>NC_141147.1:32993094-33322122 GCF_053477565.2 Lygodium microphyllum
CTGCAAAAAAATTAAACACACGAAATATTAGTTTCCGTTCATAGGATGCAATTGCACCGATGGATAGAAACCTAGACTTTCATATACACAAGTCACATGAGATCCGGTGCATTAGGAATAAGTATTTTTTGCCAGGTATGAAGAGAGTTAAAGGTCGTTTAGGATGTACTAATATATTAAACACACCATGTGAATGATGGGTAAGTTTGATTGGAGATTTCTGCATAGTATCACACTAAGAGAGATGGAAGGGATGCGTGCATCTAGATTGTATCCTGAAGGCCTAGGTGAAAAGTATTGCATTGCCAAGTGTGTTAACTTTACTTGGTTAGAGAGAGATGAGTAAAGAACTGGAAGAATAAAAGGCTCATGGATGGGTTGCGAATAGGGCTTGTCTGTTGCTTGGGTTGACCAGTCAATGCTTTGAGTTAGGACTAAGTTACCACAAGGAAATGCCCAAGGGAAGAGAGCTTCAAAGGAAGTTAAGAGCACTTCAAAAGAAGTTAAGAGGTCAAGTATAATTGCCTGCGAATTGATTTATCGATCTTGCTGTAGACTATCGCAAATGGATACGTTCCTAGCTTAATAGAAGTTGGCGATCTAACTCTAAATGGATTGTTGACCCAAGTTATGCTTGGTTGTTTGAAAAGGGTATCTCCAAGTGAATGTCGACTGGTTGTGTTGGTAAGAGGAGATAATCTTACTAAGGATAGGTGGATCATAAGCAAGGTGATTGCTTGATGTGGTTTCGGGGATGCTAATCCAAGTTGTTTGTGATTGATGATTTCATGGCCGGGTTTGTGATGATTGATTGCCATGGGAACAAAAAGGATGTTTTCCTAGTTAAAGGATGTTAGGTTGGTTGTTTCAGCTTGATTGTTTCTGAAAGGATACTTAAGGATTGGCTATGGGTTTGGATGAATATCCAAGTGATTATATTTTCATGGCGAGAACTATAATTATAAATTGTTGTGGGAACAAAAGGGATGTTTCCCCTAGTAAATGTTATTTGGCTAGTTGCTTTAGCTGTGGATGATTTCCTGAAGGGATAATTAAGGAAGGATGGCACTAGCTACCCCCGCAAACCGCCAAACCCTAACCAAGGGGGTTATGAATCCACGCTGGGAATGTGGACCGAACCTTCCGCGAGAGGTCTCTTCATGGAAATTACTTGGCATAGGAGGACGCTTGGGTGCTAGGGGGGCTCTGGCCGTAAATCCCAATGCCTTCGGACCCTACACAAGTGTTCTATGTGATTCGAGATGGGATCTTGAGGCCTTGATACTAGTTACAAGGCAGAATCTTGGTAGGATAAACCTTTGGGTTTTTATTGCCGGGAGACGGAAGGATTTTTTTGCGGAGGTAGAAAGGGACACTTAATTCTCCTGTATGGGCGGGAGAGAAACATTAATCTGAAGATAAGTTTTGATCTTGTTATCTTGTCTTCGTGTCTGTGCCCTAAATTATGTGAAGGAACTTGAGATTAACGGGTTAATTAATGAAGCTAATTTTATGTGTCAAGCATAATTTGGTAGGTAATTAGATAACTTAAACAACCCCTGAGGGAAGCGTGGTGGATGTGACCAATGGGTCTATCCTATGGAAGGGTGGTCTTGGTTAGCCAAGAGCTTTCCTTAATGGAATTTATTTGATGCAAACATTAGATAGACAAGGACCTTAGAACTTGTAAGTTAAAAACTTGGCTCATGCCATTTTAGGGGACCGGAATGGGACTATGCCTTACGGGCAGAGAGGTTGAGCAATGCATCCCTCTCATTTCCCATTCTCTTTGAACCAAGTGTGGTATGAGTCTGCTTGGTCTAGTTGTATCTGCGCAAAATGGAGTAGTTGTAGCCCGATGCTAGAAGGCTGTTAGGAAGACTCGACTACTAGAAACCCAGACTTCAGGTCGATCCTAGTGGGAATAGTCGGATAAGTTCCGTTGCGAGGCAGACTCGAGAGATCCTAGTTGGAAAATCCCATGTCATTCCTTGGGAGTGTTGGGCGGCGTCTTCTAGATTGATCTCTCGATGGGCTGCTAAGGCGTGTCCCGCAATTTGAGGGGCAGGCACGTTACATCAAGAAAGTCTCCCCACTATGCTATTCTTGACATAAAATGGTAGTGCACTTAGTTGGGAGAATGCGAAGTACTTGGTCATAAACATAACAATATTGGCGAGTCCATTCTCTGTCTAAGTTGAGGATGGGATTTATGCATGACTTTTCAAAGATGAATAGCTTGACCAGCTTCCAGCTTAAGTTCTTTTATCTAGTTGATTCTTTTGAGATTGTTGTGAAGATAAGCAAGTCAATCTGCATTCATAAAATACTAAAATCTACCTCATGTCCACTCACACTCTCAATACACTGGCAAGGGATTATACATATGCTCCAAGATTCTCATGAAGTGATCTTGCAGATCAAAATTAGGAAAATGCATTGTGGAGATAAATATTGCTCTGAACATAATTTTTTTTTGCCAATCCTCATTACTCTAAAAGAGATTCCATTGACTGTTAGAGGATGAACCATTTTTACATCAAACTTTTTCTTAAAAAGATTGTAAACCAATCTCTCTATGCACCAATTCAATTTTTTCTCTGATGCAATGTGTGACATGCCAATTAAGACATCCTCATTGACACGATTTACTAGTCCATCGAGATATTTTCTTAGGGGACACCGCTTGGTACTCCTTTGAATAACATGAGGTTTGTTGCCTAGACTCTCTCGAGTCCACTTTGTAATAGAAGATGTCGATCATTCCCATAAGAATAGACTTGAATTCTAGGATCCTAAGTAAACTAAGGTCACCTATTAGTTTAACTAGCATTGGTCTTCAAGCATCTACTTGTGCCACATCACTTTGAACCAAACCTAACTCGTGTAACACTTGGTTGAAGGAGAGTGAAAAATGAAGGGGAGTAAGGGTATGTCAACCCCTTTGCCTATATGAAAAATTCTCATTCCATTTCCTTAAAATGACATAGAGTTAGGGTGCTAATTGATTCTACTTGGTCAATGCTACTTATACTATACTATATTGAATTGTAGAGAAGCTATTGTCTTAACAAGACACCTTACCTTAGGGCAGATTTATCGAGAATCTTTCCCTTCATCTTCCCTCAATTGGATAGATTTATTTGCTAATTACTTAACATATTTATATTGCACAAATAAAAATCAACTTCTTTAATTAACCTTTTAAGTCATAATGTTTATCCACTTGACTTAAGCACACACAAACAAGGAAAAGAATCCTTTGGAATACAAATTCTTTGTTTATTAAAGAGTTTTATACGAGTATCCACCTTTCTCCCATATAGGAGAATGACCCAAAGGCCTTTATGTTACGAAGTTTTCACCCTTGACTAGTAACTGCTATACTACCAAGAGAGAACATGTATCCACTAGTAGATCTTCTATCAGATATACTACCAGCCCAATCTGCATCTGTGTGTCCAAACACCTGTACATCTGTATCTGCCTCATAGAAAAGTCCATAATGTAATGCGGACTTCACATATCTCAGTATGCATTGGACTGCATCCAAATGTGGCTTTCTAGGTACTTGCTTAAACTGACTCACAAGACCAACAATGTAGCTCAAGTCTAGCCTTGTAATGGCCATGTAGATCAAAATCCCCACTATCCTCCTGAACATAGTAGGGTCTTCTATCTCATCCCCAACATTAGCACTCAACTTTACATTCTGCTCCAATGGGACTGAAAGTGGTTTTCATGCCGTCATACCATACTTGGACAACATATCCAAGCCATACTATCTTTGGGACAGCCATATACCATCATCACATCTGATCACCTCAATGCCAAGGAAGTACCTTAGCTCACCTAAATCCTTCATCTCAAACTTTTTCTTCAAAAATTCCTTGACTTCAGCAATCCCACTATCACTATCACCTGTAATAATCAAGTCATCCACATAGATGACTATGATGACCAAACCTGCATCTCCCTTTCTCACATAAAGTGAGTGATCAGTATCAGAAACATAAAAGCCAATATTGACAAGATACTCTCTGATCTTGTCAAACCATGCTCTAGGTGCTTGCTTGAGCCCATAGAGCGCCTTCTTCAACCTGCGCACATACGTGGGATGCTCCAAGTCTTCATAACCTGCTGGCTAATCCATATACACTTCTTCCTGCAAATCACCATGCAAGAAGGCATTCTTCACATCCATTTGTTGCAATCTCTAACTTTTGGCTGCTACCAAAGTAACCACACATCTAACACTTGCCATCCTAGCAACTGGACTGAAGGTTTCTTCATAATCTATGCCATATGTCTGGGCATAGCCTTTTGCAACCAGCCTAGCTTTGTACCTACTAATAGAACCATTTTCATTGTGCTTAATCTTATAAACCCACTTACATCCAATAGATTTCTTGCCCTTCGGCAATGATACTAGATCCCAAGTCTTATTGGCCTCTAATGCAGCCATTTTCTCATCCATTGCTGCATCCCAATGAGCATGACCAACAACCTCCTCAAAACATGTGGGCTCAACATCCTCAATCACTTTCACCATATAAGCATAATGGTGAGTTGCATAACCTTCAAAACCAAATCTGTTAATAGGGTATCTCACCCTGCTAGACCTGCATACCATTGGATCACTCAATGGAGTCTTTGCATTGACTCGTGCTCTCTGCATACCTGGAGTCCTCATTGAAGGAATGCCAAGGTCATCATCCAAGCTCTCTGAGCCACTGGAATCTCCATCAATAGCTGCATCAATGCCATCTGACACTTTATTCTTTTCTTTGTCTTTACCTGTAGTGCTACTAGATGCACCTAAAGATGTAGAGATACTCCTTAGTCTCCCAGACCAAGGACTGCCAGATGATGTCTCTGGTCCACTAAGAGTCCGCGATTCTTACTTTTCAGCCTGCACATGAGTATCATGATCATCATCATCATCCAATCATCGCCACTAGATGCATACCAACTGCTCATTTCATCAAAGATGACATCCCTGCTCACTCTGAACTTACATGTGAAAGGGTTATAACAACGATACCCTTTTTGCTCTAAAGAGTATCCAAGAAAGACACACTTTTCAGCATTTGGATCCAGTTTCTTCCACAACTCATCTAGCACATGAACATATGCAATACAGCCAAACACTTTCAAGTGTGAGACATCATGCTTCTTACTTGTAAAACATTCTTCGGGGGTCATACCATGAACTGCAGTTGTGGGAGTTCTCTTCATAATATAAACAGTAGTATGAATAGCCTCTTACCAAAAATGCTTAGGCATATTCTTTTCAACCATCAAGGCACGTGCAACTTCTGCAATATGCCTGTTTTTTCTTTTTGCAATCCCATTTTGCTGTGGGATATACCTACATGTGAACTGTCTCTTTATCCCATGAGACCTCTGAAAATCACTGAACTCATTCGAGAGGTACTCTCCCCCTCCATCTGACCTCAAGCACTTTACTTTCAAGCATGTTTCTCTTTCAACTGCAGCCTTGAAAGTTCTAAAGTGTTCAAACGCTTCACTCTTTTCCTTCATAAAATATACCCACTGCTTTCTAGAACAATCATCAATGAATGTGACAAAGTATGAATTGCCTCCAAGAGATACATTTTGTGTAGGCCCCCAAATATCTGTATGCACAACATGTAAAATATTACATGGTGCAGTGAACAGAATCTGAGAAAGAGATAGAGAGTACACAAAAGATAAGAGGAGAATCATTAAATTATTTAACTCCAAACAACTGATACAAAGATGGCTCTGTCCACCCGTGCGCTTCCACTGTGTGAAGCTTAGATGGCGATCTAGACAGAAGATAGGTGAAGAGCTTAAGGCTAGCTAGAACAACAACTCTGACTGGGTGCTGTGAAGGGGTTTAGCTTTTATAGCCCTTGAAGGCTACTAGGTCGGCCTGACCGACCTACCATATGAGCCTCCACTAGTCGGCCAGGGAATATTCCAGGGAATATTCCCTTTACCATCGGGCCGGGGGTGCTGCCCCCGGACCCCTGCCAGGGGGGCCGTTGGCCCCCCCGGGACCCCCCAGCTAGGGGCCGCTTCCGCGGCCCTTGGACCCCAAAATAGGGGCCCCTCTTAACTCCCTTACACCGCAACTCGATGCAATGCGCCTCGAGTTGCTACCAGCTTAACCACTCCATCTAACCCAAAGATTAGACCCACAACGGTCACCTTTTTGCCATCCGGTCACATAGACCTCATCTGATATACAAGTTAGGACTCAACCAATGTCTGGGCTCACATTTGGCTTCTCCTCATAATGGGGGCCTTACAACTTTGAGCACCATGGATCATTGGTGGCACCTAATGAGGGTGGGGCATTCATCATATCTAACACCCCCCCTCAATGTCCACCCATAGGTGAACTATCTCCTCGGCCCAATGCCGAGTCTCTGAAGATGAACTTGAAGAAGATCCTTCGTAAGTGCTTTGGTGAAGATATCTGCTCCATTCTCCTGTGTTGGACAGTAGACTAGTTCCACTATCCCATCCTCCATCAAATCACGCACATAGTGATACTGGATCTCTATATGTTTGGTGCGTGCATGAAACATTGGATTTTTGGCAATGGCGATGCAACTCTGATTATCACATCTCAGCACAGTTGGTTCTTCATCCTGCACTCCCATATGCCATAGAATCCTTCTCAACCATACGGCTTGACATGCAGCAAAACAAGCTGCCTTGTACTCTACTTCAGTAGAAGACAATGCCACTATTGGCTACTTCTTACTAATCCAAGAGAAAATTCCTGAACCCAAAGAGAAACAATAACCAGAAAGTGACTTCCTGGAATCACTGTCTCCTGCCCAATCTAAGTCACAGTTCCCCACAAGAGAAGTTCCGAAACTGTATGTGATACCATAGTCAAGAGTTTTCTTCAAGTATCTGAGTACCCGCATCCCAGCCTTCCAATGACTCTCATGAGGTTTGTTTGAGAACCTGCTCAAAACACCAATAGAAAAACTGATATCTGGTCTGGTGTTACACAAGTAGATCAGGCTGCCGACCAACCTCCTATACCTCCCAATGTTTGCTAGTGCTGATGTATCCTCAACGGATAACTTTGCATTCACCTCCGTAGGTGTAGCTATCTCCTTGCACTCGGTCATGCCAAATGCCTTCAAGATCTCCCATGCATACTTCTTCTTAGAGATGAAGATCTTTCCTGTTGCCAGACTTCAATCCCCAAACAATAGTGCAGCAAGCCCAAGTCTGTCATTTCAAACTCAGAACTCAAAGCCTTTCGAGTTTGGTTGATCATATCTTCATAGTCACTTATAATAAGAAGGTCGTCCACATATAGGACAATCACTACAGACTTTTTACCATCCCTGTAAACATACAAGTTAGCATATGAGGCACATCTTTTGAAGTGTAGGTTTAAAAAGAACTTATCTATCCGCTGGTACCATGCTCTAGGGGCTTGTTTCAACCCATATAATGCCTTCTTCAGCTTACACACTTTGTTCTCAGAATGGGGAGCCTCAAACCCTAGTGGTTGAGCCACGTACACCTCCTCCTTGAGGTCACCATTTAAGAACGTTGACTTAACATCCATTTGGTACACTGGCCACTTCTTGTGGGCAGCCACTGCAAGTACCGTGCGAATAGTGGTCGTTCTGGCAGTTAGGGCAAATGACTCTTGAAAATCAAACCCTTCAACTTGTGAAAATCCTTGGGCAACCAGTCTAGCTTTGTACTTTTCTAAGGTACCATTAGCCTTGTACTTTACCTTCCAGATCCACTTGGTGCCAATAACCTTCCGCTTTGCTGGTCGATCCACTAGCTCCCAAGTGTCATTCTTCATTATGCTGTCATACTCCGCCTGCATAGCAGCCTTCCATGATGGATCTGCAAGTGCTTCTTCTAAGTCAGTTGGCTCCTTTACTTCTCTCATAATATCAACCATCAAGGCCATATTGACTATGTGAGCAGAAGCCCTCCTTTTCTCCTCTATTCTCTGAGACCTCCGTGGTCCGTCTGCCTTCTCCTCAACAGATGCAGGCATAGGATTATTGTGGTCATAGAGCTGTTTCACCTAGTGCGGCAATGGCTTTTCCGATGGGGTAATGTCAGGTTGGTGAACTTTTTTCTCATCATCTGAAGATGATGCTTCCTCCTCCTTAAGGATAGGGATAGCTCTTGGGACAGGTCCATAGTGGACTACTTCTTTGCTTGATGATAAAGTGGAAGAACTTGCCTTCTCCTCCTCCACTGTATGCAGCTCCTCCTTGAACACCACATCATGGCTCGCGATAATCTTCTTTGCCTCTTGGTCATATAATTTGTAAGCCTTCTGGTCATCACTATAACCCAAGAAGATACATTTTCTGCTTTTTGCTTTGAACTTGTTTCTCTTCTCATCTAGAACATGTGCATAACATTCACATCCAAAAATTTTGAAATGTGAGACAGATGGTTTCTTACCAGTGTAAGCCCCATGAGGTGTTTTTCCCTTGAGAGCCTTTGTGTAGCTCCGATTTAGAATGTAGACTGTAGTATTAATAGCTTCAGCCCAAAAATGGTTAGGCAATCCCTTGCCCTTTAGCATGCATCTTGCCATCTCCACAATGGTGCGATTCTTGCGTTCCACAACACTGTTCTGCTGAGGTGTGTGAGGCGTTGTCAATTGACGCTTGATCCCTTTGCTCTTGCAAAAGCCTTCAAACTCCTTTGAGTTGAACTCACCACCACCATCTGTTTTAAATTTCTTCACACTTTTCACTGTTTCATTCTCAACAAGTTTTAGCCATTCTTTAAACTTACCAAAAGCTTGAGCCTTATCACGAAGGAAGTACACCCACATCTTCCTACTGTAGTCATCGACAATCAACATAAAATAAGAAGATCCCCCCAAGGCCTGTGTAGGTATCTTACCACACAAGTCAGCATGCACCAACTCTAGAGGAGCATGTGCTCTATTCTTGCTTTCTTGTGGAAATGCCTTTCTCTGTTGCTTGCCCATCATACAAGCCTCACATGGTTCCTTCAATTCAGTTATTGTAGGTAGGTGACCAACCAACCATACCTTGCTTTTGCATCTCCTTCAACACTACAAATCCGATGTGTCCAAACCTTTCATGCCAAAGCTTACTTGTGCCCACTCCAGCAGTGGCTGTAAGAGCACTTAGCTCATATAGGTTATTCCTTCTTTCTCCTTTGCCAACAATTGTGCCAGCACTATCAAGAATTTTTGCACCTGTCTTCTTGAACCTCACTTCATGACCAAGATCAGTTATGGCACTAAACTGATAAGAGATTTCTCTTGATTTCGAGAACATACAACACATTTAAAAGCTTTTTGACTTCACCATTTGCAGCAACAAAAGAAATAGTACCTGTGCCCGCAGTAGGGCATTTAGCATCATTTCCAACTATCACAGTGATGGATTCTTGTAGAGGCTGCATAGAACTGTATAGACCTTTCTTGTTGGTCATGTGATGGGAGGCCCCACTATCCAACACCCATGAGTTAGTGGTAGATTCTTCTTGCACCGAGGAGCACACTTCCTCAATGGTCGCCATGAATAATTCCAGCTCTGCTTCGGTCAAATTGGCTGTCTCTTTCCCTTTACTTTTAAGGGTACCATTCTTTTCATCTGCCTTCTTGACACGACAATCTGCAATTGCATGTCCTTTCTTCTTGCAGTAGAAGCACTCTCCTTGAAACTTCTTCTTTCCGCCCTTCTTCTTTTTATCACCATCATTTTTGGTGGAGGAACCACCTTTGCCTTTTGCATTGGCAGAGAATGCAGCATCTCCATTGTTGCTTCCTTCTCGGGCTTTCAGCCTCAACTCCTCCTCCATTAATAATGCACAAAACTCCTCAAAAGTCAAAGCTTGAGGTCTCACCTGAGTATTAAGGGCAGTTACTAGTCCATCAAACTTTTGTGGACAAATCCGAAGACACCTCCGAGCTAGTTCTTCGCTAGTCTTTTGTATCCCAGTGCTAGCCATCTAGTCGTGTAGATTCTTAATCCGAGTGATGAATGCTTCAACCGTCTCTCCTTCAGCAAACTTCTCCGCTGCTAGTTGATTCTCCAAGTTTTGAATCCTTGTTTGGTTTTGTGTTTCATACAGACTCCTTAGTACATTCCAAGCCTCTGACGCTTTGTTTGTATGCTGAATCAAAGTTAGAACAACTTGTAACTAAGGCACACAATGTATCTACATTCCTTCATTTCCAAGCTCGTAGAAGATCTGCATTCGGAGGAATCATCACACTAGGATTTGATGGGTTGGGGGTAGGCTGTGGTTCTGTGTCAGTCCCTAGCACAGTCTCCAAAAGCTCATAAGAATCAAGGATAGTTGTAATTTTGAACTTCCACAAGGTGTAGTTTGTACCATCTAACTTGCCTTCGTTGAAGGTTGGTGGACGAATCCTCAGTGTTTGAATAGCCGGTACAGCAACACCACCTCCTGCACTGCTTCCTGATGCGCCATAACCGCTTCCGGAAGTCGACATAGTTTCTCTTTGCTATTGAAGCCTTTGCCTCTTGCACACTCTCGGATCTCTAGAGCCCCCTGGGCTTTGATACCATGTAAAATATTACACGGTGCAGCGAACAGAATCTGAGAAAGTGAGAGTGGAATTTTGATGCCGAGAAGTGCTTAAAAATAGCTAAAAATTACGAATATCAAGAGAAAAATATTCAATGTCGAAGGCGGCGGCTCGACCTAGGACGATTTTAAGCGGCAAAGTGCTTTAAAGGCACCCGAGCGACACTTGTTGATTTTTCATAATTTTTTAGACTGTCGTGTGGGTTGACAAGAGTTACCGACCAATGCAGGATGTCAAGCCGGATGCCCAGGATTTTTCAGAGCTCAATTCAGAGTCTGGGCGGGAAATGAGCCAAGAAATCGGTCAAGATACGAAAAGGTGGACATTAGAGTGGCCAAATGTAAGTGACCTTTGGGGAGGGACATCTAACATTTTATGCAACAACCAAATTGTGGCATCTTCAAGAGCATGAAATGTGAGGAGAGGGTGCATCGTGATGGCGCCGAAATTTGCGCTTGATGCATGAAGATGGATCATGCAACCTCAATACAACCCCTGCAAATGATCATTGCCCTTGCTTCCCCTCTGCCTGCTGGTCATATCGCCGTGCTTTGCTCCTCCAATGGTGGTCTCTATGAAGATCTCTGATTTCAGTCTTTCTCTCTCCTCCCTCTCTCTCCTCTAAGGGCAGATTCATGCGGTGAAGAAGAAGAAGAATGGATGACAGATGCTTGTCCAACCGAGACCGGATTTCTCTGTGGTGCAAGAGGAATGAAGATTGATGATTGTGGACTATCATGAGCGTTAATGGCTTCTGGAAATCAGTCTCGAGATATGGCAAATAAAAACCTGCAACCCGCAAAGAACGGTAATTTTATTTTTACAAAGGAAATTGATGTTTTATGCAATTTGCTTCGGGAATATTTGTTCCCATGGGATGATTATGCATTATGTTGTTGTTTGCGATGAGTTTGATTAGTTTATGCTCAGAAAATCAGAAAATCATAAGTGGTGTGACTGAAATTAATGGGCTAAAACCTGTAAAATACGCAAAATAGGGAGAAATTGGATGTTTTTTGATATATAAATGGGAAATATAATAAGATACACCAACTAAACTTATATTTTGCTGCAAATGAACTAAGGGCCACAGCCCATAACCTATTTTGAGTCTTTGATAATTAAAAAATACAAAGAAAATAGGGGAAAACCATTGAAAATAGGGAAAAAATGGATTTTGAGTGCCGAAAATTAAGGAAAAATAAGAACCATGTTTGTGAATGTATGGGGGGTCTGAAGTATGGGGTTTAGCCCCAGTTTAGCCCTAGCTTTATGTTTTAGTGAGTTTTTATTGCTTTTTATACAATAAAAACATGGAAAATATTACCCTAAACCTATGCATCGTGCATAATCTAAACGGCAAGGGGATAGAGAGAATGAGAGTGGTGTTTAAGTGCTGAGAGAAAGAAAAGGTTGATTGTTTTCATCTATGCATATCATATAGATCGATCGTTAATTTAAAATAAGAACCTAGTAGCACGAGGGTTTCTCGGTGCTAGGTTCATGCAACGCCACATACGAGCAATCGTCAAAATCATTGAAAGAAATGTTTTCCACATGTGCACAAATGCTGACTTTCTTAATTGTTTGAGCACGTGGGCATTCACTACTTGCATAAATCATAAAGAAACTTAAAGATATCAGGAACTCCTAGATGCATGGCAATTGTTTTCTAGAGGAACATGACCCGCGTTGTCGTATTGCTGCGCATTTGAGGTGTGAAAACCACCCAAAAGTTGTACATGAGATTTGTTACTTTGTACATACTTTGGCGTAGACGTTGTGCTTTGCTTTGCTTGAACATTTTTCTTTCAGTTGGTTCATGTTCAATTTTACAGAAGAGACAAGCGCTGTTTGGGATTGAATCTGATATTTGGTATAAACAAATTAGAAGGAGAACGAGTTCTAGATCTGCAATGAGTATGGTTTTTCCGAGCTTCACAAGTTGTTTGCTTATGCTGGAGATGCAAATGGTATCAACAAGGGAGTTTAAGAAGACCAGTGAATTTTCAGATGAACATGAGGCTCATGTGTTATCCTTGATCATGGAACCACTGCTTGCCAAAATTCATTAGCACTATTGTTCATGTACTCAGCTGAGTGGATTTTACAGAACAGAAAAGTTTGAACCTTTGACATGCATTCAATATGCTTACATACACATGTGATGCTGAAATTGTGCTTTTCTTCCGAGCGGGAACACTTTCGATTGAAGTTCTTTGGCATTACAGCTCGCGGCTTTTCTGATTCTAGAGGGAAGCTAATTTGAGAGGAAGCAAAAGGGGAAAAGAAAACACGAAAAGAAGAGAAAAAAGAGGGGATTTTTGAAAAGCTAAAGAAGGAGGGAAAAAAGGGGAACAGAGGATACGAATGAAGAAAAGAAGGGGAGCTATTTTGAAAAGAAAAGAGGTATTTTGGGAGAGAGGAACGCGGCAGGAAAGGGAGGGGGATGAGGATATTCGAGGACAGAGGAAGGCGATGAAGGAGAAAGGAAACACTCGGCTTTTCAGGATATGCTGGAGCTTTGAGTGCAAGGGAAAAGAAAGCATTGATTTGGAGTTGAGGGAGTAGAGGGAGTCGAAGAGCTCTGCGGCTGATTGGAGGAAGGGGATGATGGTGTTTTCACAATTTTTGAATATCAAAAAAAGGAGTAGTGATCGATGGTAATCTGCGCTGTACAAGGGAAAAGAAAGGAGTTTTTTTTTAGCTCTGCTGGAATGCTACGGGCCTAATCTCTGTCTAACGCTGTGTACCGGAGTGGATTGGAGGGACCACGGTTCTTTTCAGCATGCCGAACTTGGGAAGCAATGCCATCGAAAGTGCGCACAAAGAGATCGCTCTCTGGTTTCCTGAGGGCGTAACTGACTGGCAAAGCAGCTTGCACTCTTGGATCTATGAGTAGAGAGCCTTTTCAATCTCGAATCCACTAGTGAAAAGTTTTTTTTCTGGCATTGGAGCCCGAGTTATGCTGAAGTAGCAGCATGCTGCAGTATGGTTTGAATTTACCATCACTCAATTGTCCGCTACGACGTAGTTCTTGCGGCAACAATTTTTTGTGTTTTGGGAGGGAGGCATGATTCTGAACGGCGAAAAAAAAAAAACAATGGAAATCGGATAGCTCTTCCTTATGCGCATATATCTGCATTCAGGGAGATGCTGTACAGTTTCTTCTCCCATCAGCAAGTTCGAGCTGATATTGCAGATGCTAACTTACCTTTGCAACTTTGTGCTTTGCTCTCAGGCCCTCCTCGCAGTGGCAAAACTTCCCTTCTGTATCAGTTTGCTTACAACTGTGCTAGACAAGAGTCCTCAGAAGTTGTCTTCATATGCAGCAAGTTTCGGAGAGGAAACCTCCTGTTTTATCCCAGGATGTTGATGCCGATTCAGAAGTATTTGAACGTGTTCGTATGAAGTATGCTGAGGATCATGAGGATATTCAAAAATATTTTGCTGCATTCGACCTGCATGAGAATCCACCGAGAGCAGTTATCATTGATGATTTCTGCGAGCTTTTGATGACTAAAAATTGTATGGACATCTGCGGTCAAGGGAAATTGCTATAATTAAGACCCTGGCACTTTGTAGATATGCTGTGGATTATGCAAATAAAGTTTCTTCGAAGGACAGGGGTTGCAAGCTCATGGTTTCAGATACACACGTTGGACAAGGCCCCGCCTACTTTACATGTATCAATGGTGGCTTCCCACAATTCTGACAATTGAAGCGCTTGGGTCGAGTTTCGTTTTGAGAACCCATCGGTTTGGCAATAGCCAAGAGGACACTCCTGCTGCAAGCGCGTGATATACTCTAGCACAGGAGAGTTTGAAGCTGGAAGCAGCCCATACCCATGGGCTGAGCTTCAGTTAGAATAGAACTGTGAGTAGCAGGAGATGAAAGCTTAGCCTTTGTCATCTCACCTGAAGGGCTTGGATTTGATCACTTTCAAGATCATGTTGAGTTTACCCAACAAAATTCTCTTCGTATTATGCAGTTTGCCTTTGAAGATGAAGTTAGCCTATTGATGTTTTGAAAGGCAGAAATACATTGATGCAAACTTACAAACTTGCATTAGAAGCTCCTCATGTTACTAATGTTGTGCATGAATGTACCCTGGTTATTTACAGATTTAGAGACTAAAAATGATGCAGAAATAGAGCTTTCAAATTGACTTTGATATGCTAAATTGACCTTCTATCCTGAAATTATTCAAAGTCCTCTGTGGTTGCGACATTGCTTTCACAAACCCTTCGACATCTTTGGTGAACCCGACGTGAAAGCGTCGCAGAAATTTCAGGATGGGAGACACTTCAGCCTCTATTTCAGCTTCCTCTTCAACTCCAACTGCGTCTACTTCAGCTCCATCTATGACTGCTGCGTCAAGTACTTCAACGGAGGATCTAAAACAGATTTTGCAGAATATGTCTATGTATATGCAGCTCCAAAATCAGCAAACACAAATGTATATGCAGCAGCAACAACAATTGCATCAACAACAGTTGTCTCAACAAAGGCAACTCTATTCGGAGCAGGAGAATGCAAACAGCGCGACTAAGGCTATTGAAGCAGTTGAGAGTGAAAAGAAGCTATTTGACGGGCGTAATGTTTCAGCATATTTGAAGACATATGAGATCAAGATGGGGTTCTTTGGAGTTCCTGCTGGACTTATGAGTAAGTACTTCCTTCGACTTGTCACACCTGCTTTGAGGACAAAGGTGACTGATTTATATATTCAAAATACACATTGGCAAGATTTTAAGAAGGCACTAAAAGAAGAATACTTCCTTGAGGACTTTGGTATGGCTACTCGACGGTCATTCCGAGAGTGGGTCTACATGCCAAACAAAGGTCTTGCTGCTTCGGAGTTGATTCGAGAATTCGAAGAAAGGTATAGTCAGCTTGATGCTATTGAACAAAGAGCATTGGATGTTGAAAAAGTTGAACTTTTCTTGCAAGCTGCAGATCCTGCTCTTCAAGAAGAATTGGGTGAGCTTCTTGAAGATCGTACGAAGCCTATGGGTCTTAAAACTGATTGGCAGGATGCTCAGGATGCAGTTTCGACATTGACCAAGAGGAGGATATGGAAGACTCGTCTACAAAATGGTTCCATGACACCTACATCATCATCACTGTTTCTACTCCACCTATTCCTCCTATTCCATGACCGATGCCTACACCTTCTGCTCCAAACCCATCTGTTCCATCGGTGCCTACCTCTATTGATGATATAATCAAAGGTATCACAGATTTGACACTTGAGTCAGTCAAAGCAGAGTTGGTGGGTAAGTTGAAGGAGCAATTTGCTTCGACTGTGCCTACTATTTCTTCCAGTGTTCCTACTGCACCTAGGAGTGCTCCTAGTGCTCCTAGGAGAGATTGGAGATGTATTTGGTGTGATAGTACGGAGCATCAGCATTGCAGGGATTGTGACTCTTTTCAGGATGCAAGGAGGCAGAATTTGGTATATTGGGGGCAAGATGGTAAGATTTGGTTGACTGAGACAGGAGCTCCACTTGCTACCAACTTTGGTAAAGGTGGAATGAAGAAGTTAGTGGAGGACATGGCTGCGCGTACTTCTTATGTGACGGCTAGAGGTGATGCTCCTGCATATGGAGTACAGATTGAGAAGGGATCGGAGACTCAGTCCGCACTATGGACTTATGCTTTGGAGACTGCAAACAAGGGAAAAATTCAGCAAACTGTTTTGACTAGCGCAGGCTCTAGCATCAGATCAGAGACAGGATGGGACTCGCCTGTTGACAGGTATTCTATTTATGCTTATTTGGCTAAATCTCATGGTGCAGATGTATTTGTTGAGGAGAAGCGTAAGAGGGATGAAGAAAATCCAAGTGCAGCTAAGAAGACTAGAGGGGGTGAGTTTGTTATTCCACCTACTGCAGGACCGTCTTCACGATCAGGGCCAGATCGACAGATGGAGGATGCTCAAAAGAGGGAAAAGAGGCAAGAGCCTAGAGAGAGAAAGCAGCCAGGATTCAGATTGATGTCCGATATTGAGACATCTACAGACATGAAGAAAATCTTTAATGATAAGATACTTGGCAGTGAGGTGACTTTCACTATTTCCGAGATTTTGGGCATCTCAAAAAGAGAGTTTCAGGATCAGTTTCAGGAGGTCCTGAAGAGGAAAAGACATGCATTGGCTACCACTGATACACAGGGAGTTTTGATTGGAGAGTTGGATGAGGATGATGATGAGGTTATGGTTGATAATGCTTCTGTTTTGCCACAGGTAGAGAAGAGGGTTCAGCCTATGCATTATGCTGAAATTGATGAGCCTGTTTTGATACCGCGTAGTCACTTTTCGCGGAGCCATTGGGCTAGGGCAACTACAGAGACGATGGTAAAGGTTGGAGAAAAACAGGTGCCTTATGTTGCATTGGTTGATCATGGTTCAGAGATTAACCTCATTGTTCGTGGAGTTTATGAGAGTAACAGATGGCCTATGGATGTAGAGCATGGGTGGCGTATGAGAGCCGCCAATAACACTGCAGGTGATTTATATGCTGCTTGCCCTAGTGTCAGGGTTTCTATTGGTGATGTAGAGGAGGATTTTCATTTCTTTGTGCAGGATTCATGCTCTTATCCCATAATTCTTGGTCAGCCATTCATTACAGAGATGCGCATGGAGACAAAGGTCATGGATGATGGATCTGCTTATGCACGGATTCGCAGTAAAGATGGTATGAGAGCAGTTCAGTTTATGACTGTATGTGTGAACCATGTTAGAAACAGGGATACTCTGAGAGATGCACCCTTGCCCACTGTGAGGGATTTGGGTTTTCATTAGGTACCGCCGTTTCGCGAGACGACGGTGGTACAGAGGAGAGGAGATTAGAGTTCTCGCCTCCTGGCAGCAGTAGTGTTTTCTCCTCCGGTTATGTTGGGATTTCAGCAAACAGTTCAATGAGTTATCAGAAGACTTCTAGGTTGCCTAGAGCTGCCAGGCAGTATATATGCAGGAAGGAGAAAAATTTGAAAAATGCAGGAATTTTGGAGGATGATGAGCACATAGATGGTATATATGACAGTGTGATTTGTGCAGATACGATGGCAGAGATGGGAGATATGCTGAAAACTGATATGCTGAATTGTCATGGTAATGTATTAGTGCAATCCCTGGACATGTTTCATGAAATTGCAGATTTTATGTCACAGATTGAGTCAGAGGCTGAGGTAACTCAGCAAAGAGTATTGAGTGCTGAAGAAATTCAGCAAACAGAGTTTCCAGCTGGTTATGATCAGCTTTCAGAGAGACAGAGGGCTGAAAATTTTCAGCCAACAGAGTTTATTGCTGAAATATTTCAGCATTCAGAGTTTGGGGCTGTTCCTATGCAGTCCATAGAGCAGAGGGCTGAGAATATTCAGCCATTGGAGTGCAGAATTGCTGATTTACAGCAAGGTTTATGTAATGCAGAAGAGCATAATGAAGCCAGGGTTGACACGAAGTACAAAACTGTGGATAAGAAGGTGAAGCCGGTTGCTGTACCGCTTCCACCTGACAGTGATCAGCAAATAGAAAGGGCTGCTAAACAGCAAATTTTGAGAAATCCGGAGCATATTGGTCATAAATTTTCAGCAGAGACACTTGCTGAATTGAAAATTGGAAATGGTGATTTCTTGTTACCCATGGAGAAGCAATGGTTTCAGGAGATGCTTGAGCGTCATGGAAGGGGATTTGCTTTTGTCCCACATGAGATTGGATGTGTGAATCCTGATATTGTTGCTCCTATGGTTATTTTTACTATTCCTCATATTCCATGGAATCTCCGACCTATTCCAGTGCCTAAAGCACACTTGCCAAAGCTGATTGATTTATTGAATGAGAAGATCAGGATGGGAATCCTTGAGCCTTCATCTGCACCATACTCAAACAGGTGGTTTACAGTTCCAAAGAAGAATGGTACTCTTCGATTTATTCAGGACATGCAGCCAGTGAACAGAGTTACCATCAGGAATGTTGGTATAGGTCCAGTTGTGGATGAGTTTGCAGAGGCATTTGCTGGACGTGCCATCTATTCTTTGGGTGATTTGTATTCAGGTTATGATCAGTTTCAGCTGGCTTTGGAAAGCAGGGACATAACCACCATGAGAACTCCTATTGGGCTTGTCAGGATGTGTACCTTGCCTCAAGGTGCCACTAATTCTGTTGCACATATGATGAATGCCATGCATAAGGTCCTTCGTGATTACATACCTCAGCTTACTATGCCTTTCTTGGATGATGTGCCCATTAAGGGGTGTGCAGAAGAAGAGAAGAATGAGAGCCTAAATGAGCAGGGATGCAGGTACTTTGTGGCTGATCATATTTCAGCATGTGAGAAGATTTTGGCCAGGTTAGAAGAAGTGAACTTGACACTTTCAGGGCAAAAATCTGTTTTTGGAGTGAATGAGGTTGTCATTGTTGGGCATATGTGTGGATATTATGGCAGGAAACCCTCACCTGATAAGGTGAATGCTATAGGCAAGATTGCAGAGTATTGTTCTACCACTTCTGAGGTACGGAGATTCATTGGTGCTTGTGTGTTTTATATGATTTGGATACCTCATTTTGCACACATTGCAGATTGTTTGTATCAGTTGCTTCGAAAGGGGCAGAAATTTTATTGGGATGAGAGCCACACTAAAGCCATGCGGAAATTGAAGAAGTTATTGCAGAATGCTCCTACTCTCAGGAAAGCGGATTATAATTGTGATAGGCCTATTGTATTGACAGTTGACACTAGTCCAATTGGCATAGGTTGGGCTGTGGGTCAAGATGATGCAGATGGAAACAGGTATGCTATTCGGTTTGGGGCGAAAGTCCTAAACGAGAGACAGAGGAGATATCCGCAAATCAAGAGGGAGTTATTGGGGATTGTGACGGCTCTCAAATGTGACAAGGAGTACTTTATTGGAGCTTCAGTTGTGGTAGAGACAGATTGCTTGCCATTGATTGGTATGATCACGAGTTGCTCTACTCCGGATATAGCCATGTTGAGATGGATTGCATACATCAAGTCATTAAATCCGGAATTTAAACACATAGCAGGGAAGGATAATCCAGTGGCAGATATGTTGTCTAGAGCCAGGTATGATGATGAGGAGACTCTACTTGCAGAAGAGGATGATGCAGAAATTTCAGCCACTATGGTTGATCATGTTTGTCATGTTTATGATATTGTGGCTTTCACAGAAGAGCTCTATGTTGGAGATTGGTTGCAGATTGGCAGGTACCTTAGTACACTAAGCAAAAGAGATGAATGGACAGATGAAGAGTTCAAGAAGATCAGAAGAAAAGCCTATGGTTATTTTCTCAAGGACGGATTTCTTTGGAAGCATCCGAAGAAAAGAGGCGGATTACCTTTGCGGGTTGTCTGCGATAGAGAGACACAGTTACAGGTGATGAGGGAGTTTCATGAAAGTCCTTGGGCTGGTCATAGAGGAGTATGGGCTACTTATGAGAAGATCAGGGAGAAATATTGGTGGAAAGGCATGTATAGAGATGTTTCTCACTTTGTTGAGACTTGCAGAGACTGCCAGATGTATTCAGTAGTGCGCCATAGAGATGAGCTTCATCCGACCTATCCACTATGCATTCATTATAAGTGGGTAGTTGATTTGGTTACTATGCCTATGGGTCTATGGCAGATGAGGTACATTGTTTTGGCTAGAGAGGATCTTACCAATCATGTTGAGGGTAGATCTTTGAGAACGAAGACCACTAGTGCAGTGTGTAAGTTCTTATTGGAGGAAATTTTCTGCAGGTATGGTTGTGTGGGTAAGATCACTGCGGATCGTGGTGAATTGGATGCAGATGAAGCTAGGGAGTTTTTCTCTCAGCTAGGAATCAAATTGGCTCTAACCACAGCATACAATCCAGAGGGAAATGGGAAGAGTGAAAGAGGGCATCCGCCAATAGTGAAAGCATTAGCCAAAGCATGCAGAGGACGGATTGGAGAATGGCCGAGACTTCTACCATTTGCTTTATGGGCTGATCGTACGACACATAGTGTTACTACAGGATATATGCCTGCAGAGTTGATGTATGGTCAGAAACCAGTTATGCCGATTGAGACTTGTGCTTTGACTTGGTCAGTTTTACCATGGCAGGAGGATTTGACGAGAGAGGAGCTCTTAGCTCTTCGGATTCGACAGTTGGAAAAGAGACCTGAGGATATTCAGCTAGCTATTGACAGGTTGAAAGTTGCTAGACTAAGGAACAAGGACAGGTTTGATAGCAGGCATCGCTTGCGGCCTAGAGCAATAGAAGAAGGAGATTGGGTATTGGTCTTTGATAGCAGCCTTGAAAATCAGCATACTGCACTTCGGAAGATGGTGAAAAGATGGTTTGGGCCATACATAGTCAGACATGTCTTTGATAATGCAACATATGAGTTGACAGAATTGGATGGGACAGTGCTTAGAGTGCCAATTGCTGGAAAAAGAATCAAGATTTTCAAGAAAAGAGATGATGAGGATTATGCATTGGAAGAATTTTCGAGAGAAGAGCAACGACAAGAAACTCCAGTGGAAGAGACAGATGATATGGCTGGAAATCTTGTTGATCTACCGGTAATGCATAACGAAGAGATTGATTTGTTTGTGGATCTTGATGATAATGATCATGGGTAGTTGGCCCATCCGGAGGATGCGCAGGATTAGAGGGGGTGGATGTCGTATTGCTGCGCATTTGAGGTGTGAAAACCACCCAAAAGTTGTACATGAGATTTGTTACTTTGTACATACTTTGGCGTAGACGTTGTGCTTTGCTTTGCTTGAACATTTTTCTTTCAGTTGGTTCATGTTCAATTTTACAGAAGAGACAAGCGCTGTTTGGGATTGAATCTGATATTTGGTATAAACAAATTAGAAGGAGAACGAGTTCTAGATCTGCAATGAGTATGGTTTTTCCGAGCTTCACAAGTTGTTTGCTTATGCTGGAGATGCAAATGGTATCAACAAGGGAGTTTAAGAAGACCAGTGAATTTTCAGATGAACATGAGGCTCATGTGTTATCCTTGATCATGGAACCACTGCTTGCCAAAATTCATTAGCACTATTGTTCATGTACTCAGCTGAGTGGATTTTACAGAACAGAAAAGTTTGAACCTTTGACATGCATTCAATATGCTTACATACACATGTGATGCTGAAATTGTGCTTTTCTTCCGAGCGGGAACACTTTCGATTGAAGTTCTTTGGCATTACAGCTCGCGGCTTTTCTGATTCTAGAGGGAAGCTAATTTGAGAGGAAGCAAAAGGGGAAAAGAAAACACGAAAAGAAGAGAAAAAAGAGGGGATTTTTGAAAAGCTAAAGAAGGAGGGAAAAAAGGGGAACAGAGGATACGAATGAAGAAAAGAAGGGGAGCTATTTTGAAAAGAAAAGAGGTATTTTGGGAGAGAGGAACGCGGCAGGAAAGGGAGGGGGATGAGGATATTCGAGGACAGAGGAAGGCGATGAAGGAGAAAGGAAACACTCGGCTTTTCAGGATATGCTGGAGCTTTGAGTGCAAGGGAAAAGAAAGCATTGATTTGGAGTTGAGGGAGTAGAGGGAGTCGAAGAGCTCTGCGGCTGATTGGAGGAAGGGGATGATGGTGTTTTCACAATTTTTGAATATCAAAAAAAGGAGTAGTGATCGATGGTAATCTGCGCTGTACAAGGGAAAAGAAAGGAGTTTTTTTTTAGCTCTGCTGGAATGCTACGGGCCTAATCTCTGTCTAACGCTGTGTACCGGAGTGGATTGGAGGGACCACGGTTCTTTTCAGCATGCCGAACTTGGGAAGCAATGCCATCGAAAGTGCGCACAAAGAGATCGCTCTCTGGTTTCCTGAGGGCGTAACTGACTGGCAAAGCAGCTTGCACTCTTGGATCTATGAGTAGAGAGCCTTTTCAATCTCGAATCCACTAGTGAAAAGTTTTTTTTCTGGCATTGGAGCCCGAGTTATGCTGAAGTAGCAGTATGCTGCAGTATGGTTTGAATTTACCATCACTCAATTGTCCGCTACGACGTAGTTCTTGCGGCAACAATTTTTTGTGTTTTGGGAGGGAGGCATGATTCTGAACGGCGAAAAAAAAAAAACAATGGAAATCGGATAGCTCTTCCTTATGCGCATATATCTGCATTCAGGGAGATGCTGTACAGTTTCTTCTCCCATCAGCAAGTTCGAGCTGATATTGCAGATGCTAACTTACCTTTGCAACTTTGTGCTTTGCTCTCAGGCCCTCCTCGCAGTGGCAAAACTTCCCTTCTGTATCAGTTTGCTTACAACTGTGCTAGACAAGAGTCCTCAGAAGTTGTCTTCATATGCAGCAAGTTTCGGAGAGGAAACCTCCTGTTTTATCCCAGGATGTTGATGCCGATTCAGAAGTATTTGAACGTGTTCGTATGAAGTATGCTGAGGATCATGAGGATATTCAAAAATATTTTGCTGCATTCGACCTGCATGAGAATCCACCGAGAGCAGTTATCATTGATGATTTCTGCGAGCTTTTGATGACTAAAAATTGTATGGACATCTGCGGTCAAGGGAAATTGCTATAATTAAGACCCTGGCACTTTGTAGATATGCTGTGGATTATGCAAATAAAGTTTCTTCGAAGGACAGGGGTTGCAAGCTCATGGTTTCAGATACACACGTTGGACAAGGCCCCGCCTACTTTACATGTATCAACGGTGGCTTCCCACAATTCTGACAATTGAAGCGCTTGGGTCGAGTTTCGTTTTGAGAACCCATCGGTTTGGCAATAGCCAAGAGGACACTCCTGCTGCAAGCGCGTGATATACTCTAGCACAGGAGAGTTTGAAGCTGGAAGCAGCCCATACCCATGGGCTGAGCTTCAGTTAGAATAGAACTGTGAGTAGCAGGAGATGAAAGCTTAGCCTTTGTCATCTCACCTGAAGGGCTTGGATTTGATCACTTTCAAGATCATGTTGAGTTTACCCAACAAAATTCTCTTCGTATTATGCAGTTTGCCTTTGAAGATGAAGTTAGCCTATTGATGTTTTGAAAGGCAGAAATACATTGATGCAAACTTACAAACTTGCATTAGAAGCTCCTCATGTTACTAATGTTGTGCATGAATGTACCCTGGTTATTTACAGATTTAGAGACTAAAAATGATGCAGAAATAGAGCTTTCAAATTGACTTTGATATGCTAAATTGACCTTCTATCCTGAAATTATTCAAAGTCCTCTGTGGTTGCGACATTGCTTTCACAAACCCTTCGACAGCGTTGAGTGAGAGATAGGATATCCCAAGCTGTAGGTAGATGTGGGTCCTAGGGGAAAGTAAAGTGAGGAAAATGGTACATCCCTGGATACGAAATAATTGGTACCTTGAGAGAACTATGTGCGAAGTGTTATATATGTTTAGTGACGCATCGAGGGGCCAATCCCAAGGTGTGGGAGAGTCATAGTGAGGTAGCGGCAGTCAGCCCCCATGGGAGAACCTCCTATGTTTGTACTTCGTGCTATTTGGCAATGTGCTAGGACTCCCTCTGAGGAGTGTTAATTGGGTTATGTTGGACTACGAGACGTGATACAAACGCAAGATGTTTAGGAAGATGATTTATGTGTCATCAACGCTCCTGGCCGCGAGCCGTGGGGTTGTTGAGTGCATGATAGAGGTCCGGCTAGTGCATGAGCCAGTGCCGGCCCGTTTTAGGTCCCATCAGTGGTGCGTCTACTGGGAGCCACTTATAAGTGGTGGTATTCGGATCTAGGGTTTCTAGGGACCAAAAGGAAGTTGGTTTATGTCCTCTGACAAGGACCGTCAAGCCGAAATCCAAAAAGCAGAACGTGCTGAGAGGGCTAGGTGGCGGTTAGAGATCGTAAACCGTTATTCTCCTCAATGGAGTAGTCCAGTACATATATGAAGCAGTGGTCTTAGTCGCTTAGCTGCTCCACCTATTCCATTAGGTGCAGGAGGAAGTGTAAGATCTTCATCCCCTCCACCAAGTTTACCCACTTCAAGTGGGGGTGTGAATGCGTCACTTCAAGCACCTATTACTAATCCGATAGTTACCATAGCACAGCCTATTGCGATTCCTGCAGGGACGCCGGATTTACCAGCCTTAGGAGTTCCCTTGTCCATTTTTAATGGGTTAGCAGAAGAGGATGCAGAATTTCACATTTGTGAATTTCAGAGGTTGATGTTCAATTATCGCATCCAAGACGAGGGACATCTCATGATGTTCTTCAATATGACATTAAAAGGAAGGGCTGCGATATGGTATCACAGCATAGAGTCTGGAACCATAACCACCATCGATCAATTCTATGCAGCTTTCCGAGTGGAATATGCCCCTGAAAGAGGTGGCCAATATTGGTTGCGGGTCTTGAATGTGATACGTCAAGATCCTCACGAGAATGTGAAATCATATGCTAAGAAGTTGAAGGAAGTATTCCGTAAGTTGCAAACTTACATTCCCATTCCACCAGCTGCCCAATTGCAATACTTTTTGCATGGGTTGGATTTTAACATCCAAGTACAATTGAGCAGTGTGGCCTTAGCTGATATAGACATCGCTATTACGCGGGCAGAGGGAGTAGAAGCACGATTACAAACGGCCTACTCCTCTCGAATGAATGTTAATGGGGGTTTAGTACCTAATGGCAATCCATCATTGACGAATGGAAGTCAAGGGATGCCTATGACTAACCCTATTGGGAGAGGGAGTATGGTTCAGAATGTACCTTTATTATCGGCTCCTCCCAGTGTGACTATGCCCATGGCAAGTTAGTTGGCTCCATCAAATGTTGGAGGTCAAGTTTCAAATTCTAACATTGTTCCTATGGGTCAACAGCCAATAACAAATCAGATGGTTAGGCCAATGGAATGACGGGTTGATGATCGAGGCTACGAGTCGAGTGCATCTAATGTCCTTGGCAAAGTTAAGGACATGATGAAGCATTATACCGATATGATTTCCGAACAATATCAACAAATAGCCGTCGACATTAATTTCTTGAAGAAGCAACAAAATTTGATAGGGATTCGATGCCTTGAAGAGGGTGGACTCTCTAGATTCAGTTGTAAATGGTGTGGTGGACAGCACTTCCCCAGAAACTGTCCAAATGTGAAATGTGACATTTGTGGGAAGTCGGGTCATCTAGCTACTACCTGTTGGAGTAAGATTAGTTCTCTCCAACAAGGTAGTAAACAATCGAGCCCAGTGAATCATAGAGCGCAAGGAAATAACTTGTAGCAGAATGATGCACCTAGGCAAATATTACAGAGGGGAAAAACAACTGTAGAAGAGTTGCCACAAGGCAACGGAGTCAGCCTTATTGAGGCTGTACGAGTCCATGATGCTGAAACCTCTAACTTAAGAGTCATGACAAGAGGCCAAAAGGCTAAAGAGGTTGACAAAGATAAGGAAAAACTGGTTGAGGCAAACCCTAAACAAGGGGATAAGGGGACGCAAGTCCAGAGTCCTAGCATAGGGCCGGTTGATGGAAAAGGCAACCCTAAGAAGGATGAGGCAGTGCCAAGAAAGAAGGCGAGAGCCAAGAAAGAAGCACCAAAACCGGTCCAAAGACCAAAAGAGAGGATGGTTTGGCGAGAAAAGAGAGCTTTGGCTACTTATCATGACTTTGATTTAGCAAGTTCTCTTTGCGAAGTTAAACCAGATGTGAACCTCCTACAGTTGATTAAATTACCTCCAGGAGTACGCAAGGAATTTAAGAAGATCCTGCATATCGGGTATATTGTGGAACCTCTGGGCATAGCACGAGTAGGGGAAGATTGGTTTGACCATGTTGAAAAGAACTGCCCTAGGGTTCCAGCTTATGTAGATGGAATATTAGTGGAACATGCCATTGTAGACACTGGATCCTCTGTCAACATCATGAGTTCAGAATTGATGGAGAGGTTGGGCGTAGGCATCCAGAAAGATAGCTCCACCCTTCTGAGAATGGCTGATGATAGTCTAAGACAACTAGAAGGTTGCATTACTAAGGTCCATGTTATAGTTGCAAGTGTAGAATGCTTCTTGGACTTTAGGGTGATAAGATTCGCAGGACGTCCTAGCTATCGGGTTTTGCTAGGGAGGCCTTGGATCTTACGAACAGACTGTCAAGTCGACATACCCGCCGGTCGAGTGGTTCTAGGTAGAGGTGCTAATCGAGTAATAGTCGATGCGTATCCTGAGTCTCCTCAAAGTGAGAGAGCTCCTTTATCTTCTACGTAATTAGAAACAACAGACGATCCATCTGGTAGTGAGACATCATCTAGTGATGAAACTAAAGAGGGGTCCACTACAGAGGATATCTATCAGATAACTCTAAATGAGCCGATAGAGCCTCAAGATAGGATAAGAGATGCGGATGTGATTGAGTTAGACCTTGGCACGCCAAATGATTTGCGGCCAATTAAATTAGGTTCCATGCTCAGTTCAGCAGAAAGGGAGGACTATATGTCCTTGATCCAAGAATTCTGCGATATCTTTGCTTGGAGTTATGATGAGTTGAGAGGCATCCCTCCCAGCCTGGCTGTTCATACTATTCCTGTAAAAGAAGGCAGTCGTCCTATGCATCAGAAGATAAGGTGTATGCCTTTTGAATTGAGGGACGGGCTATTTGAGGAGTTACAGAAGCTAAGGAAAGCTGGGTTAATCTTCCCCCTACAACACACAGAATGGTGTTCACCCATTGTTATCAGGAAGAAGAAAAATAACCAGATCCGACTATGTGTAGATTTTAGAGAGCTGAATAAGCAGATAGTTAAGGTTTACTACTTGTTGCCATTTATTGACCAGATCTTGGATCAATTAGCGGGTAGGGAGATATATTCGTTCATGGATTGCTTTGCAAGATATAACCAGATGGCAATTGCAAAGGAGGACAAGTTGAAAACCACTTTTATTACGGTCTTTGGTACTTTTGCGTACCATGTGATGGCCTTTGGTTTGTGCAATGCACCTGGATCATGGCAACAAACAGCAGACAAGACCTTTGGTGACATCTCCCCAGATGCATTGAAAGTATTTATTGACGACCTGGGGGCAACCACTATAAAGGAAAGGATGTTGGTTATTTTGAGAAAGTGCTTTGAGCGTTGCAGACAATTTTGTATCGCTCTTAACCCACATAAGTGTGTCTTTGGAGTACCTTATGGGCTATTTCTAGGCCATGTGGTCAGTTCAGTAGGGATAGCAACTGACTCTGAAAAGATCAAGGTCATAGTCGCTATGAGCCCGCCATGTACTCCAAAAGAGGTACACAGCTTTCTGTCATCAATAGGATATTATCAGAGGTTTATAAATGCCTTGGCAGAAAGAACGTTGCCATTAACGAATTTATTATCCTTTAGCTGTTCATTTGAATGGAGCGATCCTTGTAAGGTAGCTTTTGAGGATGTGAAACAGGAGCTAGTAAAAGCACCTGTTTTAAAAGCACCTAAAAGAGGTGATGTGTTCTATATATTTTCAGCAGCCACCATGCATAGTATCTACTGCTTAGCCCAAATTTGGAAAGAAAAGTGGTATCATCCGATAGCTTTCGCTAGTTGGAAATTGGGCATTTCAGAGATTAACTATACCTACATGGAGAAGTTGTGTCTTGCGATGGTCTTTGGGACTAAGAAATTCAGGCACTAAATCCTCTATGAAAAGGTAGTGTTCTATACGAAGGCGGAAGGACTTAGACTGCTTATGAACAAGCTGCAGCCGCCTGATCGTTTGGCAAAGTGGTTAATCACTTTACAGGAGTTCGATTATGAGATTAAGAGTAAGCCACCGAGGTTGCAGGGTATTGTGGACTGCCTTGTGGATTTCGAGGAGCCGAAAGAGACTCTGGCTGAAGGAAATGATATTGAGGAAATGTTTAAAATTGATACAATTTCTATCCCATCTTGGTATGCTGTTATTACGCGCTCTCTATCAACAGGAGAGATGAGAGTTGGTTTGTCCAAGTCTGAAAAGAGGAAGATCAAACAATAGGCAATCGGCAGGGTGTTGATGATATCTATCGCCAATGTGTGATGCCTGACGAGGTTCCTTTTATCTTAGAAGAGTGTCATGACTCTGCATGTGGAGGGCACTTTGCAGGACGGTTCACGGCGCAGAAAGCTTTAAGAGCTGGATACTGGTGGCCGTCCATCTTCCAAGATTCTTTTGAGTATGTAAAGAAATGTGATACCTGTCAGATACATGATAGTAGAGAGAATAGGAAACGTCCACTTACGCCTATCATGGCTATCCTTCCATTTGAGAAGTGGGGCATTGATTTTGTGGGTCCCATCACCTCGTTGTCTACTACCCAAAAGAGGTACATTATAGTAGCCACTGATTATTTTACAAAATGGTCAAAAGCGCGGGCGACGAGGCAGGACAATGCAAAAGAGACTACAAGTTTCCTGTTAGAGCAAATTATCTGTCGCTTTGGTCCACCGAGAGAATTAGTGTTCGACCGTGGAACCCATTTCCTGAATAAGGTGATCAAAAGCTTGACTGAGGCTTGGCAAATCAAGCACAATAAAACAACTCCTTATAATCCGCAAGCAAACGGGCAGGTGGAAAGTACTAATAAATAGCTTGTGGGGATCTTGTCTAAGATAGTCTCTGAGAAGAAACGAGATTGGGACAAGAAGCTGTATGTGGCAGTATGGGCGTATAATACCACGTTCAAGCGAGCTACCGGCCATACTCCATTTAAATTGGTTTATGGGGAAGAGTGTGTGTTACCCCTTGAAATTGAATTGCCGACCATACGGTTTGCAATTAACCATTCTTTGGGAGATAAGGATTCCCTTTTTAAACATTTCACGACTATAGCCCACTTGGATGAGCTGAAGTTGCAGAGCTTGTTACACCAGGAGGTAGCCATACGTTGGATGAAGCAATTGCATGACCTTAGAGCGAAGAAATATACCTTTAAAAAAGGGCAATCAGTCCTCTATTATGATGCGCGTAGGGAGCTGTTTCTAAGGAAGCTGGAACCTAAATGGGATGGTCCCTACAAGATTGTCAGGTTAGGGAAAAATAGGTCTACGGCCCTATTAGCTGATCTACAGGGAGTAGAGTTTAAAAATAAGGTTAATCTTAATAAGATTAAACCTTATTATTTCTAAGTCTGCTAATATAAAAAAATGCATTGCAGGTCCATGCTAGGGATGATTTGAGACCTGCGGAAAAGAGCTTAAAGTTGGTTGATGGGTTGGTTAATCCATTATTTGGAGCACCCATATCTGGAGTAGAGATATCATCAGGGGAAACTCATCTGGTGGAGCAAAGGATACAAAGTGATTGAGCAAGAAGACGGAACCTTTGTGTGGAAGATTAAAGACTTCTGCCATCACTACTTATGACTGTTGACAAGTATCCCTGTTGAGTTTAATGAAGAAGGTGGGATGGAGCCGTCAGTTCATCCTCTTAACATGCTAAACTTTGATTACCATAATTACGAATAGAGGAGTTCGTGATGGCAGGCTGTGTAAACCCATTGTGGACATATACATTATATTTTGATGGAGCGTCCAGGGGCCCTAATAAAAAAGGGAGTGTTGGAGTAGTAATCCGAGATCCCCGACGAAGAGTTACGATGAAGGTAGCTGCTTATCTCGAGGTAGGATTCACTAACAATATGGCGGAGTATAAAGCCTTGATTATGGGATTGCATATTGCCAAACAAGGTGGTATTCGTCGGTTGTTAGTAAAAGGGGATTCCCAGTTGATCCTGAATCAGCTAGATGGGACATACACAGTGCAGAATCCCATTCTTTGTATGTATCATCAAACTGCCATGACCCTACTTGAGGAGTTTGAGAGAGTGTCTTTTCAGCTGATTCCACGTTACTGGAATCAGTTTGCGGATTCATTGGCAAATCTTGCTTATGAGGAAGACCTCTTCTTTAATTGTGGTCCTAGTTTGGATATTGTGATCAATGATGAAATAGGACCCGGTCGCTTGTGGAGAATGTTATCAGAGCATGCAATATATGGCAGATGATGGTTGATATGGGTGATGCAAAGAGTAGCCGAGACCAAACTACCGTTATTATCCTGGACCCATAGGTTAATTAGACAACATGTTATCCATACGCCTCTTGCTATCTATGTAGGAGGGATGGGTCATAACCTTATGAATTTAGTTTAGGGCTACGAACCTGTTTTTCCTCCTTAGGAGGGAGCCTATTATTATAAATCTGGATTCTTCCAGGGAAGGATGTGTAGGTGTTATTCTATTTGATCTTGTTAGGCCAAGAGGGCCGATTAAGTTTTGTAGTGAAGTGCTTTCTTTCATTAGGCCAAGAGGGCCAGTTGTCTGTTTAGTGTAGGTGCGATTAATGGTTTCTTGTTTTAGTTTTGTGCTAGACAGGTTCGAAGAAGAGCTTGGAAGGAGCCTTTTGTTGTGCAGAAGCTTCTCGTGGCCCTATCCAGGTGATATCTCTCCTTTATGAGTACTGTGGTTTTCATGGTATATGTGTTTGTGTACTTGTTAAGGGGTTTTTCGTTTCTTATTGGGGACCGACGTCCAAAGCATGAAGTCACGAGATTTAGGATAAGTATGTCTGAGGGAGGTCTGAGTAGTTGTTGCCTTCTGTAAAGACATTGTCAGGCATTGAAAGACTTGTTTTAGAAGGGAGTCCTAGTGACTCTGTTCTGCTAGCCTGCTAGGCAGCTGTTCTAGGAGTTCTTGTTAGTTGTGAGGCAATTAGGGAAGCCTGCAGAAGGAACATAAAGATGATAAAGGAAAAGAAATCCTGAATATCTTACAGACACTAAATATATACAAAGGTGTGTAAAAAGGGGTTCTAACCCCTATCCAAAGAAAAGAAAAGAAAGGAAAATTTATGAGCAATTGATCATTGCCTTGCGAGGGCCTGGTAGGTTCCTGGGGACGAGTCAGACCCGGGGCCGATGCCTTGTCTTCCTAGGGGTGGCATCTTGCTGGAAAAGAAGAAATTAAGGAAGGTTGGAGCGAAAATAAAAGTGAGCGTCAGAAAAGTGAGCCTTGGTTCTGCTAGAGGGTAAGGTGCGCGTTTTGCTGTGTTTAGTGTGTATTTATTTTGTATCAGCTTGATGCTTCCTTTGGTTGTTTTGTGCAAATCTACTGTGGGATTCAACGGGCTAAGTCGCCCTATCCCGTGGTCGCCAATGAGAGCAAAATTTTGATGTTGAGAAATGCTTAAAAATAGCTAAAAATTACGAATATCAAGAGAAAAATATTCAACGTCGAAGGCGGCGGCTCGACCTAGGACGATTTTAAGCGGCAAAGTGCTTTAAAAGCGCCCGAGCGACACTTGTTGATTTTTCATAAATTTTCAGACTGACGTGCGGGTTGACAAGAGTTACTGGCCAATGCAGGATGTCAAGCCGGATACCCAGGATTTTTCAAAGTTCAATTCGGAGTCCGAATGGGGAAGGAGCCAAGAAACCGGTCAAGATACAAAAAGGTGGACATTAGAGTGGCTAAATGTAAGTGACCTTTGGGGGGGGGACATCTAACATTTTATGCAACAACCAAATCGTGGCATCTTCAAGAGCATGAAATGTGAGGAGAGTGTGCATCCTGATGGCGCCGAAATTTGCGCTTGATGCATGAAGATGGATCATGCAACCTCAATACAACCCCTGCAAATGATCATTGCCCTTGCTTCCCCTCTACCTGCTGGTCATATCAACGTGCTTCGCTCCTCCAATGGTGGCCTTTATGAAGATCTCTGATTTCAGTCTTTCTCTCTCCTCCCTCTCTCTCCTCTAAGGGCAGATTCATGCGGTGAAGAAGAAGAAGAAGAATGGATGATGGATGCTTGTCCAACCGAGACCGGATTGCTCCGTGGTGCAAGAGGAATGAAGATTGCTGATTGTGGACTATCATGAGCATTAATGGTTGCTGGAAATCAGTCCCGAGATATGGCGAATAAAAACCCACAACCCGCAAAGAACGGTAATTTCATTTTTACAAAGGAAATTGATGTTGTATGCAATTTGCTTCGGGAATATTTGTTCCCATGGGATGATTATGCATTATGTTGTTGTTTGCGATGAGTTTGATCAGTTTATGCTCAGAAAATCAAAAAATCATAAGTGTTGTGACTAAAATTAATGGGGTAAAACCCGTAAAATACGCGAAATAGGGGAAAATTGGGTTTTTTTATATATATATGGAAAATATAATAAGACACACCAACTAAATTTATATTTTGCTGCAAATGAACTAAGGGCCATAGCCCATAACCTGTTTTGAGTCTTTAGTAATTAAAAAATACAAAGAAAATAGGGAAAAACCACTGAAAATAGGGGAAAAATGGATTTTGAGTGCCGAAAAATAAGGAAAAATAAGAACCATATTTGTGAATATATGGGGGTCTGAAATATGGGGTTTAGCCTCAGTTCAGGCCTACCTTTATGTTTTAGTGAGTTTTTATTGCTTTTTATACAATAAAAACATGGAAAATATTACCCTAAACCTATCCATCGTGCACAATCTAAACGGCAAGGGGGTAGAGAGAATGAGAGTGGTGTTTAAGTGCTGAGAGCAAGAAAAGGCTGATTGTTTTCATCTATGCATATCATATAGATCGATCGTTAATTTAAAATAAGAACCTAGTAGCACGAGGGTTTCTCAGTGCTAGGTTCATGCAACGCCACATACGAGCAATAGTCAAAATCATTGAAAGAAATGTTTTCCACATGTGCACAAATGCTGACTTTCTTAATTGTTTGAGCACGTGGGCATTCACTACTTGCATAAATCATAAAGAAACTTAAAGGTATCAGGAACTCGTGGATGCATGGCAATTGTTTTCTAGAGGAACATGACCCGCGTTGAGTGAGAGACAGGATACCCCAAGCTGTAGGTAGACGTGGGTCCTAGGGGAAAGTAAAGTGAGGAAAATGGTACATCCCTGGATACGAAATAATTGGTACCTTGAGAGAACTATGTGCAAAGTGTTATATATGTTTAGTGACGTATCGAGGGGCCAATCCCCAAGGTGTAGGAGAGTCGTAGTGAGGTAGTGACAGTCAGCCATGGGAGAACCTCCTATGTTTGTACTTCGTGCTATTTGGCAATGTGCTGGGACTCCCTCTGAGGAGTGTTAATTGGGTTAGAGTTGGACTACGAGACGTGATACAAACGCAAGATGTTTAGGAAGGTGAAGTATGTATCATCAACGCTCCTGGCCGCGAGGCTGTGGGGTTGTTGAGTGCATAATAGAGGTCCGGCTAGTGCATGAGCCAGTGCCGGCCCGTTTTAGGTCCCATCAGAAAGAGATAGACAGTACACAAGAGATAAGAGGAGAATCAGTAAATTCTTTAACTCCAAACAACTGATACAAAGATGGCTCTGTCCACCCATGTGCTTCCACTGTGTGAAGCTTAGATGGCGATCTAGATAGAAGATAGGTGAAGAGCTTAAGGCTAGCTGGAACAACAACTCTGACTGGGTGAAAGATGAGTGATGGATGGTTGTGAAGGGGTTTAGCTTTTATAGCTCGCGAAGGCTAATAGGTCGGCCTGACCGACCTACCATTTGAGCCTCCACTAGTCGGCCAAGGAATATTTTCTTTACCATCGAGCCGGGGGCACCACCCCCAGACCCCTACCAGGGGGGCCGCTGGCCCCCGCGGGACCCCCCAGCCAGGGGCCACTTTCGTGGCCTCCGGACCCCAAAATAGGGCCCCCTCTTAACTCCCTTACACTGCAACTCGATGCAATGCGCCTCGAGTTGCTACCAGCTTAACCACTCCATCTAACCCAAAGATTAGACCCACAACGGTCACCTTTTTACCATCCGATCACATAGACCTCATCTGATATACAAGTCAGGACTCAATCAATGTCCGGGCTCACATTTGGCTTCTCCTCATAATGGGGGTCTTACAACTTTGAGCACCATAGATCATTGGTGGCACCTAATGAGGGTGGGATATTGATCATATCTAACACAACATCAAGGATATTTCTACTTACATCTCTATCATGTGAAAAGGGTTGTCTTGCCTGCTTACCAAACTGACATGCTTTGCATCTTATGAAATTCTGCAATTCTAAATGTAGAAAAACCTGTAACCAACCCTTTGGACTGCATTAATTTTAGCCTTTGTACATTTGCATGTCCAACGCGTTTGTGCCAAAATTCAATATCTGCAACAATACCTTTTCCTTTAGCATACATAGCAGCATTCATAGTAGAAATTCCAGCATCCAGAGTAAACATACGTCCAACTCTACTTCCCTTTGCAACCAATCTGCACTTGTCATTGAAGTCTTCTACAAAGCAACCCTTTGCATTAAATCTGACTTGTAGCCCTTGCTCTACCATCTGACCGATTGACACCATGTTCTTTGTAATAGATGGCACATGTAATACATCTAAAAGACTCTTTGTCTTACCATCATGCAAGGACAAGGGAACTTTTCCAATGTGTGAAATTGGGTGGCATGAATCATCACCCGTCTGCACATAACCTGTATTTTGCAAATCTTGCATCTCTCCAAATCATTCTACATGGCTGGTCATATGATTGGATGCACCTGAATCAACATACCAAACATCATCATGTGTTCCCTTTCCTTTAATAGCATTCAGCATATGCTGCATAACAAAAAGATATTCATTTTTGTCTTCATTCTGTCGTGAAGATGATGCATAGTTTCCTTGCTGCAACTTACCACTGCGAATATCATTTTTCTTAGCATAACATTGGGTTGCAATATGACCTGTTTTGCCACAGTAGTGACACACAATACCAGAGTTGTTAGAACCTCTATTCTGCCATCCACCTCTTCCTCTAAAGCTCCCCTGCCTCTAAATTTACCACGACCTCCTGAAACTTGCATATCGCCAAATTGCTGATTCAATTTGTTTTGCTGCTTGTCACTACCATGTCCTGTACCACGGCCTCTTGAAGAGGACCTGCCACATCCCCTTCCTGAACTGGAGTAGAAAGCTTGGACCTGTTCACCACTTTTTTCAGATGTCTCACTCTACATGTTGATCTCTTCAGTGATCATAAGGGAGACCAACTCATCGAAATCTGGAAATGACTTTCTGACATATACGGAAGTTACAAAAGACTTCCAAGCCTTTTCATTGTTAAGTCCACCCAAGGTAGACGACACCAAATCATCATTATCGGGCATTGCATCAATCGCTACCAAGGCATCTGCAATGCTCCTTACCTTCAATGCATACTCATTGATAGACATCTTCCCTTTCTTCAATGTATTCAACTACGATTAGAAATGCAAAAAGCATTGATTATATCAATCTCGCAAACCTATCAATCTATGTTTGAGGTCATTTGAGATGAACAACTGAGACACTGCAAGGCATCATGTCAATGAAAAGAAGTTAAAAACACTTTTGCTTATATGATAATGCTTTGATAAAGCATAAGGTTTTTAGCTTTTAAGACTTTTGATGGGCTTGATCACATGATTTTCAAGAAGAGAATTGAATACTCATTGGGATAGCATAAATGGAGCTGAACTTGTTAGTTGAAGGGCCTGAAGCAAAACAATATAGAGCTTCAATTAAGAGTTGGTCATGATAAGAGTTTCTAGCAAGATTGAGCTTGCCTAGAGAGGCAAATCTCATTGCAAATTAGATTATTGAGGAACTTTGTTCTTCTACTTTGTATACTATTTTCTCATGATATAAAGAGTTTCTTAATGTCATTTTGGTCACATATTTATTTTCTCATTGAGTTGATCCCCCTGCGGATTGCAACTAGATACACTACCCCCTAACATCTTTGGTAAACCCAACATGAAGAGCTACATCAAACTTTTAGTGAGATGGGTGAATAGCAATCATGAAGCATAAACCATCATGAATAGGGAAATAATCTTCAATACTACAAATGTGCATATGATACATGAACTTCACAATTTTATGTGGACCTATGAAGCCATAAATTATGAAAAATTTGTATCAATGGCACTTCAAGCAATTGTTACTGAGATAAAGATGTTCGATGGAAGATATATTCAAAATTTCTTCAAGTTATCAATAGAAATTGGAGTTTATGAATATGATAGCCAATGAAATGTCATGCTACTTTAGTAGAGTAGTTACTTATGAGCTGTGTAACTGAATCCATACCTTATACAAGACACATGGTAGAACATGGAAAAACTTCAAGAAGGCTTTAAAAGACTATTTTTTCTTAGAAGATGCGGATCACGTGATAAAGCACTCATTCTTGGAATGGATCATGAAGCACGAAAAGGGCTTATTTATTGCAAAGCTACAAAGGGAATTTGAACAAAGATTTGACCAGCTTAGTGCAATTGAGCAATTGGAAAGCCATTTCAAAGCTTGTAAAGAGACAAGGAAGGCATGAGTAGTTAATGGATCCACAACCTATGGTTTCTCCTTCGTGACCTACACCACCATCCATACCACAACCTACCCTGCATGCTCCCACTTTAGATAAACGTGATCTTATTGATCAGCTGGTTAAATATATGAGAGATTTGAAAATTAAGCTACATTTGAAGGAGGATTCAAACTGAGCTAGGTCTTCTCAGGCTCCTCCTAGGAGAAATCTTGTATGCAAGTGTATTTGATGCGACAACACTAACTATGAATGTAGGGAATGTAAAGCTTTTGATGATTCACATAAGCAAAATTTGGTCTTTTGGAAGAATAACAATATTTGTTTTTCAAAAATAGGGTAGTCATTGGTTGTGAACTTTGGGAAAGGAGGAATGAAGAAGATGTTTAAAGATACATTTGTGCTCTCATTTTATTGGGAGCTCTCATCGTATGGTAGATTCCTTGATGCTTCAACCTATGGTTTGCATCTTGAGTCAGCATCTGGGGCTAGGATAAAATTATGAAATGAGAGCACAAATGGCACTTCAAGCAATTGTTACTGAGATAAAGATGTTCGATGGAAGAGATATTCAAAATTTCTTCAAGTTATCAATAGAAATTGGAGTTTATGAATATGATAGCCAATGAAATGTCATGCTACTTTAGTAGAGTAGTTACTTATGAGCTATGTAATTGAATCCATACCTTATACAAGACACATGGTAGAACATGGAAAAACTTCAAGAAGGCTTTAAAAGACTATTTTTTCTTAGAAGATGTGGATCACGTGATAAAGCACTCATTCTTGGAATGGATCATGAAGCACGAAAAGGGCTTATTTATTGCAAAGCTACAAAGGGAATTTGAACAAAGATTTGACCAGCTTAGTGCAATTGAGCAATTGGAAAGCCATTTCAAAGCTTGTAAAGAGACAAGGAAGGCATGAGTAGTTAATGGATCCACAACCTATGGTTTCTCCTTCGTGACCTACACCACCATCCATACCACAACCTACCCTGCATGCTCCCACTTTAGATAAACGTGATCTTATTGATCAGCTGGTTAAATATATGAGAGATTTGAAAATTAAGCTACATTTGAAGGAGGATTCAAACTGAGCTAGGTCTTCTCAGGCTCCTCCTAGGAGAAATCTTGTATGCAAGTGTATTTGATGCGACAACACTAACTATGAATGTAGGGAATGTAAAGCTTTTGATGATTCACATAAGCAAAATTTGGTCTTTTGGAAGAATAACAATATTTGTTTTTCAAAAATAGGGTAGTCATTGGTTGTGAACTTTGGGAAAGGAGGAATGAAGAAGATGTTTAAAGATACATTTGTGCTCTCATTTTATTGGGAGCTCTCATCGTATGGTAGATTCCTTGATGCTTCAACCTATGGTTTGCATCTTGAGTCAGCATCTGGGGCTAGGATAAAATTATGAAATGAGAGCACAAATGGCACTTCAAGCAATTGTTACTGAGATAAAGATGTTCGATGGAAGAGATATTCAAAATTTCTTCAAGTTATCAATAGAAATTGGAGTTTATGAATATGATAGCCAATGAAATGTCATGCTACTTTAGTAGAGTAGTTACTTATGAGCTATGTAATTGAATCCATACCTTATACAAGACACATGGTAGAACATGGAAAAACTTCAAGAAGGCTTTAAAAGACTATTTTTTCTTAGAAGATGTGGATCACGTGATAAAGCACTCATTCTTGGAATGGATCATGAAGCACGAAAAGGGCTTATTTATTGCAAAGCTACAAAGGGAATTTGAACAAAGATTTGACCAGCTTAGTGCAATTGAGCAATTGGAAAGCCATTTCAAAGCTTGTAAAGAGACAAGGAAGGCATGAGTAGTTAATGGATCCACAACCTATGGTTTCTCCTTCGTGACCTACACCACCATCCATACCACAACCTACCCTGCATGCTCCCACTTTAGATAAACGTGATCTTATTGATCAGCTGGTTAAATATATGAGAGATTTGAAAATTAAGCTACATTTGAAGGAGGATTCAAACTGAGCTAGGTCTTCTCAGGCTCCTCCTAGGAGAAATCTTGTATGCAAGTGTATTTGATGCGACAACACTAACTATGAATGTAGGGAATGTAAAGCTTTTGATGATTCACATAAGCAAAATTTGGTCTTTTGGAAGAATAACAATATTTGTTTTTCAAAAATAGGGTAGTCATTGGTTGTGAACTTTGGGAAAGGAGGAATGAAGAAGATGTTTAAAGATACATTTGTGCTCTCATTTTATTGGGAGCTCTCATCGTATGGTAGATTCCTTGATGCTTCAACCTATGGTTTGCATCTTGAGTCAGCATCTGGGGCTAGGATAAAATTATGAAATGAGAGCACAAATGGCACTTCAAGCAATTGTTACTGAGATAAAGATGTTCGATGGAAGAGATATTCAAAATTTCTTCAAGTTATCAATAGAAATTGGAGTTTATGAATATGATAGCCAATGAAATGTCATGCTACTTTAGTAGAGTAGTTACTTATGAGCTATGTAATTGAATCCATACCTTATACAAGACACATGGTAGAACATGGAAAAACTTCAAGAAGGCTTTAAAAGACTATTTTTTCTTAGAAGATGCGGATCACGTGATAAAGCACTCATTCTTGGAATGGATCATGAAGCACGAAAAGGGCTTATTTATTGCAAAGCTACAAAGGGAATTTGAACAAAGATTTGACCAGCTTAGTGCAATTGAGCAATTGGAAAGCCATTTCAAAGCTTGTAAAGAGACAAGGAAGGCATGAGTAGTTAATGGATCCACAACCTATGGTTTCTCCTTCGTGACCTACACCACCATCCATACCACAACCTACCCTGCATGCTCCCACTTTAGATAAACGTGATCTTATTGATCAGCTGGTTAAATATATGAGAGATTTGAAAATTAAGCTACATTTGAAGGAGGATTCAAACTGAGCTAGGTCTTCTCAGGCTCCTCCTAGGAGAAATCTTGTATGCAAGTGTATTTGATGCGACAACACTAACTATGAATGTAGGGAATGTAAAGCTTTTGATGATTCACATAAGCAAAATTTGGTCTTTTGGAAGAATAACAATATTTGTTTTTCAAAAATAGGGTAGTCATTGGTTGTGAACTTTGGGAAAGGAGGAATGAAGAAGATGTTTAAAGATACATTTGTGCTCTCATTTTATTGGGAGCTCTCATCGTATGGTAGATTCCTTGATGCTTCAACCTATGGTTTGCATCTTGAGTCAGCATCTGGGGCTAGGATAAAATTATGAAATGAGAGCACAAATGGCACTTCAAGCAATTGTTACTGAGATAAAGATGTTCGATGGAAGAGATATTCAAAATTTCTTCAAGTTATCAATAGAAATTGGAGTTTATGAATATGATAGCCAATGAAATGTCATGCTACTTTAGTAGAGTAGTTACTTATGAGCTATGTAATTGAATCCATACCTTATACAAGACACATGGTAGAACATGGAAAAACTTCAAGAAGGCTTTAAAAGACTATTTTTTCTTAGAAGATGCGGATCACGTGATAAAGCACTCATTCTTGGAATGGATCATGAAGCACGAAAAGGGCTTATTTATTGCAAAGCTACAAAGGGAATTTGAACAAAGATTTGACCAGCTTAGTGCAATTGAGCAATTGGAAAGCCATTTCAAAGCTTGTAAAGAGACAAGGAAGGCATGAGTAGTTAATGGATCCACAACCTATGGTTTCTCCTTCGTGACCTACACCACCATCCATACCACAACCTACCCTGCATGCTCCCACTTTAGATAAACGTGATCTTATTGATCAGCTGGTTAAATATATGAGAGATTTGAAAATTAAGCTACATTTGAAGGAGGATTCAAACTGAGCTAGGTCTTCTCAGGCTCCTCCTAGGAGAAATCTTGTATGCAAGTGTATTTGATGCGACAACACTAACTATGAATGTAGGGAATGTAAAGCTTTTGATGATTCACATAAGCAAAATTTGGTCTTTTGGAAGAATAACAATATTTGTTTTTCAAAAATAGGGTAGTCATTGGTTGTGAACTTTGGGAAAGGAGGAATGAAGAAGATGTTTAAAGATACATTTGTGCTCTCATTTTATTGGGAGCTCTCATCGTATGGTAGATTCCTTGATGCTTCAACCTATGGTTTGCATCTTGAGTCAGCATCTGGGGCTAGGATAAAATTATGAAATGAGAGCACAAATGGCACTTCAAGCAATTGTTACTGAGATAAAGATGTTCGATGGAAGAGATATTCAAAATTTCTTCAAGTTATCAATAGAAATTGGAGTTTATGAATATGATAGCCAATGAAATGTCATGCTACTTTAGTAGAGTAGTTACTTATGAGCTATGTAATTGAATCCATACCTTATACAAGACACATGGTAGAACATGGAAAAACTTCAAGAAGGCTTTAAAAGACTATTTTTTCTTAGAAGATGCGGATCACGTGATAAAGCACTCATTCTTGGAATGGATCATGAAGCACGAAAAGGGCTTATTTATTGCAAAGCTACAAAGGGAATTTGAACAAAGATTTGACCAGCTTAGTGCAATTGAGCAATTGGAAAGCCATTTCAAAGCTTGTAAAGAGACAAGGAAGGCATGAGTAGTTAATGGATCCACAACCTATGGTTTCTCCTTCGTGACCTACACCACCATCCATACCACAACCTACCCTGCATGCTCCCACTTTAGATAAACGTGATCTTATTGATCAGCTGGTTAAATATATGAGAGATTTGAAAATTAAGCTACATTTGAAGGAGGATTCAAACTGAGCTAGGTCTTCTCAGGCTCCTCCTAGGAGAAATCTTGTATGCAAGTGTATTTGATGCGACAACACTAACTATGAATGTAGGGAATGTAAAGCTTTTGATGATTCACATAAGCAAAATTTGGTCTTTTGGAAGAATAACAATATTTGTTTTTCAAAAATAGGGTAGTCATTGGTTGTGAACTTTGGGAAAGGAGGAATGAAGAAGATGTTTAAAGATACATTTGTGCTCTCATTTTATTGGGAGCTCTCATCGTATGGTAGATTCCTTGATGCTTCAACCTATGGTTTGCATCTTGAGTCAGCATCTGGGGCTAGGATAAAATTATGAAATGAGAGCACAAATGGCACTTCAAGCAATTGTTACTGAGATAAAGATGTTCGATGGAAGAGATATTCAAAATTTCTTCAAGTTATCAATAGAAATTGGAGTTTATGAATATGATAGCCAATGAAATGTCATGCTACTTTAGTAGAGTAGTTACTTATGAGCTATGTAATTGAATCCATACCTTATACAAGACACATGGTAGAACATGGAAAAACTTCAAGAAGGCTTTAAAAGACTATTTTTTCTTAGAAGATGCGGATCACGTGATAAAGCACTCATTCTTGGAATGGATCATGAAGCACGAAAAGGGCTTATTTATTGCAAAGCTACAAAGGGAATTTGAACAAAGATTTGACCAGCTTAGTGCAATTGAGCAATTGGAAAGCCATTTCAAAGCTTGTAAAGAGACAAGGAAGGCATGAGTAGTTAATGGATCCACAACCTATGGTTTCTCCTTCGTGACCTACACCACCATCCATACCACAACCTACCCTGCATGCTCCCACTTTAGATAAACGTGATCTTATTGATCAGCTGGTTAAATATATGAGAGATTTGAAAATTAAGCTACATTTGAAGGAGGATTCAAACTGAGCTAGGTCTTCTCAGGCTCCTCCTAGGAGAAATCTTGTATGCAAGTGTATTTGATGCGACAACACTAACTATGAATGTAGGGAATGTAAAGCTTTTGATGATTCACATAAGCAAAATTTGGTCTTTTGGAAGAATAACAATATTTGTTTTTCAAAAATAGGGTAGTCATTGGTTGTGAACTTTGGGAAAGGAGGAATGAAGAAGATGTTTAAAGATACATTTGTGCTCTCATTTTATTGGGAGCTCTCATCGTATGGTAGATTCCTTGATGCTTCAACCTATGGTTTGCATCTTGAGTCAGCATCTGGGGCTAGGATAAAATTATGAAATGAGAGCACAAATGGCACTTCAAGCAATTGTTACTGAGATAAAGATGTTCGATGGAAGAGATATTCAAAATTTCTTCAAGTTATCAATAGAAATTGGAGTTTATGAATATGATAGCCAATGAAATGTCATGCTACTTTAGTAGAGTAGTTACTTATGAGCTATGTAATTGAATCCATACCTTATACAAGACACATGGTAGAACATGGAAAAACTTCAAGAAGGCTTTAAAAGACTATTTTTTCTTAGAAGATGCGGATCACGTGATAAAGCACTCATTCTTGGAATGGATCATGAAGCACGAAAAGGGCTTATTTATTGCAAAGCTACAAAGGGAATTTGAACAAAGATTTGACCAGCTTAGTGCAATTGAGCAATTGGAAAGCCATTTCAAAGCTTGTAAAGAGACAAGGAAGGCATGAGTAGTTAATGGATCCACAACCTATGGTTTCTCCTTCGTGACCTACACCACCATCCATACCACAACCTACCCTGCATGCTCCCACTTTAGATAAACGTGATCTTATTGATCAGCTGGTTAAATATATGAGAGATTTGAAAATTAAGCTACATTTGAAGGAGGATTCAAACTGAGCTAGGTCTTCTCAGGCTCCTCCTAGGAGAAATCTTGTATGCAAGTGTATTTGATGCGACAACACTAACTATGAATGTAGGGAATGTAAAGCTTTTGATGATTCACATAAGCAAAATTTGGTCTTTTGGAAGAATAACAATATTTGTTTTTCAAAAATAGGGTAGTCATTGGTTGTGAACTTTGGGAAAGGAGGAATGAAGAAGATGTTTAAAGATACATTTGTGCTCTCATTTTATTGGGAGCTCTCATCGTATGGTAGATTCCTTGATGCTTCAACCTATGGTTTGCATCTTGAGTCAGCATCTGGGGCTAGGATAAAATTATGAAATGAGAGCACAAATGGCACTTCAAGCAATTGTTACTGAGATAAAGATGTTCGATGGAAGAGATATTCAAAATTTCTTCAAGTTATCAATAGAAATTGGAGTTTATGAATATGATAGCCAATGAAATGTCATGCTACTTTAGTAGAGTAGTTACTTATGAGCTATGTAATTGAATCCATACCTTATACAAGACACATGGTAGAACATGGAAAAACTTCAAGAAGGCTTTAAAAGACTATTTTTTCTTAGAAGATGCGGATCACGTGATAAAGCACTCATTCTTGGAATGGATCATGAAGCACGAAAAGGGCTTATTTATTGCAAAGCTACAAAGGGAATTTGAACAAAGATTTGACCAGCTTAGTGCAATTGAGCAATTGGAAAGCCATTTCAAAGCTTGTAAAGAGACAAGGAAGGCATGAGTAGTTAATGGATCCACAACCTATGGTTTCTCCTTCGTGACCTACACCACCATCCATACCACAACCTACCCTGCATGCTCCCACTTTAGATAAACGTGATCTTATTGATCAGCTGGTTAAATATATGAGAGATTTGAAAATTAAGCTACATTTGAAGGAGGATTCAAACTGAGCTAGGTCTTCTCAGGCTCCTCCTAGGAGAAATCTTGTATGCAAGTGTATTTGATGCGACAACACTAACTATGAATGTAGGGAATGTAAAGCTTTTGATGATTCACATAAGCAAAATTTGGTCTTTTGGAAGAATAACAATATTTGTTTTTCAAAAATAGGGTAGTCATTGGTTGTGAACTTTGGGAAAGGAGGAATGAAGAAGATGTTTAAAGATACATTTGTGCTCTCATTTTATTGGGAGCTCTCATCGTATGGTAGATTCCTTGATGCTTCAACCTATGGTTTGCATCTTGAGTCAGCATCTGGGGCTAGGATAAAATTATGAAATGAGAGCACAAATGGCACTTCAAGCAATTGTTACTGAGATAAAGATGTTCGATGGAAGAGATATTCAAAATTTCTTCAAGTTATCAATAGAAATTGGAGTTTATGAATATGATAGCCAATGAAATGTCATGCTACTTTAGTAGAGTAGTTACTTATGAGCTATGTAATTGAATCCATACCTTATACAAGACACATGGTAGAACATGGAAAAACTTCAAGAAGGCTTTAAAAGACTATTTTTTCTTAGAAGATGCGGATCACGTGATAAAGCACTCATTCTTGGAATGGATCATGAAGCACGAAAAGGGCTTATTTATTGCAAAGCTACAAAGGGAATTTGAACAAAGATTTGACCAGCTTAGTGCAATTGAGCAATTGGAAAGCCATTTCAAAGCTTGTAAAGAGACAAGGAAGGCATGAGTAGTTAATGGATCCACAACCTATGGTTTCTCCTTCGTGACCTACACCACCATCCATACCACAACCTACCCTGCATGCTCCCACTTTAGATAAACGTGATCTTATTGATCAGCTGGTTAAATATATGAGAGATTTGAAAATTAAGCTACATTTGAAGGAGGATTCAAACTGAGCTAGGTCTTCTCAGGCTCCTCCTAGGAGAAATCTTGTATGCAAGTGTATTTGATGCGACAACACTAACTATGAATGTAGGGAATGTAAAGCTTTTGATGATTCACATAAGCAAAATTTGGTCTTTTGGAAGAATAACAATATTTGTTTTTCAAAAATAGGGTAGTCATTGGTTGTGAACTTTGGGAAAGGAGGAATGAAGAAGATGTTTAAAGATACATTTGTGCTCTCATTTTATTGGGAGCTCTCATCGTATGGTAGATTCCTTGATGCTTCAACCTATGGTTTGCATCTTGAGTCAGCATCTGGGGCTAGGATAAAATTATGAAATGAGAGCACAAATGGCACTTCAAGCAATTGTTACTGAGATAAAGATGTTCGATGGAAGAGATATTCAAAATTTCTTCAAGTTATCAATAGAAATTGGAGTTTATGAATATGATAGCCAATGAAATGTCATGCTACTTTAGTAGAGTAGTTACTTATGAGCTATGTAATTGAATCCATACCTTATACAAGACACATGGTAGAACATGGAAAAACTTCAAGAAGGCTTTAAAAGACTATTTTTTCTTAGAAGATGCGGATCACGTGATAAAGCACTCATTCTTGGAATGGATCATGAAGCACGAAAAGGGCTTATTTATTGCAAAGCTACAAAGGGAATTTGAACAAAGATTTGACCAGCTTAGTGCAATTGAGCAATTGGAAAGCCATTTCAAAGCTTGTAAAGAGACAAGGAAGGCATGAGTAGTTAATGGATCCACAACCTATGGTTTCTCCTTCGTGACCTACACCACCATCCATACCACAACCTACCCTGCATGCTCCCACTTTAGATAAACGTGATCTTATTGATCAGCTGGTTAAATATATGAGAGATTTGAAAATTAAGCTACATTTGAAGGAGGATTCAAACTGAGCTAGGTCTTCTCAGGCTCCTCCTAGGAGAAATCTTGTATGCAAGTGTATTTGATGCGACAACACTAACTATGAATGTAGGGAATGTAAAGCTTTTGATGATTCACATAAGCAAAATTTGGTCTTTTGGAAGAATAACAATATTTGTTTTTCAAAAATAGGGTAGTCATTGGTTGTGAACTTTGGGAAAGGAGGAATGAAGAAGATGTTTAAAGATACATTTGTGCTCTCATTTTATTGGGAGCTCTCATCGTATGGTAGATTCCTTGATGCTTCAACCTATGGTTTGCATCTTGAGTCAGCATCTGGGGCTAGGATAAAATTATGAAATGAGAGCACAAATGGCACTTCAAGCAATTGTTACTGAGATAAAGATGTTCGATGGAAGAGATATTCAAAATTTCTTCAAGTTATCAATAGAAATTGGAGTTTATGAATATGATAGCCAATGAAATGTCATGCTACTTTAGTAGAGTAGTTACTTATGAGCTATGTAATTGAATCCATACCTTATACAAGACACATGGTAGAACATGGAAAAACTTCAAGAAGGCTTTAAAAGACTATTTTTTCTTAGAAGATGCGGATCACGTGATAAAGCACTCATTCTTGGAATGGATCATGAAGCACGAAAAGGGCTTATTTATTGCAAAGCTACAAAGGGAATTTGAACAAAGATTTGACCAGCTTAGTGCAATTGAGCAATTGGAAAGCCATTTCAAAGCTTGTAAAGAGACAAGGAAGGCATGAGTAGTTAATGGATCCACAACCTATGGTTTCTCCTTCGTGACCTACACCACCATCCATACCACAACCTACCCTGCATGCTCCCACTTTAGATAAACGTGATCTTATTGATCAGCTGGTTAAATATATGAGAGATTTGAAAATTAAGCTACATTTGAAGGAGGATTCAAACTGAGCTAGGTCTTCTCAGGCTCCTCCTAGGAGAAATCTTGTATGCAAGTGTATTTGATGCGACAACACTAACTATGAATGTAGGGAATGTAAAGCTTTTGATGATTCACATAAGCAAAATTTGGTCTTTTGGAAGAATAACAATATTTGTTTTTCAAAAATAGGGTAGTCATTGGTTGTGAACTTTGGGAAAGGAGGAATGAAGAAGATGTTTAAAGATACATTTGTGCTCTCATTTTATTGGGAGCTCTCATCGTATGGTAGATTCCTTGATGCTTCAACCTATGGTTTGCATCTTGAGTCAGCATCTGGGGCTAGGATAAAATTATGAAATGAGAGCACAAATGGCACTTCAAGCAATTGTTACTGAGATAAAGATGTTCGATGGAAGAGATATTCAAAATTTCTTCAAGTTATCAATAGAAATTGGAGTTTATGAATATGATAGCCAATGAAATGTCATGCTACTTTAGTAGAGTAGTTACTTATGAGCTATGTAATTGAATCCATACCTTATACAAGACACATGGTAGAACATGGAAAAACTTCAAGAAGGCTTTAAAAGACTATTTTTTCTTAGAAGATGCGGATCACGTGATAAAGCACTCATTCTTGGAATGGATCATGAAGCACGAAAAGGGCTTATTTATTGCAAAGCTACAAAGGGAATTTGAACAAAGATTTGACCAGCTTAGTGCAATTGAGCAATTGGAAAGCCATTTCAAAGCTTGTAAAGAGACAAGGAAGGCATGAGTAGTTAATGGATCCACAACCTATGGTTTCTCCTTCGTGACCTACACCACCATCCATACCACAACCTACCCTGCATGCTCCCACTTTAGATAAACGTGATCTTATTGATCAGCTGGTTAAATATATGAGAGATTTGAAAATTAAGCTACATTTGAAGGAGGATTCAAACTGAGCTAGGTCTTCTCAGGCTCCTCCTAGGAGAAATCTTGTATGCAAGTGTATTTGATGCGACAACACTAACTATGAATGTAGGGAATGTAAAGCTTTTGATGATTCACATAAGCAAAATTTGGTCTTTTGGAAGAATAACAATATTTGTTTTTCAAAAATAGGGTAGTCATTGGTTGTGAACTTTGGGAAAGGAGGAATGAAGAAGATGTTTAAAGATACATTTGTGCTCTCATTTTATTGGGAGCTCTCATCGTATGGTAGATTCCTTGATGCTTCAACCTATGGTTTGCATCTTGAGTCAGCATCTGGGGCTAGGATAAAATTATGAAATGAGAGCACAAATGGCACTTCAAGCAATTGTTACTGAGATAAAGATGTTCGATGGAAGAGATATTCAAAATTTCTTCAAGTTATCAATAGAAATTGGAGTTTATGAATATGATAGCCAATGAAATGTCATGCTACTTTAGTAGAGTAGTTACTTATGAGCTATGTAATTGAATCCATACCTTATACAAGACACATGGTAGAACATGGAAAAACTTCAAGAAGGCTTTAAAAGACTATTTTTTCTTAGAAGATGCGGATCACGTGATAAAGCACTCATTCTTGGAATGGATCATGAAGCACGAAAAGGGCTTATTTATTGCAAAGCTACAAAGGGAATTTGAACAAAGATTTGACCAGCTTAGTGCAATTGAGCAATTGGAAAGCCATTTCAAAGCTTGTAAAGAGACAAGGAAGGCATGAGTAGTTAATGGATCCACAACCTATGGTTTCTCCTTCGTGACCTACACCACCATCCATACCACAACCTACCCTGCATGCTCCCACTTTAGATAAACGTGATCTTATTGATCAGCTGGTTAAATATATGAGAGATTTGAAAATTAAGCTACATTTGAAGGAGGATTCAAACTGAGCTAGGTCTTCTCAGGCTCCTCCTAGGAGAAATCTTGTATGCAAGTGTATTTGATGCGACAACACTAACTATGAATGTAGGGAATGTAAAGCTTTTGATGATTCACATAAGCAAAATTTGGTCTTTTGGAAGAATAACAATATTTGTTTTTCAAAAATAGGGTAGTCATTGGTTGTGAACTTTGGGAAAGGAGGAATGAAGAAGATGTTTAAAGATACATTTGTGCTCTCATTTTATTGGGAGCTCTCATCGTATGGTAGATTCCTTGATGCTTCAACCTATGGTTTGCATCTTGAGTCAGCATCTGGGGCTAGGATAAAATTATGAAATGAGAGCACAAATGGCACTTCAAGCAATTGTTACTGAGATAAAGATGTTCGATGGAAGAGATATTCAAAATTTCTTCAAGTTATCAATAGAAATTGGAGTTTATGAATATGATAGCCAATGAAATGTCATGCTACTTTAGTAGAGTAGTTACTTATGAGCTATGTAATTGAATCCATACCTTATACAAGACACATGGTAGAACATGGAAAAACTTCAAGAAGGCTTTAAAAGACTATTTTTTCTTAGAAGATGCGGATCACGTGATAAAGCACTCATTCTTGGAATGGATCATGAAGCACGAAAAGGGCTTATTTATTGCAAAGCTACAAAGGGAATTTGAACAAAGATTTGACCAGCTTAGTGCAATTGAGCAATTGGAAAGCCATTTCAAAGCTTGTAAAGAGACAAGGAAGGCATGAGTAGTTAATGGATCCACAACCTATGGTTTCTCCTTCGTGACCTACACCACCATCCATACCACAACCTACCCTGCATGCTCCCACTTTAGATAAACGTGATCTTATTGATCAGCTGGTTAAATATATGAGAGATTTGAAAATTAAGCTACATTTGAAGGAGGATTCAAACTGAGCTAGGTCTTCTCAGGCTCCTCCTAGGAGAAATCTTGTATGCAAGTGTATTTGATGCGACAACACTAACTATGAATGTAGGGAATGTAAAGCTTTTGATGATTCACATAAGCAAAATTTGGTCTTTTGGAAGAATAACAATATTTGTTTTTCAAAAATAGGGTAGTCATTGGTTGTGAACTTTGGGAAAGGAGGAATGAAGAAGATGTTTAAAGATACATTTGTGCTCTCATTTTATTGGGAGCTCTCATCGTATGGTAGATTCCTTGATGCTTCAACCTATGGTTTGCATCTTGAGTCAGCATCTGGGGCTAGGATAAAATTATGAAATGAGAGCACAAATGGCACTTCAAGCAATTGTTACTGAGATAAAGATGTTCGATGGAAGAGATATTCAAAATTTCTTCAAGTTATCAATAGAAATTGGAGTTTATGAATATGATAGCCAATGAAATGTCATGCTACTTTAGTAGAGTAGTTACTTATGAGCTATGTAATTGAATCCATACCTTATACAAGACACATGGTAGAACATGGAAAAACTTCAAGAAGGCTTTAAAAGACTATTTTTTCTTAGAAGATGCGGATCACGTGATAAAGCACTCATTCTTGGAATGGATCATGAAGCACGAAAAGGGCTTATTTATTGCAAAGCTACAAAGGGAATTTGAACAAAGATTTGACCAGCTTAGTGCAATTGAGCAATTGGAAAGCCATTTCAAAGCTTGTAAAGAGACAAGGAAGGCATGAGTAGTTAATGGATCCACAACCTATGGTTTCTCCTTCGTGACCTACACCACCATCCATACCACAACCTACCCTGCATGCTCCCACTTTAGATAAACGTGATCTTATTGATCAGCTGGTTAAATATATGAGAGATTTGAAAATTAAGCTACATTTGAAGGAGGATTCAAACTGAGCTAGGTCTTCTCAGGCTCCTCCTAGGAGAAATCTTGTATGCAAGTGTATTTGATGCGACAACACTAACTATGAATGTAGGGAATGTAAAGCTTTTGATGATTCACATAAGCAAAATTTGGTCTTTTGGAAGAATAACAATATTTGTTTTTCAAAAATAGGGTAGTCATTGGTTGTGAACTTTGGGAAAGGAGGAATGAAGAAGATGTTTAAAGATACATTTGTGCTCTCATTTTATTGGGAGCTCTCATCGTATGGTAGATTCCTTGATGCTTCAACCTATGGTTTGCATCTTGAGTCAGCATCTGGGGCTAGGATAAAATTATGAAATGAGAGCACAAATGGCACTTCAAGCAATTGTTACTGAGATAAAGATGTTCGATGGAAGAGATATTCAAAATTTCTTCAAGTTATCAATAGAAATTGGAGTTTATGAATATGATAGCCAATGAAATGTCATGCTACTTTAGTAGAGTAGTTACTTATGAGCTATGTAATTGAATCCATACCTTATACAAGACACATGGTAGAACATGGAAAAACTTCAAGAAGGCTTTAAAAGACTATTTTTTCTTAGAAGATGCGGATCACGTGATAAAGCACTCATTCTTGGAATGGATCATGAAGCACGAAAAGGGCTTATTTATTGCAAAGCTACAAAGGGAATTTGAACAAAGATTTGACCAGCTTAGTGCAATTGAGCAATTGGAAAGCCATTTCAAAGCTTGTAAAGAGACAAGGAAGGCATGAGTAGTTAATGGATCCACAACCTATGGTTTCTCCTTCGTGACCTACACCACCATCCATACCACAACCTACCCTGCATGCTCCCACTTTAGATAAACGTGATCTTATTGATCAGCTGGTTAAATATATGAGAGATTTGAAAATTAAGCTACATTTGAAGGAGGATTCAAACTGAGCTAGGTCTTCTCAGGCTCCTCCTAGGAGAAATCTTGTATGCAAGTGTATTTGATGCGACAACACTAACTATGAATGTAGGGAATGTAAAGCTTTTGATGATTCACATAAGCAAAATTTGGTCTTTTGGAAGAATAACAATATTTGTTTTTCAAAAATAGGGTAGTCATTGGTTGTGAACTTTGGGAAAGGAGGAATGAAGAAGATGTTTAAAGATACATTTGTGCTCTCATTTTATTGGGAGCTCTCATCGTATGGTAGATTCCTTGATGCTTCAACCTATGGTTTGCATCTTGAGTCAGCATCTGGGGCTAGGATAAAATTATGAAATGAGAGCACAAATGGCACTTCAAGCAATTGTTACTGAGATAAAGATGTTCGATGGAAGAGATATTCAAAATTTCTTCAAGTTATCAATAGAAATTGGAGTTTATGAATATGATAGCCAATGAAATGTCATGCTACTTTAGTAGAGTAGTTACTTATGAGCTATGTAATTGAATCCATACCTTATACAAGACACATGGTAGAACATGGAAAAACTTCAAGAAGGCTTTAAAAGACTATTTTTTCTTAGAAGATGCGGATCACGTGATAAAGCACTCATTCTTGGAATGGATCATGAAGCACGAAAAGGGCTTATTTATTGCAAAGCTACAAAGGGAATTTGAACAAAGATTTGACCAGCTTAGTGCAATTGAGCAATTGGAAAGCCATTTCAAAGCTTGTAAAGAGACAAGGAAGGCATGAGTAGTTAATGGATCCACAACCTATGGTTTCTCCTTCGTGACCTACACCACCATCCATACCACAACCTACCCTGCATGCTCCCACTTTAGATAAACGTGATCTTATTGATCAGCTGGTTAAATATATGAGAGATTTGAAAATTAAGCTACATTTGAAGGAGGATTCAAACTGAGCTAGGTCTTCTCAGGCTCCTCCTAGGAGAAATCTTGTATGCAAGTGTATTTGATGCGACAACACTAACTATGAATGTAGGGAATGTAAAGCTTTTGATGATTCACATAAGCAAAATTTGGTCTTTTGGAAGAATAACAATATTTGTTTTTCAAAAATAGGGTAGTCATTGGTTGTGAACTTTGGGAAAGGAGGAATGAAGAAGATGTTTAAAGATACATTTGTGCTCTCATTTTATTGGGAGCTCTCATCGTATGGTAGATTCCTTGATGCTTCAACCTATGGTTTGCATCTTGAGTCAGCATCTGGGGCTAGGATAAAATTATGAAATGAGAGCACAAATGGCACTTCAAGCAATTGTTACTGAGATAAAGATGTTCGATGGAAGAGATATTCAAAATTTCTTCAAGTTATCAATAGAAATTGGAGTTTATGAATATGATAGCCAATGAAATGTCATGCTACTTTAGTAGAGTAGTTACTTATGAGCTATGTAATTGAATCCATACCTTATACAAGACACATGGTAGAACATGGAAAAACTTCAAGAAGGCTTTAAAAGACTATTTTTTCTTAGAAGATGCGGATCACGTGATAAAGCACTCATTCTTGGAATGGATCATGAAGCACGAAAAGGGCTTATTTATTGCAAAGCTACAAAGGGAATTTGAACAAAGATTTGACCAGCTTAGTGCAATTGAGCAATTGGAAAGCCATTTCAAAGCTTGTAAAGAGACAAGGAAGGCATGAGTAGTTAATGGATCCACAACCTATGGTTTCTCCTTCGTGACCTACACCACCATCCATACCACAACCTACCCTGCATGCTCCCACTTTAGATAAACGTGATCTTATTGATCAGCTGGTTAAATATATGAGAGATTTGAAAATTAAGCTACATTTGAAGGAGGATTCAAACTGAGCTAGGTCTTCTCAGGCTCCTCCTAGGAGAAATCTTGTATGCAAGTGTATTTGATGCGACAACACTAACTATGAATGTAGGGAATGTAAAGCTTTTGATGATTCACATAAGCAAAATTTGGTCTTTTGGAAGAATAACAATATTTGTTTTTCAAAAATAGGGTAGTCATTGGTTGTGAACTTTGGGAAAGGAGGAATGAAGAAGATGTTTAAAGATACATTTGTGCTCTCATTTTATTGGGAGCTCTCATCGTATGGTAGATTCCTTGATGCTTCAACCTATGGTTTGCATCTTGAGTCAGCATCTGGGGCTAGGATAAAATTATGAAATGAGAGCACAAATGGCACTTCAAGCAATTGTTACTGAGATAAAGATGTTCGATGGAAGAGATATTCAAAATTTCTTCAAGTTATCAATAGAAATTGGAGTTTATGAATATGATAGCCAATGAAATGTCATGCTACTTTAGTAGAGTAGTTACTTATGAGCTATGTAATTGAATCCATACCTTATACAAGACACATGGTAGAACATGGAAAAACTTCAAGAAGGCTTTAAAAGACTATTTTTTCTTAGAAGATGCGGATCACGTGATAAAGCACTCATTCTTGGAATGGATCATGAAGCACGAAAAGGGCTTATTTATTGCAAAGCTACAAAGGGAATTTGAACAAAGATTTGACCAGCTTAGTGCAATTGAGCAATTGGAAAGCCATTTCAAAGCTTGTAAAGAGACAAGGAAGGCATGAGTAGTTAATGGATCCACAACCTATGGTTTCTCCTTCGTGACCTACACCACCATCCATACCACAACCTACCCTGCATGCTCCCACTTTAGATAAACGTGATCTTATTGATCAGCTGGTTAAATATATGAGAGATTTGAAAATTAAGCTACATTTGAAGGAGGATTCAAACTGAGCTAGGTCTTCTCAGGCTCCTCCTAGGAGAAATCTTGTATGCAAGTGTATTTGATGCGACAACACTAACTATGAATGTAGGGAATGTAAAGCTTTTGATGATTCACATAAGCAAAATTTGGTCTTTTGGAAGAATAACAATATTTGTTTTTCAAAAATAGGGTAGTCATTGGTTGTGAACTTTGGGAAAGGAGGAATGAAGAAGATGTTTAAAGATACATTTGTGCTCTCATTTTATTGGGAGCTCTCATCGTATGGTAGATTCCTTGATGCTTCAACCTATGGTTTGCATCTTGAGTCAGCATCTGGGGCTAGGATAAAATTATGAAATGAGAGCACAAATGGCACTTCAAGCAATTGTTACTGAGATAAAGATGTTCGATGGAAGAGATATTCAAAATTTCTTCAAGTTATCAATAGAAATTGGAGTTTATGAATATGATAGCCAATGAAATGTCATGCTACTTTAGTAGAGTAGTTACTTATGAGCTATGTAATTGAATCCATACCTTATACAAGACACATGGTAGAACATGGAAAAACTTCAAGAAGGCTTTAAAAGACTATTTTTTCTTAGAAGATGCGGATCACGTGATAAAGCACTCATTCTTGGAATGGATCATGAAGCACGAAAAGGGCTTATTTATTGCAAAGCTACAAAGGGAATTTGAACAAAGATTTGACCAGCTTAGTGCAATTGAGCAATTGGAAAGCCATTTCAAAGCTTGTAAAGAGACAAGGAAGGCATGAGTAGTTAATGGATCCACAACCTATGGTTTCTCCTTCGTGACCTACACCACCATCCATACCACAACCTACCCTGCATGCTCCCACTTTAGATAAACGTGATCTTATTGATCAGCTGGTTAAATATATGAGAGATTTGAAAATTAAGCTACATTTGAAGGAGGATTCAAACTGAGCTAGGTCTTCTCAGGCTCCTCCTAGGAGAAATCTTGTATGCAAGTGTATTTGATGCGACAACACTAACTATGAATGTAGGGAATGTAAAGCTTTTGATGATTCACATAAGCAAAATTTGGTCTTTTGGAAGAATAACAATATTTGTTTTTCAAAAATAGGGTAGTCATTGGTTGTGAACTTTGGGAAAGGAGGAATGAAGAAGATGTTTAAAGATACATTTGTGCTCTCATTTTATTGGGAGCTCTCATCGTATGGTAGATTCCTTGATGCTTCAACCTATGGTTTGCATCTTGAGTCAGCATCTGGGGCTAGGATAAAATTATGAAATGAGAGCACAAATGGCACTTCAAGCAATTGTTACTGAGATAAAGATGTTCGATGGAAGAGATATTCAAAATTTCTTCAAGTTATCAATAGAAATTGGAGTTTATGAATATGATAGCCAATGAAATGTCATGCTACTTTAGTAGAGTAGTTACTTATGAGCTATGTAATTGAATCCATACCTTATACAAGACACATGGTAGAACATGGAAAAACTTCAAGAAGGCTTTAAAAGACTATTTTTTCTTAGAAGATGCGGATCACGTGATAAAGCACTCATTCTTGGAATGGATCATGAAGCACGAAAAGGGCTTATTTATTGCAAAGCTACAAAGGGAATTTGAACAAAGATTTGACCAGCTTAGTGCAATTGAGCAATTGGAAAGCCATTTCAAAGCTTGTAAAGAGACAAGGAAGGCATGAGTAGTTAATGGATCCACAACCTATGGTTTCTCCTTCGTGACCTACACCACCATCCATACCACAACCTACCCTGCATGCTCCCACTTTAGATAAACGTGATCTTATTGATCAGCTGGTTAAATATATGAGAGATTTGAAAATTAAGCTACATTTGAAGGAGGATTCAAACTGAGCTAGGTCTTCTCAGGCTCCTCCTAGGAGAAATCTTGTATGCAAGTGTATTTGATGCGACAACACTAACTATGAATGTAGGGAATGTAAAGCTTTTGATGATTCACATAAGCAAAATTTGGTCTTTTGGAAGAATAACAATATTTGTTTTTCAAAAATAGGGTAGTCATTGGTTGTGAACTTTGGGAAAGGAGGAATGAAGAAGATGTTTAAAGATACATTTGTGCTCTCATTTTATTGGGAGCTCTCATCGTATGGTAGATTCCTTGATGCTTCAACCTATGGTTTGCATCTTGAGTCAGCATCTGGGGCTAGGATAAAATTATGAAATGAGAGCACAAATGGCACTTCAAGCAATTGTTACTGAGATAAAGATGTTCGATGGAAGAGATATTCAAAATTTCTTCAAGTTATCAATAGAAATTGGAGTTTATGAATATGATAGCCAATGAAATGTCATGCTACTTTAGTAGAGTAGTTACTTATGAGCTATGTAATTGAATCCATACCTTATACAAGACACATGGTAGAACATGGAAAAACTTCAAGAAGGCTTTAAAAGACTATTTTTTCTTAGAAGATGCGGATCACGTGATAAAGCACTCATTCTTGGAATGGATCATGAAGCACGAAAAGGGCTTATTTATTGCAAAGCTACAAAGGGAATTTGAACAAAGATTTGACCAGCTTAGTGCAATTGAGCAATTGGAAAGCCATTTCAAAGCTTGTAAAGAGACAAGGAAGGCATGAGTAGTTAATGGATCCACAACCTATGGTTTCTCCTTCGTGACCTACACCACCATCCATACCACAACCTACCCTGCATGCTCCCACTTTAGATAAACGTGATCTTATTGATCAGCTGGTTAAATATATGAGAGATTTGAAAATTAAGCTACATTTGAAGGAGGATTCAAACTGAGCTAGGTCTTCTCAGGCTCCTCCTAGGAGAAATCTTGTATGCAAGTGTATTTGATGCGACAACACTAACTATGAATGTAGGGAATGTAAAGCTTTTGATGATTCACATAAGCAAAATTTGGTCTTTTGGAAGAATAACAATATTTGTTTTTCAAAAATAGGGTAGTCATTGGTTGTGAACTTTGGGAAAGGAGGAATGAAGAAGATGTTTAAAGATACATTTGTGCTCTCATTTTATTGGGAGCTCTCATCGTATGGTAGATTCCTTGATGCTTCAACCTATGGTTTGCATCTTGAGTCAGCATCTGGGGCTAGGATAAAATTATGAAATGAGAGCACAAATGGCACTTCAAGCAATTGTTACTGAGATAAAGATGTTCGATGGAAGAGATATTCAAAATTTCTTCAAGTTATCAATAGAAATTGGAGTTTATGAATATGATAGCCAATGAAATGTCATGCTACTTTAGTAGAGTAGTTACTTATGAGCTATGTAATTGAATCCATACCTTATACAAGACACATGGTAGAACATGGAAAAACTTCAAGAAGGCTTTAAAAGACTATTTTTTCTTAGAAGATGCGGATCACGTGATAAAGCACTCATTCTTGGAATGGATCATGAAGCACGAAAAGGGCTTATTTATTGCAAAGCTACAAAGGGAATTTGAACAAAGATTTGACCAGCTTAGTGCAATTGAGCAATTGGAAAGCCATTTCAAAGCTTGTAAAGAGACAAGGAAGGCATGAGTAGTTAATGGATCCACAACCTATGGTTTCTCCTTCGTGACCTACACCACCATCCATACCACAACCTACCCTGCATGCTCCCACTTTAGATAAACGTGATCTTATTGATCAGCTGGTTAAATATATGAGAGATTTGAAAATTAAGCTACATTTGAAGGAGGATTCAAACTGAGCTAGGTCTTCTCAGGCTCCTCCTAGGAGAAATCTTGTATGCAAGTGTATTTGATGCGACAACACTAACTATGAATGTAGGGAATGTAAAGCTTTTGATGATTCACATAAGCAAAATTTGGTCTTTTGGAAGAATAACAATATTTGTTTTTCAAAAATAGGGTAGTCATTGGTTGTGAACTTTGGGAAAGGAGGAATGAAGAAGATGTTTAAAGATACATTTGTGCTCTCATTTTATTGGGAGCTCTCATCGTATGGTAGATTCCTTGATGCTTCAACCTATGGTTTGCATCTTGAGTCAGCATCTGGGGCTAGGATAAAATTATGAAATGAGAGCACAAATGGCACTTCAAGCAATTGTTACTGAGATAAAGATGTTCGATGGAAGAGATATTCAAAATTTCTTCAAGTTATCAATAGAAATTGGAGTTTATGAATATGATAGCCAATGAAATGTCATGCTACTTTAGTAGAGTAGTTACTTATGAGCTATGTAATTGAATCCATACCTTATACAAGACACATGGTAGAACATGGAAAAACTTCAAGAAGGCTTTAAAAGACTATTTTTTCTTAGAAGATGCGGATCACGTGATAAAGCACTCATTCTTGGAATGGATCATGAAGCACGAAAAGGGCTTATTTATTGCAAAGCTACAAAGGGAATTTGAACAAAGATTTGACCAGCTTAGTGCAATTGAGCAATTGGAAAGCCATTTCAAAGCTTGTAAAGAGACAAGGAAGGCATGAGTAGTTAATGGATCCACAACCTATGGTTTCTCCTTCGTGACCTACACCACCATCCATACCACAACCTACCCTGCATGCTCCCACTTTAGATAAACGTGATCTTATTGATCAGCTGGTTAAATATATGAGAGATTTGAAAATTAAGCTACATTTGAAGGAGGATTCAAACTGAGCTAGGTCTTCTCAGGCTCCTCCTAGGAGAAATCTTGTATGCAAGTGTATTTGATGCGACAACACTAACTATGAATGTAGGGAATGTAAAGCTTTTGATGATTCACATAAGCAAAATTTGGTCTTTTGGAAGAATAACAATATTTGTTTTTCAAAAATAGGGTAGTCATTGGTTGTGAACTTTGGGAAAGGAGGAATGAAGAAGATGTTTAAAGATACATTTGTGCTCTCATTTTATTGGGAGCTCTCATCGTATGGTAGATTCCTTGATGCTTCAACCTATGGTTTGCATCTTGAGTCAGCATCTGGGGCTAGGATAAAATTATGAAATGAGAGCACAAATGGCACTTCAAGCAATTGTTACTGAGATAAAGATGTTCGATGGAAGAGATATTCAAAATTTCTTCAAGTTATCAATAGAAATTGGAGTTTATGAATATGATAGCCAATGAAATGTCATGCTACTTTAGTAGAGTAGTTACTTATGAGCTATGTAATTGAATCCATACCTTATACAAGACACATGGTAGAACATGGAAAAACTTCAAGAAGGCTTTAAAAGACTATTTTTTCTTAGAAGATGCGGATCACGTGATAAAGCACTCATTCTTGGAATGGATCATGAAGCACGAAAAGGGCTTATTTATTGCAAAGCTACAAAGGGAATTTGAACAAAGATTTGACCAGCTTAGTGCAATTGAGCAATTGGAAAGCCATTTCAAAGCTTGTAAAGAGACAAGGAAGGCATGAGTAGTTAATGGATCCACAACCTATGGTTTCTCCTTCGTGACCTACACCACCATCCATACCACAACCTACCCTGCATGCTCCCACTTTAGATAAACGTGATCTTATTGATCAGCTGGTTAAATATATGAGAGATTTGAAAATTAAGCTACATTTGAAGGAGGATTCAAACTGAGCTAGGTCTTCTCAGGCTCCTCCTAGGAGAAATCTTGTATGCAAGTGTATTTGATGCGACAACACTAACTATGAATGTAGGGAATGTAAAGCTTTTGATGATTCACATAAGCAAAATTTGGTCTTTTGGAAGAATAACAATATTTGTTTTTCAAAAATAGGGTAGTCATTGGTTGTGAACTTTGGGAAAGGAGGAATGAAGAAGATGTTTAAAGATACATTTGTGCTCTCATTTTATTGGGAGCTCTCATCGTATGGTAGATTCCTTGATGCTTCAACCTATGGTTTGCATCTTGAGTCAGCATCTGGGGCTAGGATAAAATTATGAAATGAGAGCACAAATGGCACTTCAAGCAATTGTTACTGAGATAAAGATGTTCGATGGAAGAGATATTCAAAATTTCTTCAAGTTATCAATAGAAATTGGAGTTTATGAATATGATAGCCAATGAAATGTCATGCTACTTTAGTAGAGTAGTTACTTATGAGCTATGTAATTGAATCCATACCTTATACAAGACACATGGTAGAACATGGAAAAACTTCAAGAAGGCTTTAAAAGACTATTTTTTCTTAGAAGATGCGGATCACGTGATAAAGCACTCATTCTTGGAATGGATCATGAAGCACGAAAAGGGCTTATTTATTGCAAAGCTACAAAGGGAATTTGAACAAAGATTTGACCAGCTTAGTGCAATTGAGCAATTGGAAAGCCATTTCAAAGCTTGTAAAGAGACAAGGAAGGCATGAGTAGTTAATGGATCCACAACCTATGGTTTCTCCTTCGTGACCTACACCACCATCCATACCACAACCTACCCTGCATGCTCCCACTTTAGATAAACGTGATCTTATTGATCAGCTGGTTAAATATATGAGAGATTTGAAAATTAAGCTACATTTGAAGGAGGATTCAAACTGAGCTAGGTCTTCTCAGGCTCCTCCTAGGAGAAATCTTGTATGCAAGTGTATTTGATGCGACAACACTAACTATGAATGTAGGGAATGTAAAGCTTTTGATGATTCACATAAGCAAAATTTGGTCTTTTGGAAGAATAACAATATTTGTTTTTCAAAAATAGGGTAGTCATTGGTTGTGAACTTTGGGAAAGGAGGAATGAAGAAGATGTTTAAAGATACATTTGTGCTCTCATTTTATTGGGAGCTCTCATCGTATGGTAGATTCCTTGATGCTTCAACCTATGGTTTGCATCTTGAGTCAGCATCTGGGGCTAGGATAAAATTATGAAATGAGAGCACAAATGGCACTTCAAGCAATTGTTACTGAGATAAAGATGTTCGATGGAAGAGATATTCAAAATTTCTTCAAGTTATCAATAGAAATTGGAGTTTATGAATATGATAGCCAATGAAATGTCATGCTACTTTAGTAGAGTAGTTACTTATGAGCTATGTAATTGAATCCATACCTTATACAAGACACATGGTAGAACATGGAAAAACTTCAAGAAGGCTTTAAAAGACTATTTTTTCTTAGAAGATGTGGATCACGTGATAAAGCACTCATTCTTGGAATGGATCATGAAGCACGAAAAGGGCTTATTTATTGCAAAGCTACAAAGGGAATTTGAACAAAGATTTGACCAGCTTAGTGCAATTGAGCAATTGGAAAGCCATTTCAAAGCTTGTAAAGAGACAAGGAAGGCATGAGTAGTTAATGGATCCACAACCTATGGTTTCTCCTTCGCGACCTACACCACCATCCATACCACAACCTACCCTGCATGCTCCCACTTTAGATAAACGTGATCTTATTGATCAGCTGGTTAAATATATGAGAGATTTGAAAATTAAGCTACATTTGAAGGAGGATTCAAACTGAGCTAGGTCTTCTCAGGCTCCTCCTAGGAGAAATCTTGTATGCAAGTGTATTTGATGCGACAACACTAACTATGAATGTAGGGAATGTAAAGCTTTTGATGATTCACATAAGCAAAATTTGGTCTTTTGGAAGAATAACAATATTTGTTTTTCAAAAATAGGGTAGTCATTGGTTGTGAACTTTGGGAAAGGAGGAATGAAGAAGATGTTTAAAGATACATTTGTGCTCTCATTTTATTGGGAGCTCTCATCGTATGGTAGATTCCTTGATGCTTCAACCTATGGTTTGCATCTTGAGTCAGCATCTGGGGCTAGGATAAAATTATGAAATGAGAGCACAAATGGCACTTCAAGCAATTGTTACTGAGATAAAGATGTTCGATGGAAGAGATATTCAAAATTTCTTCAAGTTATCAATAGAAATTGGAGTTTATGAATATGATAGCCAATGAAATGTCATGCTACTTTAGTAGAGTAGTTACTTATGAGCTATGTAATTGAATCCATACCTTATACAAGACACATGGTAGAACATGGAAAAACTTCAAGAAGGCTTTAAAAGACTATTTTTTCTTAGAAGATGTGGATCACGTGATAAAGCACTCATTCTTGGAATGGATCATGAAGCACGAAAAGGGCTTATTTATTGCAAAGCTACAAAGGGAATTTGAACAAAGATTTGACCAGCTTAGTGCAATTGAGCAATTGGAAAGCCATTTCAAAGCTTGTAAAGAGACAAGGAAGGCATGAGTAGTTAATGGATCCACAACCTATGGTTTCTCCTTCGCGACCTACACCACCATCCATACCACAACCTACCCTGCATGCTCCCACTTTAGATAAACGTGATCTTATTGATCAGCTGGTTAAATATATGAGAGATTTGAAAATTAAGCTACATTTGAAGGAGGATTCAAACTGAGCTAGGTCTTCTCAGGCTCCTCCTAGGAGAAATCTTGTATGCAAGTGTATTTGATGCGACAACACTAACTATGAATGTAGGGAATGTAAAGCTTTTGATGATTCACATAAGCAAAATTTGGTCTTTTGGAAGAATAACAATATTTGTTTTTCAAAAATAGGGTAGTCATTGGTTGTGAACTTTGGGAAAGGAGGAATGAAGAAGATGTTTAAAGATACATTTGTGCTCTCATTTTATTGGGAGCTCTCATCGTATGGTAGATTCCTTGATGCTTCAACCTATGGTTTGCATCTTGAGTCAGCATCTGGGGCTAGGATAAAATTATGAAATGAGAGCACAAATGGCACTTCAAGCAATTGTTACTGAGATAAAGATGTTCGATGGAAGAGATATTCAAAATTTCTTCAAGTTATCAATAGAAATTGGAGTTTATGAATATGATAGCCAATGAAATGTCATGCTACTTTAGTAGAGTAGTTACTTATGAGCTATGTAATTGAATCCATACCTTATACAAGACACATGGTAGAACATGGAGAAACTTCAAGAAGGCTTTAAAAGACTATTTTTTCTTAGAAGATGTGGATCACGTGATAAAGCACTCATTCTTGGAATGGATCATGAAGCACGAAAAGGGCTTATTTATTGCAAAGCTACAAAGGGAATTTGAACAAAGATTTGACCAGCTTAGTGCAATTGAGCAATTGGAAAGCCATTTCAAAGCTTGTAAAGAGACAAGGAAGGCATGAGTAGTTAATGGATCCACAACCTATGGTTTCTCCTTCGCGACCTACACCACCATCCATACCACAACCTACCCTGCATGCTCCCACTTTAGATAAACGTGATCTTATTGATCAGCTGGTTAAATATATGAGAGATTTGAAAATTAAGCTACATTTGAAGGAGGATTCAAACTGAGCTAGGTCTTCTCAGGCTCCTCCTAGGAGAAATCTTGTATGCAAGTGTATTTGATGCGACAACACTAACTATGAATGTAGGGAATGTAAAGCTTTTGATGATTCACATAAGCAAAATTTGGTCTTTTGGAAGAATAACAATATTTGTTTTTCAAAAATAGGGTAGTCATTGGTTGTGAACTTTGGGAAAGGAGGAATGAAGAAGATGTTTAAAGATACATTTGTGCTCTCATTTTATTGGGAGCTCTCATCGTATGGTAGATTCCTTGATGCTTCAACCTATGGTTTGCATCTTGAGTCAGCATCTGGGGCTAGGATAAAATTATGAAATGAGAGCACAAATGGCACTTCAAGCAATTGTTACTGAGATAAAGATGTTCGATGGAAGAGATATTCAAAATTTCTTCAAGTTATCAATAGAAATTGGAGTTTATGAATATGATAGCCAATGAAATGTCATGCTACTTTAGTAGAGTAGTTACTTATGAGCTATGTAATTGAATCCATACCTTATACAAGACACATGGTAGAACATGGAGAAACTTCAAGAAGGCTTTAAAAGACTATTTTTTCTTAGAAGATGTGGATCACGTGATAAAGCACTCATTCTTGGAATGGATCATGAAGCACGAAAAGGGCTTATTTATTGCAAAGCTACAAAGGGAATTTGAACAAAGATTTGACCAGCTTAGTGCAATTGAGCAATTGGAAAGCCATTTCAAAGCTTGTAAAGAGACAAGGAAGGCATGAGTAGTTAATGGATCCACAACCTATGGTTTCTCCTTCGCGACCTACACCACCATCCATACCACAACCTACCCTGCATGCTCCCACTTTAGATAAACGTGATCTTATTGATCAGCTGGTTAAATATATGAGAGATTTGAAAATTAAGCTACATTTGAAGGAGGATTCAAACTGAGCTAGGTCTTCTCAGGCTCCTCCTAGGAGAAATCTTGTATGCAAGTGTATTTGATGCGACAACACTAACTATGAATGTAGGGAATGTAAAGCTTTTGATGATTCACATAAGCAAAATTTGGTCTTTTGGAAGAATAACAATATTTGTTTTTCAAAAATAGGGTAGTCATTGGTTGTGAACTTTGGGAAAGGAGGAATGAAGAAGATGTTTAAAGATACATTTGTGCTCTCATTTTATTGGGAGCTCTCATCGTATGGTAGATTCCTTGATGCTTCAACCTATGGTTTGCATCTTGAGTCAGCATCTGGGGCTAGGATAAAATTATGAAATGAGAGCACAAATGGCACTTCAAGCAATTGTTACTGAGATAAAGATGTTCGATGGAAGAGATATTCAAAATTTCTTCAAGTTATCAATAGAAATTGGAGTTTATGAATATGATAGCCAATGAAATGTCATGCTACTTTAGTAGAGTAGTTACTTATGAGCTATGTAATTGAATCCATACCTTATACAAGACACATGGTAGAACATGGAGAAACTTCAAGAAGGCTTTAAAAGACTATTTTTTCTTAGAAGATGTGGATCACGTGATAAAGCACTCATTCTTGGAATGGATCATGAAGCACGAAAAGGGCTTATTTATTGCAAAGCTACAAAGGGAATTTGAACAAAGATTTGACCAGCTTAGTGCAATTGAGCAATTGGAAAGCCATTTCAAAGCTTGTAAAGAGACAAGGAAGGCATGAGTAGTTAATGGATCCACAACCTATGGTTTCTCCTTCGCGACCTACACCACCATCCATACCACAACCTACCCTGCATGCTCCCACTTTAGATAAACGTGATCTTATTGATCAGCTGGTTAAATATATGAGAGATTTGAAAATTAAGCTACATTTGAAGGAGGATTCAAACTGAGCTAGGTCTTCTCAGGCTCCTCCTAGGAGAAATCTTGTATGCAAGTGTATTTGATGCGACAACACTAACTATGAATGTAGGGAATGTAAAGCTTTTGATGATTCACATAAGCAAAATTTGGTCTTTTGGAAGAATAACAATATTTGTTTTTCAAAAATAGGGTAGTCATTGGTTGTGAACTTTGGGAAAGGAGGAATGAAGAAGATGTTTAAAGATACATTTGTGCTCTCATTTTATTGGGAGCTCTCATCGTATGGTAGATTCCTTGATGCTTCAACCTATGGTTTGCATCTTGAGTCAGCATCTGGGGCTAGGATAAAATTATGAAATGAGAGCACAAATGGCACTTCAAGCAATTGTTACTGAGATAAAGATGTTCGATGGAAGAGATATTCAAAATTTCTTCAAGTTATCAATAGAAATTGGAGTTTATGAATATGATAGCCAATGAAATGTCATGCTACTTTAGTAGAGTAGTTACTTATGAGCTATGTAATTGAATCCATACCTTATACAAGACACATGGTAGAACATGGAGAAACTTCAAGAAGGCTTTAAAAGACTATTTTTTCTTAGAAGATGTGGATCACGTGATAAAGCACTCATTCTTGGAATGGATCATGAAGCACGAAAAGGGCTTATTTATTGCAAAGCTACAAAGGGAATTTGAACAAAGATTTGACCAGCTTAGTGCAATTGAGCAATTGGAAAGCCATTTCAAAGCTTGTAAAGAGACAAGGAAGGCATGAGTAGTTAATGGATCCACAACCTATGGTTTCTCCTTCGCGACCTACACCACCATCCATACCACAACCTACCCTGCATGCTCCCACTTTAGATAAACGTGATCTTATTGATCAGCTGGTTAAATATATGAGAGATTTGAAAATTAAGCTACATTTGAAGGAGGATTCAAACTGAGCTAGGTCTTCTCAGGCTCCTCCTAGGAGAAATCTTGTATGCAAGTGTATTTGATGCGACAACACTAACTATGAATGTAGGGAATGTAAAGCTTTTGATGATTCACATAAGCAAAATTTGGTCTTTTGGAAGAATAACAATATTTGTTTTTCAAAAATAGGGTAGTCATTGGTTGTGAACTTTGGGAAAGGAGGAATGAAGAAGATGTTTAAAGATACATTTGTGCTCTCATTTTATTGGGAGCTCTCATCGTATGGTAGATTCCTTGATGCTTCAACCTATGGTTTGCATCTTGAGTCAGCATCTGGGGCTAGGATAAAATTATGAAATGAGAGCACAAATGGCACTTCAAGCAATTGTTACTGAGATAAAGATGTTCGATGGAAGAGATATTCAAAATTTCTTCAAGTTATCAATAGAAATTGGAGTTTATGAATATGATAGCCAATGAAATGTCATGCTACTTTAGTAGAGTAGTTACTTATGAGCTATGTAATTGAATCCATACCTTATACAAGACACATGGTAGAACATGGAGAAACTTCAAGAAGGCTTTAAAAGACTATTTTTTCTTAGAAGATGTGGATCACGTGATAAAGCACTCATTCTTGGAATGGATCATGAAGCACGAAAAGGGCTTATTTATTGCAAAGCTACAAAGGGAATTTGAACAAAGATTTGACCAGCTTAGTGCAATTGAGCAATTGGAAAGCCATTTCAAAGCTTGTAAAGAGACAAGGAAGGCATGAGTAGTTAATGGATCCACAACCTATGGTTTCTCCTTCGCGACCTACACCACCATCCATACCACAACCTACCCTGCATGCTCCCACTTTAGATAAACGTGATCTTATTGATCAGCTGGTTAAATATATGAGAGATTTGAAAATTAAGCTACATTTGAAGGAGGATTCAAACTGAGCTAGGTCTTCTCAGGCTCCTCCTAGGAGAAATCTTGTATGCAAGTGTATTTGATGCGACAACACTAACTATGAATGTAGGGAATGTAAAGCTTTTGATGATTCACATAAGCAAAATTTGGTCTTTTGGAAGAATAACAATATTTGTTTTTCAAAAATAGGGTAGTCATTGGTTGTGAACTTTGGGAAAGGAGGAATGAAGAAGATGTTTAAAGATACATTTGTGCTCTCATTTTATTGGGAGCTCTCATCGTATGGTAGATTCCTTGATGCTTCAACCTATGGTTTGCATCTTGAGTCAGCATCTGGGGCTAGGATAAAATTATGAAATGAGAGCACAAATGGCACTTCAAGCAATTGTTACTGAGATAAAGATGTTCGATGGAAGAGATATTCAAAATTTCTTCAAGTTATCAATAGAAATTGGAGTTTATGAATATGATAGCCAATGAAATGTCATGCTACTTTAGTAGAGTAGTTACTTATGAGCTATGTAATTGAATCCATACCTTATACAAGACACATGGTAGAACATGGAGAAACTTCAAGAAGGCTTTAAAAGACTATTTTTTCTTAGAAGATGTGGATCACGTGATAAAGCACTCATTCTTGGAATGGATCATGAAGCACGAAAAGGGCTTATTTATTGCAAAGCTACAAAGGGAATTTGAACAAAGATTTGACCAGCTTAGTGCAATTGAGCAATTGGAAAGCCATTTCAAAGCTTGTAAAGAGACAAGGAAGGCATGAGTAGTTAATGGATCCACAACCTATGGTTTCTCCTTCGCGACCTACACCACCATCCATACCACAACCTACCCTGCATGCTCCCACTTTAGATAAACGTGATCTTATTGATCAGCTGGTTAAATATATGAGAGATTTGAAAATTAAGCTACATTTGAAGGAGGATTCAAACTGAGCTAGGTCTTCTCAGGCTCCTCCTAGGAGAAATCTTGTATGCAAGTGTATTTGATGCGACAACACTAACTATGAATGTAGGGAATGTAAAGCTTTTGATGATTCACATAAGCAAAATTTGGTCTTTTGGAAGAATAACAATATTTGTTTTTCAAAAATAGGGTAGTCATTGGTTGTGAACTTTGGGAAAGGAGGAATGAAGAAGATGTTTAAAGATACATTTGTGCTCTCATTTTATTGGGAGCTCTCATCGTATGGTAGATTCCTTGATGCTTCAACCTATGGTTTGCATCTTGAGTCAGCATCTGGGGCTAGGATAAAATTATGAAATGAGAGCACAAATGGCACTTCAAGCAATTGTTACTGAGATAAAGATGTTCGATGGAAGAGATATTCAAAATTTCTTCAAGTTATCAATAGAAATTGGAGTTTATGAATATGATAGCCAATGAAATGTCATGCTACTTTAGTAGAGTAGTTACTTATGAGCTATGTAATTGAATCCATACCTTATACAAGACACATGGTAGAACATGGAGAAACTTCAAGAAGGCTTTAAAAGACTATTTTTTCTTAGAAGATGTGGATCACGTGATAAAGCACTCATTCTTGGAATGGATCATGAAGCACGAAAAGGGCTTATTTATTGCAAAGCTACAAAGGGAATTTGAACAAAGATTTGACCAGCTTAGTGCAATTGAGCAATTGGAAAGCCATTTCAAAGCTTGTAAAGAGACAAGGAAGGCATGAGTAGTTAATGGATCCACAACCTATGGTTTCTCCTTCGCGACCTACACCACCATCCATACCACAACCTACCCTGCATGCTCCCACTTTAGATAAACGTGATCTTATTGATCAGCTGGTTAAATATATGAGAGATTTGAAAATTAAGCTACATTTGAAGGAGGATTCAAACTGAGCTAGGTCTTCTCAGGCTCCTCCTAGGAGAAATCTTGTATGCAAGTGTATTTGATGCGACAACACTAACTATGAATGTAGGGAATGTAAAGCTTTTGATGATTCACATAAGCAAAATTTGGTCTTTTGGAAGAATAACAATATTTGTTTTTCAAAAATAGGGTAGTCATTGGTTGTGAACTTTGGGAAAGGAGGAATGAAGAAGATGTTTAAAGATACATTTGTGCTCTCATTTTATTGGGAGCTCTCATCGTATGGTAGATTCCTTGATGCTTCAACCTATGGTTTGCATCTTGAGTCAGCATCTGGGGCTAGGATAAAATTATGAAATGAGAGCACAAATGGCACTTCAAGCAATTGTTACTGAGATAAAGATGTTCGATGGAAGAGATATTCAAAATTTCTTCAAGTTATCAATAGAAATTGGAGTTTATGAATATGATAGCCAATGAAATGTCATGCTACTTTAGTAGAGTAGTTACTTATGAGCTATGTAATTGAATCCATACCTTATACAAGACACATGGTAGAACATGGAGAAACTTCAAGAAGGCTTTAAAAGACTATTTTTTCTTAGAAGATGTGGATCACGTGATAAAGCACTCATTCTTGGAATGGATCATGAAGCACGAAAAGGGCTTATTTATTGCAAAGCTACAAAGGGAATTTGAACAAAGATTTGACCAGCTTAGTGCAATTGAGCAATTGGAAAGCCATTTCAAAGCTTGTAAAGAGACAAGGAAGGCATGAGTAGTTAATGGATCCACAACCTATGGTTTCTCCTTCGCGACCTACACCACCATCCATACCACAACCTACCCTGCATGCTCCCACTTTAGATAAACGTGATCTTATTGATCAGCTGGTTAAATATATGAGAGATTTGAAAATTAAGCTACATTTGAAGGAGGATTCAAACTGAGCTAGGTCTTCTCAGGCTCCTCCTAGGAGAAATCTTGTATGCAAGTGTATTTGATGCGACAACACTAACTATGAATGTAGGGAATGTAAAGCTTTTGATGATTCACATAAGCAAAATTTGGTCTTTTGGAAGAATAACAATATTTGTTTTTCAAAAATAGGGTAGTCATTGGTTGTGAACTTTGGGAAAGGAGGAATGAAGAAGATGTTTAAAGATACATTTGTGCTCTCATTTTATTGGGAGCTCTCATCGTATGGTAGATTCCTTGATGCTTCAACCTATGGTTTGCATCTTGAGTCAGCATCTGGGGCTAGGATAAAATTATGAAATGAGAGCACAAATGGCACTTCAAGCAATTGTTACTGAGATAAAGATGTTCGATGGAAGAGATATTCAAAATTTCTTCAAGTTATCAATAGAAATTGGAGTTTATGAATATGATAGCCAATGAAATGTCATGCTACTTTAGTAGAGTAGTTACTTATGAGCTATGTAATTGAATCCATACCTTATACAAGACACATGGTAGAACATGGAGAAACTTCAAGAAGGCTTTAAAAGACTATTTTTTCTTAGAAGATGTGGATCACGTGATAAAGCACTCATTCTTGGAATGGATCATGAAGCACGAAAAGGGCTTATTTATTGCAAAGCTACAAAGGGAATTTGAACAAAGATTTGACCAGCTTAGTGCAATTGAGCAATTGGAAAGCCATTTCAAAGCTTGTAAAGAGACAAGGAAGGCATGAGTAGTTAATGGATCCACAACCTATGGTTTCTCCTTCGCGACCTACACCACCATCCATACCACAACCTACCCTGCATGCTCCCACTTTAGATAAACGTGATCTTATTGATCAGCTGGTTAAATATATGAGAGATTTGAAAATTAAGCTACATTTGAAGGAGGATTCAAACTGAGCTAGGTCTTCTCAGGCTCCTCCTAGGAGAAATCTTGTATGCAAGTGTATTTGATGCGACAACACTAACTATGAATGTAGGGAATGTAAAGCTTTTGATGATTCACATAAGCAAAATTTGGTCTTTTGGAAGAATAACAATATTTGTTTTTCAAAAATAGGGTAGTCATTGGTTGTGAACTTTGGGAAAGGAGGAATGAAGAAGATGTTTAAAGATACATTTGTGCTCTCATTTTATTGGGAGCTCTCATCGTATGGTAGATTCCTTGATGCTTCAACCTATGGTTTGCATCTTGAGTCAGCATCTGGGGCTAGGATAAAATTATGAAATGAGAGCACAAATGGCACTTCAAGCAATTGTTACTGAGATAAAGATGTTCGATGGAAGAGATATTCAAAATTTCTTCAAGTTATCAATAGAAATTGGAGTTTATGAATATGATAGCCAATGAAATGTCATGCTACTTTAGTAGAGTAGTTACTTATGAGCTATGTAATTGAATCCATACCTTATACAAGACACATGGTAGAACATGGAGAAACTTCAAGAAGGCTTTAAAAGACTATTTTTTCTTAGAAGATGTGGATCACGTGATAAAGCACTCATTCTTGGAATGGATCATGAAGCACGAAAAGGGCTTATTTATTGCAAAGCTACAAAGGGAATTTGAACAAAGATTTGACCAGCTTAGTGCAATTGAGCAATTGGAAAGCCATTTCAAAGCTTGTAAAGAGACAAGGAAGGCATGAGTAGTTAATGGATCCACAACCTATGGTTTCTCCTTCGCGACCTACACCACCATCCATACCACAACCTACCCTGCATGCTCCCACTTTAGATAAACGTGATCTTATTGATCAGCTGGTTAAATATATGAGAGATTTGAAAATTAAGCTACATTTGAAGGAGGATTCAAACTGAGCTAGGTCTTCTCAGGCTCCTCCTAGGAGAAATCTTGTATGCAAGTGTATTTGATGCGACAACACTAACTATGAATGTAGGGAATGTAAAGCTTTTGATGATTCACATAAGCAAAATTTGGTCTTTTGGAAGAATAACAATATTTGTTTTTCAAAAATAGGGTAGTCATTGGTTGTGAACTTTGGGAAAGGAGGAATGAAGAAGATGTTTAAAGATACATTTGTGCTCTCATTTTATTGGGAGCTCTCATCGTATGGTAGATTCCTTGATGCTTCAACCTATGGTTTGCATCTTGAGTCAGCATCTGGGGCTAGGATAAAATTATGAAATGAGAGCACAAATGGCACTTCAAGCAATTGTTACTGAGATAAAGATGTTCGATGGAAGAGATATTCAAAATTTCTTCAAGTTATCAATAGAAATTGGAGTTTATGAATATGATAGCCAATGAAATGTCATGCTACTTTAGTAGAGTAGTTACTTATGAGCTATGTAATTGAATCCATACCTTATACAAGACACATGGTAGAACATGGAGAAACTTCAAGAAGGCTTTAAAAGACTATTTTTTCTTAGAAGATGTGGATCACGTGATAAAGCACTCATTCTTGGAATGGATCATGAAGCACGAAAAGGGCTTATTTATTGCAAAGCTACAAAGGGAATTTGAACAAAGATTTGACCAGCTTAGTGCAATTGAGCAATTGGAAAGCCATTTCAAAGCTTGTAAAGAGACAAGGAAGGCATGAGTAGTTAATGGATCCACAACCTATGGTTTCTCCTTCGCGACCTACACCACCATCCATACCACAACCTACCCTGCATGCTCCCACTTTAGATAAACGTGATCTTATTGATCAGCTGGTTAAATATATGAGAGATTTGAAAATTAAGCTACATTTGAAGGAGGATTCAAACTGAGCTAGGTCTTCTCAGGCTCCTCCTAGGAGAAATCTTGTATGCAAGTGTATTTGATGCGACAACACTAACTATGAATGTAGGGAATGTAAAGCTTTTGATGATTCACATAAGCAAAATTTGGTCTTTTGGAAGAATAACAATATTTGTTTTTCAAAAATAGGGTAGTCATTGGTTGTGAACTTTGGGAAAGGAGGAATGAAGAAGATGTTTAAAGATACATTTGTGCTCTCATTTTATTGGGAGCTCTCATCGTATGGTAGATTCCTTGATGCTTCAACCTATGGTTTGCATCTTGAGTCAGCATCTGGGGCTAGGATAAAATTATGAAATGAGAGCACAAATGGCACTTCAAGCAATTGTTACTGAGATAAAGATGTTCGATGGAAGAGATATTCAAAATTTCTTCAAGTTATCAATAGAAATTGGAGTTTATGAATATGATAGCCAATGAAATGTCATGCTACTTTAGTAGAGTAGTTACTTATGAGCTATGTAATTGAATCCATACCTTATACAAGACACATGGTAGAACATGGAGAAACTTCAAGAAGGCTTTAAAAGACTATTTTTTCTTAGAAGATGTGGATCACGTGATAAAGCACTCATTCTTGGAATGGATCATGAAGCACGAAAAGGGCTTATTTATTGCAAAGCTACAAAGGGAATTTGAACAAAGATTTGACCAGCTTAGTGCAATTGAGCAATTGGAAAGCCATTTCAAAGCTTGTAAAGAGACAAGGAAGGCATGAGTAGTTAATGGATCCACAACCTATGGTTTCTCCTTCGCGACCTACACCACCATCCATACCACAACCTACCCTGCATGCTCCCACTTTAGATAAACGTGATCTTATTGATCAGCTGGTTAAATATATGAGAGATTTGAAAATTAAGCTACATTTGAAGGAGGATTCAAACTGAGCTAGGTCTTCTCAGGCTCCTCCTAGGAGAAATCTTGTATGCAAGTGTATTTGATGCGACAACACTAACTATGAATGTAGGGAATGTAAAGCTTTTGATGATTCACATAAGCAAAATTTGGTCTTTTGGAAGAATAACAATATTTGTTTTTCAAAAATAGGGTAGTCATTGGTTGTGAACTTTGGGAAAGGAGGAATGAAGAAGATGTTTAAAGATACATTTGTGCTCTCATTTTATTGGGAGCTCTCATCGTATGGTAGATTCCTTGATGCTTCAACCTATGGTTTGCATCTTGAGTCAGCATCTGGGGCTAGGATAAAATTATGAAATGAGAGCACAAATGGCACTTCAAGCAATTGTTACTGAGATAAAGATGTTCGATGGAAGAGATATTCAAAATTTCTTCAAGTTATCAATAGAAATTGGAGTTTATGAATATGATAGCCAATGAAATGTCATGCTACTTTAGTAGAGTAGTTACTTATGAGCTATGTAATTGAATCCATACCTTATACAAGACACATGGTAGAACATGGAGAAACTTCAAGAAGGCTTTAAAAGACTATTTTTTCTTAGAAGATGTGGATCACGTGATAAAGCACTCATTCTTGGAATGGATCATGAAGCACGAAAAGGGCTTATTTATTGCAAAGCTACAAAGGGAATTTGAACAAAGATTTGACCAGCTTAGTGCAATTGAGCAATTGGAAAGCCATTTCAAAGCTTGTAAAGAGACAAGGAAGGCATGAGTAGTTAATGGATCCACAACCTATGGTTTCTCCTTCGCGACCTACACCACCATCCATACCACAACCTACCCTGCATGCTCCCACTTTAGATAAACGTGATCTTATTGATCAGCTGGTTAAATATATGAGAGATTTGAAAATTAAGCTACATTTGAAGGAGGATTCAAACTGAGCTAGGTCTTCTCAGGCTCCTCCTAGGAGAAATCTTGTATGCAAGTGTATTTGATGCGACAACACTAACTATGAATGTAGGGAATGTAAAGCTTTTGATGATTCACATAAGCAAAATTTGGTCTTTTGGAAGAATAACAATATTTGTTTTTCAAAAATAGGGTAGTCATTGGTTGTGAACTTTGGGAAAGGAGGAATGAAGAAGATGTTTAAAGATACATTTGTGCTCTCATTTTATTGGGAGCTCTCATCGTATGGTAGATTCCTTGATGCTTCAACCTATGGTTTGCATCTTGAGTCAGCATCTGGGGCTAGGATAAAATTATGAAATGAGAGCACAAATGGCACTTCAAGCAATTGTTACTGAGATAAAGATGTTCGATGGAAGAGATATTCAAAATTTCTTCAAGTTATCAATAGAAATTGGAGTTTATGAATATGATAGCCAATGAAATGTCATGCTACTTTAGTAGAGTAGTTACTTATGAGCTATGTAATTGAATCCATACCTTATACAAGACACATGGTAGAACATGGAGAAACTTCAAGAAGGCTTTAAAAGACTATTTTTTCTTAGAAGATGTGGATCACGTGATAAAGCACTCATTCTTGGAATGGATCATGAAGCACGAAAAGGGCTTATTTATTGCAAAGCTACAAAGGGAATTTGAACAAAGATTTGACCAGCTTAGTGCAATTGAGCAATTGGAAAGCCATTTCAAAGCTTGTAAAGAGACAAGGAAGGCATGAGTAGTTAATGGATCCACAACCTATGGTTTCTCCTTCGCGACCTACACCACCATCCATACCACAACCTACCCTGCATGCTCCCACTTTAGATAAACGTGATCTTATTGATCAGCTGGTTAAATATATGAGAGATTTGAAAATTAAGCTACATTTGAAGGAGGATTCAAACTGAGCTAGGTCTTCTCAGGCTCCTCCTAGGAGAAATCTTGTATGCAAGTGTATTTGATGCGACAACACTAACTATGAATGTAGGGAATGTAAAGCTTTTGATGATTCACATAAGCAAAATTTGGTCTTTTGGAAGAATAACAATATTTGTTTTTCAAAAATAGGGTAGTCATTGGTTGTGAACTTTGGGAAAGGAGGAATGAAGAAGATGTTTAAAGATACATTTGTGCTCTCATTTTATTGGGAGCTCTCATCGTATGGTAGATTCCTTGATGCTTCAACCTATGGTTTGCATCTTGAGTCAGCATCTGGGGCTAGGATAAAATTATGAAATGAGAGCACAAATGGCACTTCAAGCAATTGTTACTGAGATAAAGATGTTCGATGGAAGAGATATTCAAAATTTCTTCAAGTTATCAATAGAAATTGGAGTTTATGAATATGATAGCCAATGAAATGTCATGCTACTTTAGTAGAGTAGTTACTTATGAGCTATGTAATTGAATCCATACCTTATACAAGACACATGGTAGAACATGGAGAAACTTCAAGAAGGCTTTAAAAGACTATTTTTTCTTAGAAGATGTGGATCACGTGATAAAGCACTCATTCTTGGAATGGATCATGAAGCACGAAAAGGGCTTATTTATTGCAAAGCTACAAAGGGAATTTGAACAAAGATTTGACCAGCTTAGTGCAATTGAGCAATTGGAAAGCCATTTCAAAGCTTGTAAAGAGACAAGGAAGGCATGAGTAGTTAATGGATCCACAACCTATGGTTTCTCCTTCGCGACCTACACCACCATCCATACCACAACCTACCCTGCATGCTCCCACTTTAGATAAACGTGATCTTATTGATCAGCTGGTTAAATATATGAGAGATTTGAAAATTAAGCTACATTTGAAGGAGGATTCAAACTGAGCTAGGTCTTCTCAGGCTCCTCCTAGGAGAAATCTTGTATGCAAGTGTATTTGATGCGACAACACTAACTATGAATGTAGGGAATGTAAAGCTTTTGATGATTCACATAAGCAAAATTTGGTCTTTTGGAAGAATAACAATATTTGTTTTTCAAAAATAGGGTAGTCATTGGTTGTGAACTTTGGGAAAGGAGGAATGAAGAAGATGTTTAAAGATACATTTGTGCTCTCATTTTATTGGGAGCTCTCATCGTATGGTAGATTCCTTGATGCTTCAACCTATGGTTTGCATCTTGAGTCAGCATCTGGGGCTAGGATAAAATTATGAAATGAGAGCACAAATGGCACTTCAAGCAATTGTTACTGAGATAAAGATGTTCGATGGAAGAGATATTCAAAATTTCTTCAAGTTATCAATAGAAATTGGAGTTTATGAATATGATAGCCAATGAAATGTCATGCTACTTTAGTAGAGTAGTTACTTATGAGCTATGTAATTGAATCCATACCTTATACAAGACACATGGTAGAACATGGAGAAACTTCAAGAAGGCTTTAAAAGACTATTTTTTCTTAGAAGATGTGGATCACGTGATAAAGCACTCATTCTTGGAATGGATCATGAAGCACGAAAAGGGCTTATTTATTGCAAAGCTACAAAGGGAATTTGAACAAAGATTTGACCAGCTTAGTGCAATTGAGCAATTGGAAAGCCATTTCAAAGCTTGTAAAGAGACAAGGAAGGCATGAGTAGTTAATGGATCCACAACCTATGGTTTCTCCTTCGCGACCTACACCACCATCCATACCACAACCTACCCTGCATGCTCCCACTTTAGATAAACGTGATCTTATTGATCAGCTGGTTAAATATATGAGAGATTTGAAAATTAAGCTACATTTGAAGGAGGATTCAAACTGAGCTAGGTCTTCTCAGGCTCCTCCTAGGAGAAATCTTGTATGCAAGTGTATTTGATGCGACAACACTAACTATGAATGTAGGGAATGTAAAGCTTTTGATGATTCACATAAGCAAAATTTGGTCTTTTGGAAGAATAACAATATTTGTTTTTCAAAAATAGGGTAGTCATTGGTTGTGAACTTTGGGAAAGGAGGAATGAAGAAGATGTTTAAAGATACATTTGTGCTCTCATTTTATTGGGAGCTCTCATCGTATGGTAGATTCCTTGATGCTTCAACCTATGGTTTGCATCTTGAGTCAGCATCTGGGGCTAGGATAAAATTATGAAATGAGAGCACAAATGGCACTTCAAGCAATTGTTACTGAGATAAAGATGTTCGATGGAAGAGATATTCAAAATTTCTTCAAGTTATCAATAGAAATTGGAGTTTATGAATATGATAGCCAATGAAATGTCATGCTACTTTAGTAGAGTAGTTACTTATGAGCTATGTAATTGAATCCATACCTTATACAAGACACATGGTAGAACATGGAAAAACTTCAAGAAGGCTTTAAAAGACTATTTTTTCTTAGAAGATGTGGATCACGTGATAAAGCACTCATTCTTGGAATGGATCATGAAGCACGAAAAGGGCTTATTTATTGCAAAGCTACAAAGGGAATTTGAACAAAGATTTGACCAGCTTAGTGCAATTGAGCAATTGGAAAGCCATTTCAAAGCTTGTAAAGAGACAAGGAAGGCATGAGTAGTTAATGGATCCACAACCTATGGTTTCTCCTTCGTGACCTACACCACCATCCATACCACAACCTACCCTGCATGCTCCCACTTTAGATAAACGTGATCTTATTGATCAGCTGGTTAAATATATGAGAGATTTGAAAATTAAGCTACATTTGAAGGAGGATTCAAACTGAGCTAGGTCTTCTCAGGCTCCTCCTAGGAGAAATCTTGTATGCAAGTGTATTTGATGCGACAACACTAACTATGAATGTAGGGAATGTAAAGCTTTTGATGATTCACATAAGCAAAATTTGGTCTTTTGGAAGAATAACAATATTTGTTTTTCAAAAATAGGGTAGTCATTGGTTGTGAACTTTGGGAAAGGAGGAATGAAGAAGATGTTTAAAGATACATTTGTGCTCTCATTTTATTGGGAGCTCTCATCGTATGGTAGATTCCTTGATGCTTCAACCTATGGTTTGCATCTTGAGTCAGCATCTGGGGCTAGGATAAAATTATGAAATGAGAGCACAAATGGCACTTCAAGCAATTGTTACTGAGATAAAGATGTTCGATGGAAGAGATATTCAAAATTTCTTCAAGTTATCAATAGAAATTGGAGTTTATGAATATGATAGCCAATGAAATGTCATGCTACTTTAGTAGAGTAGTTACTTATGAGCTATGTAATTGAATCCATACCTTATACAAGACACATGGTAGAACATGGAAAAACTTCAAGAAGGCTTTAAAAGACTATTTTTTCTTAGAAGATGTGGATCACGTGATAAAGCACTCATTCTTGGAATGGATCATGAAGCACGAAAAGGGCTTATTTATTGCAAAGCTACAAAGGGAATTTGAACAAAGATTTGACCAGCTTAGTGCAATTGAGCAATTGGAAAGCCATTTCAAAGCTTGTAAAGAGACAAGGAAGGCATGAGTAGTTAATGGATCCACAACCTATGGTTTCTCCTTCGCGACCTACACCACCATCCATACCACAACCTACCCTGCATGCTCCCACTTTAGATAAACGTGATCTTATTGATCAGCTGGTTAAATATATGAGAGATTTGAAAATTAAGCTACATTTGAAGGAGGATTCAAACTGAGCTAGGTCTTCTCAGGCTCCTCCTAGGAGAAATCTTGTATGCAAGTGTATTTGATGCGACAACACTAACTATGAATGTAGGGAATGTAAAGCTTTTGATGATTCACATAAGCAAAATTTGGTCTTTTGGAAGAATAACAATATTTGTTTTTCAAAAATAGGGTAGTCATTGGTTGTGAACTTTGGGAAAGGAGGAATGAAGAAGATGTTTAAAGATACATTTGTGCTCTCATTTTATTGGGAGCTCTCATCGTATGGTAGATTCCTTGATGCTTCAACCTATGGTTTGCATCTTGAGTCAGCATCTGGGGCTAGGATAAAATTATGAAATGAGAGCACAAATGGCACTTCAAGCAATTGTTACTGAGATAAAGATGTTCGATGGAAGAGATATTCAAAATTTCTTCAAGTTATCAATAGAAATTGGAGTTTATGAATATGATAGCCAATGAAATGTCATGCTACTTTAGTAGAGTAGTTACTTATGAGCTATGTAATTGAATCCATACCTTATACAAGACACATGGTAGAACATGGAAAAACTTCAAGAAGGCTTTAAAAGACTATTTTTTCTTAGAAGATGTGGATCACGTGATAAAGCACTCATTCTTGGAATGGATCATGAAGCACGAAAAGGGCTTATTTATTGCAAAGCTACAAAGGGAATTTGAACAAAGATTTGACCAGCTTAGTGCAATTGAGCAATTGGAAAGCCATTTCAAAGCTTGTAAAGAGACAAGGAAGGCATGAGTAGTTAATGGATCCACAACCTATGGTTTCTCCTTCGTGACCTACACCACCATCCATACCACAACCTACCCTGCATGCTCCCACTTTAGATAAACGTGATCTTATTGATCAGCTGGTTAAATATATGAGAGATTTGAAAATTAAGCTACATTTGAAGGAGGATTCAAACTGAGCTAGGTCTTCTCAGGCTCCTCCTAGGAGAAATCTTGTATGCAAGTGTATTTGATGCGACAACACTAACTATGAATGTAGGGAATGTAAAGCTTTTGATGATTCACATAAGCAAAATTTGGTCTTTTGGAAGAATAACAATATTTGTTTTTCAAAAATAGGGTAGTCATTGGTTGTGAACTTTGGGAAAGGAGGAATGAAGAAGATGTTTAAAGATACATTTGTGCTCTCATTTTATTGGGAGCTCTCATCGTATGGTAGATTCCTTGATGCTTCAACCTATGGTTTGCATCTTGAGTCAGCATCTGGGGCTAGGATAAAATTATGAAATGAGAGCACAAATGGCACTTCAAGCAATTGTTACTGAGATAAAGATGTTCGATGGAAGAGATATTCAAAATTTCTTCAAGTTATCAATAGAAATTGGAGTTTATGAATATGATAGCCAATGAAATGTCATGCTACTTTAGTAGAGTAGTTACTTATGAGCTATGTAATTGAATCCATACCTTATACAAGACACATGGTAGAACATGGAAAAACTTCAAGAAGGCTTTAAAAGACTATTTTTTCTTAGAAGATGTGGATCACGTGATAAAGCACTCATTCTTGGAATGGATCATGAAGCACGAAAAGGGCTTATTTATTGCAAAGCTACAAAGGGAATTTGAACAAAGATTTGACCAGCTTAGTGCAATTGAGCAATTGGAAAGCCATTTCAAAGCTTGTAAAGAGACAAGGAAGGCATGAGTAGTTAATGGATCCACAACCTATGGTTTCTCCTTCGTGACCTACACCACCATCCATACCACAACCTACCCTGCATGCTCCCACTTTAGATAAACGTGATCTTATTGATCAGCTGGTTAAATATATGAGAGATTTGAAAATTAAGCTACATTTGAAGGAGGATTCAAACTGAGCTAGGTCTTCTCAGGCTCCTCCTAGGAGAAATCTTGTATGCAAGTGTATTTGATGCGACAACACTAACTATGAATGTAGGGAATGTAAAGCTTTTGATGATTCACATAAGCAAAATTTGGTCTTTTGGAAGAATAACAATATTTGTTTTTCAAAAATAGGGTAGTCATTGGTTGTGAACTTTGGGAAAGGAGGAATGAAGAAGATGTTTAAAGATACATTTGTGCTCTCATTTTATTGGGAGCTCTCATCGTATGGTAGATTCCTTGATGCTTCAACCTATGGTTTGCATCTTGAGTCAGCATCTGGGGCTAGGATAAAATTATGAAATGAGAGCACAAATGGCACTTCAAGCAATTGTTACTGAGATAAAGATGTTCGATGGAAGAGATATTCAAAATTTCTTCAAGTTATCAATAGAAATTGGAGTTTATGAATATGATAGCCAATGAAATGTCATGCTACTTTAGTAGAGTAGTTACTTATGAGCTATGTAATTGAATCCATACCTTATACAAGACACATGGTAGAACATGGAAAAACTTCAAGAAGGCTTTAAAAGACTATTTTTTCTTAGAAGATGTGGATCACGTGATAAAGCACTCATTCTTGGAATGGATCATGAAGCACGAAAAGGGCTTATTTATTGCAAAGCTACAAAGGGAATTTGAACAAAGATTTGACCAGCTTAGTGCAATTGAGCAATTGGAAAGCCATTTCAAAGCTTGTAAAGAGACAAGGAAGGCATGAGTAGTTAATGGATCCACAACCTATGGTTTCTCCTTCGTGACCTACACCACCATCCATACCACAACCTACCCTGCATGCTCCCACTTTAGATAAACGTGATCTTATTGATCAGCTGGTTAAATATATGAGAGATTTGAAAATTAAGCTACATTTGAAGGAGGATTCAAACTGAGCTAGGTCTTCTCAGGCTCCTCCTAGGAGAAATCTTGTATGCAAGTGTATTTGATGCGACAACACTAACTATGAATGTAGGGAATGTAAAGCTTTTGATGATTCACATAAGCAAAATTTGGTCTTTTGGAAGAATAACAATATTTGTTTTTCAAAAATAGGGTAGTCATTGGTTGTGAACTTTGGGAAAGGAGGAATGAAGAAGATGTTTAAAGATACATTTGTGCTCTCATTTTATTGGGAGCTCTCATCGTATGGTAGATTCCTTGATGCTTCAACCTATGGTTTGCATCTTGAGTCAGCATCTGGGGCTAGGATAAAATTATGAAATGAGAGCACAAATGGCACTTCAAGCAATTGTTACTGAGATAAAGATGTTCGATGGAAGAGATATTCAAAATTTCTTCAAGTTATCAATAGAAATTGGAGTTTATGAATATGATAGCCAATGAAATGTCATGCTACTTTAGTAGAGTAGTTACTTATGAGCTATGTAATTGAATCCATACCTTATACAAGACACATGGTAGAACATGGAAAAACTTCAAGAAGGCTTTAAAAGACTATTTTTTCTTAGAAGATGTGGATCACGTGATAAAGCACTCATTCTTGGAATGGATCATGAAGCACGAAAAGGGCTTATTTATTGCAAAGCTACAAAGGGAATTTGAACAAAGATTTGACCAGCTTAGTGCAATTGAGCAATTGGAAAGCCATTTCAAAGCTTGTAAAGAGACAAGGAAGGCATGAGTAGTTAATGGATCCACAACCTATGGTTTCTCCTTCGTGACCTACACCACCATCCATACCACAACCTACCCTGCATGCTCCCACTTTAGATAAACGTGATCTTATTGATCAGCTGGTTAAATATATGAGAGATTTGAAAATTAAGCTACATTTGAAGGAGGATTCAAACTGAGCTAGGTCTTCTCAGGCTCCTCCTAGGAGAAATCTTGTATGCAAGTGTATTTGATGCGACAACACTAACTATGAATGTAGGGAATGTAAAGCTTTTGATGATTCACATAAGCAAAATTTGGTCTTTTGGAAGAATAACAATATTTGTTTTTCAAAAATAGGGTAGTCATTGGTTGTGAACTTTGGGAAAGGAGGAATGAAGAAGATGTTTAAAGATACATTTGTGCTCTCATTTTATTGGGAGCTCTCATCGTATGGTAGATTCCTTGATGCTTCAACCTATGGTTTGCATCTTGAGTCAGCATCTGGGGCTAGGATAAAATTATGAAATGAGAGCACAAATGGCACTTCAAGCAATTGTTACTGAGATAAAGATGTTCGATGGAAGAGATATTCAAAATTTCTTCAAGTTATCAATAGAAATTGGAGTTTATGAATATGATAGCCAATGAAATGTCATGCTACTTTAGTAGAGTAGTTACTTATGAGCTATGTAATTGAATCCATACCTTATACAAGACACATGGTAGAACATGGAAAAACTTCAAGAAGGCTTTAAAAGACTATTTTTTCTTAGAAGATGTGGATCACGTGATAAAGCACTCATTCTTGGAATGGATCATGAAGCACGAAAAGGGCTTATTTATTGCAAAGCTACAAAGGGAATTTGAACAAAGATTTGACCAGCTTAGTGCAATTGAGCAATTGGAAAGCCATTTCAAAGCTTGTAAAGAGACAAGGAAGGCATGAGTAGTTAATGGATCCACAACCTATGGTTTCTCCTTCGTGACCTACACCACCATCCATACCACAACCTACCCTGCATGCTCCCACTTTAGATAAACGTGATCTTATTGATCAGCTGGTTAAATATATGAGAGATTTGAAAATTAAGCTACATTTGAAGGAGGATTCAAACTGAGCTAGGTCTTCTCAGGCTCCTCCTAGGAGAAATCTTGTATGCAAGTGTATTTGATGCGACAACACTAACTATGAATGTAGGGAATGTAAAGCTTTTGATGATTCACATAAGCAAAATTTGGTCTTTTGGAAGAATAACAATATTTGTTTTTCAAAAATAGGGTAGTCATTGGTTGTGAACTTTGGGAAAGGAGGAATGAAGAAGATGTTTAAAGATACATTTGTGCTCTCATTTTATTGGGAGCTCTCATCGTATGGTAGATTCCTTGATGCTTCAACCTATGGTTTGCATCTTGAGTCAGCATCTGGGGCTAGGATAAAATTATGAAATGAGAGCACAAATGGCACTTCAAGCAATTGTTACTGAGATAAAGATGTTCGATGGAAGAGATATTCAAAATTTCTTCAAGTTATCAATAGAAATTGGAGTTTATGAATATGATAGCCAATGAAATGTCATGCTACTTTAGTAGAGTAGTTACTTATGAGCTATGTAATTGAATCCATACCTTATACAAGACACATGGTAGAACATGGAAAAACTTCAAGAAGGCTTTAAAAGACTATTTTTTCTTAGAAGATGTGGATCACGTGATAAAGCACTCATTCTTGGAATGGATCATGAAGCACGAAAAGGGCTTATTTATTGCAAAGCTACAAAGGGAATTTGAACAAAGATTTGACCAGCTTAGTGCAATTGAGCAATTGGAAAGCCATTTCAAAGCTTGTAAAGAGACAAGGAAGGCATGAGTAGTTAATGGATCCACAACCTATGGTTTCTCCTTCGTGACCTACACCACCATCCATACCACAACCTACCCTGCATGCTCCCACTTTAGATAAACGTGATCTTATTGATCAGCTGGTTAAATATATGAGAGATTTGAAAATTAAGCTACATTTGAAGGAGGATTCAAACTGAGCTAGGTCTTCTCAGGCTCCTCCTAGGAGAAATCTTGTATGCAAGTGTATTTGATGCGACAACACTAACTATGAATGTAGGGAATGTAAAGCTTTTGATGATTCACATAAGCAAAATTTGGTCTTTTGGAAGAATAACAATATTTGTTTTTCAAAAATAGGGTAGTCATTGGTTGTGAACTTTGGGAAAGGAGGAATGAAGAAGATGTTTAAAGATACATTTGTGCTCTCATTTTATTGGGAGCTCTCATCGTATGGTAGATTCCTTGATGCTTCAACCTATGGTTTGCATCTTGAGTCAGCATCTGGGGCTAGGATAAAATTATGAAATGAGAGCACAAATGGCACTTCAAGCAATTGTTACTGAGATAAAGATGTTCGATGGAAGAGATATTCAAAATTTCTTCAAGTTATCAATAGAAATTGGAGTTTATGAATATGATAGCCAATGAAATGTCATGCTACTTTAGTAGAGTAGTTACTTATGAGCTATGTAATTGAATCCATACCTTATACAAGACACATGGTAGAACATGGAAAAACTTCAAGAAGGCTTTAAAAGACTATTTTTTCTTAGAAGATGTGGATCACGTGATAAAGCACTCATTCTTGGAATGGATCATGAAGCACGAAAAGGGCTTATTTATTGCAAAGCTACAAAGGGAATTTGAACAAAGATTTGACCAGCTTAGTGCAATTGAGCAATTGGAAAGCCATTTCAAAGCTTGTAAAGAGACAAGGAAGGCATGAGTAGTTAATGGATCCACAACCTATGGTTTCTCCTTCGTGACCTACACCACCATCCATACCACAACCTACCCTGCATGCTCCCACTTTAGATAAACGTGATCTTATTGATCAGCTGGTTAAATATATGAGAGATTTGAAAATTAAGCTACATTTGAAGGAGGATTCAAACTGAGCTAGGTCTTCTCAGGCTCCTCCTAGGAGAAATCTTGTATGCAAGTGTATTTGATGCGACAACACTAACTATGAATGTAGGGAATGTAAAGCTTTTGATGATTCACATAAGCAAAATTTGGTCTTTTGGAAGAATAACAATATTTGTTTTTCAAAAATAGGGTAGTCATTGGTTGTGAACTTTGGGAAAGGAGGAATGAAGAAGATGTTTAAAGATACATTTGTGCTCTCATTTTATTGGGAGCTCTCATCGTATGGTAGATTCCTTGATGCTTCAACCTATGGTTTGCATCTTGAGTCAGCATCTGGGGCTAGGATAAAATTATGAAATGAGAGCACAAATGGCACTTCAAGCAATTGTTACTGAGATAAAGATGTTCGATGGAAGAGATATTCAAAATTTCTTCAAGTTATCAATAGAAATTGGAGTTTATGAATATGATAGCCAATGAAATGTCATGCTACTTTAGTAGAGTAGTTACTTATGAGCTATGTAATTGAATCCATACCTTATACAAGACACATGGTAGAACATGGAAAAACTTCAAGAAGGCTTTAAAAGACTATTTTTTCTTAGAAGATGTGGATCACGTGATAAAGCACTCATTCTTGGAATGGATCATGAAGCACGAAAAGGGCTTATTTATTGCAAAGCTACAAAGGGAATTTGAACAAAGATTTGACCAGCTTAGTGCAATTGAGCAATTGGAAAGCCATTTCAAAGCTTGTAAAGAGACAAGGAAGGCATGAGTAGTTAATGGATCCACAACCTATGGTTTCTCCTTCGTGACCTACACCACCATCCATACCACAACCTACCCTGCATGCTCCCACTTTAGATAAACGTGATCTTATTGATCAGCTGGTTAAATATATGAGAGATTTGAAAATTAAGCTACATTTGAAGGAGGATTCAAACTGAGCTAGGTCTTCTCAGGCTCCTCCTAGGAGAAATCTTGTATGCAAGTGTATTTGATGCGACAACACTAACTATGAATGTAGGGAATGTAAAGCTTTTGATGATTCACATAAGCAAAATTTGGTCTTTTGGAAGAATAACAATATTTGTTTTTCAAAAATAGGGTAGTCATTGGTTGTGAACTTTGGGAAAGGAGGAATGAAGAAGATGTTTAAAGATACATTTGTGCTCTCATTTTATTGGGAGCTCTCATCGTATGGTAGATTCCTTGATGCTTCAACCTATGGTTTGCATCTTGAGTCAGCATCTGGGGCTAGGATAAAATTATGAAATGAGAGCACAAATGGCACTTCAAGCAATTGTTACTGAGATAAAGATGTTCGATGGAAGAGATATTCAAAATTTCTTCAAGTTATCAATAGAAATTGGAGTTTATGAATATGATAGCCAATGAAATGTCATGCTACTTTAGTAGAGTAGTTACTTATGAGCTATGTAATTGAATCCATACCTTATACAAGACACATGGTAGAACATGGAAAAACTTCAAGAAGGCTTTAAAAGACTATTTTTTCTTAGAAGATGTGGATCACGTGATAAAGCACTCATTCTTGGAATGGATCATGAAGCACGAAAAGGGCTTATTTATTGCAAAGCTACAAAGGGAATTTGAACAAAGATTTGACCAGCTTAGTGCAATTGAGCAATTGGAAAGCCATTTCAAAGCTTGTAAAGAGACAAGGAAGGCATGAGTAGTTAATGGATCCACAACCTATGGTTTCTCCTTCGTGACCTACACCACCATCCATACCACAACCTACCCTGCATGCTCCCACTTTAGATAAACGTGATCTTATTGATCAGCTGGTTAAATATATGAGAGATTTGAAAATTAAGCTACATTTGAAGGAGGATTCAAACTGAGCTAGGTCTTCTCAGGCTCCTCCTAGGAGAAATCTTGTATGCAAGTGTATTTGATGCGACAACACTAACTATGAATGTAGGGAATGTAAAGCTTTTGATGATTCACATAAGCAAAATTTGGTCTTTTGGAAGAATAACAATATTTGTTTTTCAAAAATAGGGTAGTCATTGGTTGTGAACTTTGGGAAAGGAGGAATGAAGAAGATGTTTAAAGATACATTTGTGCTCTCATTTTATTGGGAGCTCTCATCGTATGGTAGATTCCTTGATGCTTCAACCTATGGTTTGCATCTTGAGTCAGCATCTGGGGCTAGGATAAAATTATGAAATGAGAGCACAAATGGCACTTCAAGCAATTGTTACTGAGATAAAGATGTTCGATGGAAGAGATATTCAAAATTTCTTCAAGTTATCAATAGAAATTGGAGTTTATGAATATGATAGCCAATGAAATGTCATGCTACTTTAGTAGAGTAGTTACTTATGAGCTATGTAATTGAATCCATACCTTATACAAGACACATGGTAGAACATGGAAAAACTTCAAGAAGGCTTTAAAAGACTATTTTTTCTTAGAAGATGTGGATCACGTGATAAAGCACTCATTCTTGGAATGGATCATGAAGCACGAAAAGGGCTTATTTATTGCAAAGCTACAAAGGGAATTTGAACAAAGATTTGACCAGCTTAGTGCAATTGAGCAATTGGAAAGCCATTTCAAAGCTTGTAAAGAGACAAGGAAGGCATGAGTAGTTAATGGATCCACAACCTATGGTTTCTCCTTCGTGACCTACACCACCATCCATACCACAACCTACCCTGCATGCTCCCACTTTAGATAAACGTGATCTTATTGATCAGCTGGTTAAATATATGAGAGATTTGAAAATTAAGCTACATTTGAAGGAGGATTCAAACTGAGCTAGGTCTTCTCAGGCTCCTCCTAGGAGAAATCTTGTATGCAAGTGTATTTGATGCGACAACACTAACTATGAATGTAGGGAATGTAAAGCTTTTGATGATTCACATAAGCAAAATTTGGTCTTTTGGAAGAATAACAATATTTGTTTTTCAAAAATAGGGTAGTCATTGGTTGTGAACTTTGGGAAAGGAGGAATGAAGAAGATGTTTAAAGATACATTTGTGCTCTCATTTTATTGGGAGCTCTCATCGTATGGTAGATTCCTTGATGCTTCAACCTATGGTTTGCATCTTGAGTCAGCATCTGGGGCTAGGATAAAATTATGAAATGAGAGCACAAATGGCACTTCAAGCAATTGTTACTGAGATAAAGATGTTCGATGGAAGAGATATTCAAAATTTCTTCAAGTTATCAATAGAAATTGGAGTTTATGAATATGATAGCCAATGAAATGTCATGCTACTTTAGTAGAGTAGTTACTTATGAGCTATGTAATTGAATCCATACCTTATACAAGACACATGGTAGAACATGGAAAAACTTCAAGAAGGCTTTAAAAGACTATTTTTTCTTAGAAGATGTGGATCACGTGATAAAGCACTCATTCTTGGAATGGATCATGAAGCACGAAAAGGGCTTATTTATTGCAAAGCTACAAAGGGAATTTGAACAAAGATTTGACCAGCTTAGTGCAATTGAGCAATTGGAAAGCCATTTCAAAGCTTGTAAAGAGACAAGGAAGGCATGAGTAGTTAATGGATCCACAACCTATGGTTTCTCCTTCGTGACCTACACCACCATCCATACCACAACCTACCCTGCATGCTCCCACTTTAGATAAACGTGATCTTATTGATCAGCTGGTTAAATATATGAGAGATTTGAAAATTAAGCTACATTTGAAGGAGGATTCAAACTGAGCTAGGTCTTCTCAGGCTCCTCCTAGGAGAAATCTTGTATGCAAGTGTATTTGATGCGACAACACTAACTATGAATGTAGGGAATGTAAAGCTTTTGATGATTCACATAAGCAAAATTTGGTCTTTTGGAAGAATAACAATATTTGTTTTTCAAAAATAGGGTAGTCATTGGTTGTGAACTTTGGGAAAGGAGGAATGAAGAAGATGTTTAAAGATACATTTGTGCTCTCATTTTATTGGGAGCTCTCATCGTATGGTAGATTCCTTGATGCTTCAACCTATGGTTTGCATCTTGAGTCAGCATCTGGGGCTAGGATAAAATTATGAAATGAGAGCACAAATGGCACTTCAAGCAATTGTTACTGAGATAAAGATGTTCGATGGAAGAGATATTCAAAATTTCTTCAAGTTATCAATAGAAATTGGAGTTTATGAATATGATAGCCAATGAAATGTCATGCTACTTTAGTAGAGTAGTTACTTATGAGCTATGTAATTGAATCCATACCTTATACAAGACACATGGTAGAACATGGAAAAACTTCAAGAAGGCTTTAAAAGACTATTTTTTCTTAGAAGATGTGGATCACGTGATAAAGCACTCATTCTTGGAATGGATCATGAAGCACGAAAAGGGCTTATTTATTGCAAAGCTACAAAGGGAATTTGAACAAAGATTTGACCAGCTTAGTGCAATTGAGCAATTGGAAAGCCATTTCAAAGCTTGTAAAGAGACAAGGAAGGCATGAGTAGTTAATGGATCCACAACCTATGGTTTCTCCTTCGTGACCTACACCACCATCCATACCACAACCTACCCTGCATGCTCCCACTTTAGATAAACGTGATCTTATTGATCAGCTGGTTAAATATATGAGAGATTTGAAAATTAAGCTACATTTGAAGGAGGATTCAAACTGAGCTAGGTCTTCTCAGGCTCCTCCTAGGAGAAATCTTGTATGCAAGTGTATTTGATGCGACAACACTAACTATGAATGTAGGGAATGTAAAGCTTTTGATGATTCACATAAGCAAAATTTGGTCTTTTGGAAGAATAACAATATTTGTTTTTCAAAAATAGGGTAGTCATTGGTTGTGAACTTTGGGAAAGGAGGAATGAAGAAGATGTTTAAAGATACATTTGTGCTCTCATTTTATTGGGAGCTCTCATCGTATGGTAGATTCCTTGATGCTTCAACCTATGGTTTGCATCTTGAGTCAGCATCTGGGGCTAGGATAAAATTATGAAATGAGAGCACAAATGGCACTTCAAGCAATTGTTACTGAGATAAAGATGTTCGATGGAAGAGATATTCAAAATTTCTTCAAGTTATCAATAGAAATTGGAGTTTATGAATATGATAGCCAATGAAATGTCATGCTACTTTAGTAGAGTAGTTACTTATGAGCTATGTAATTGAATCCATACCTTATACAAGACACATGGTAGAACATGGAAAAACTTCAAGAAGGCTTTAAAAGACTATTTTTTCTTAGAAGATGTGGATCACGTGATAAAGCACTCATTCTTGGAATGGATCATGAAGCACGAAAAGGGCTTATTTATTGCAAAGCTACAAAGGGAATTTGAACAAAGATTTGACCAGCTTAGTGCAATTGAGCAATTGGAAAGCCATTTCAAAGCTTGTAAAGAGACAAGGAAGGCATGAGTAGTTAATGGATCCACAACCTATGGTTTCTCCTTCGTGACCTACACCACCATCCATACCACAACCTACCCTGCATGCTCCCACTTTAGATAAACGTGATCTTATTGATCAGCTGGTTAAATATATGAGAGATTTGAAAATTAAGCTACATTTGAAGGAGGATTCAAACTGAGCTAGGTCTTCTCAGGCTCCTCCTAGGAGAAATCTTGTATGCAAGTGTATTTGATGCGACAACACTAACTATGAATGTAGGGAATGTAAAGCTTTTGATGATTCACATAAGCAAAATTTGGTCTTTTGGAAGAATAACAATATTTGTTTTTCAAAAATAGGGTAGTCATTGGTTGTGAACTTTGGGAAAGGAGGAATGAAGAAGATGTTTAAAGATACATTTGTGCTCTCATTTTATTGGGAGCTCTCATCGTATGGTAGATTCCTTGATGCTTCAACCTATGGTTTGCATCTTGAGTCAGCATCTGGGGCTAGGATAAAATTATGAAATGAGAGCACAAATGGCACTTCAAGCAATTGTTACTGAGATAAAGATGTTCGATGGAAGAGATATTCAAAATTTCTTCAAGTTATCAATAGAAATTGGAGTTTATGAATATGATAGCCAATGAAATGTCATGCTACTTTAGTAGAGTAGTTACTTATGAGCTATGTAATTGAATCCATACCTTATACAAGACACATGGTAGAACATGGAAAAACTTCAAGAAGGCTTTAAAAGACTATTTTTTCTTAGAAGATGTGGATCACGTGATAAAGCACTCATTCTTGGAATGGATCATGAAGCACGAAAAGGGCTTATTTATTGCAAAGCTACAAAGGGAATTTGAACAAAGATTTGACCAGCTTAGTGCAATTGAGCAATTGGAAAGCCATTTCAAAGCTTGTAAAGAGACAAGGAAGGCATGAGTAGTTAATGGATCCACAACCTATGGTTTCTCCTTCGTGACCTACACCACCATCCATACCACAACCTACCCTGCATGCTCCCACTTTAGATAAACGTGATCTTATTGATCAGCTGGTTAAATATATGAGAGATTTGAAAATTAAGCTACATTTGAAGGAGGATTCAAACTGAGCTAGGTCTTCTCAGGCTCCTCCTAGGAGAAATCTTGTATGCAAGTGTATTTGATGCGACAACACTAACTATGAATGTAGGGAATGTAAAGCTTTTGATGATTCACATAAGCAAAATTTGGTCTTTTGGAAGAATAACAATATTTGTTTTTCAAAAATAGGGTAGTCATTGGTTGTGAACTTTGGGAAAGGAGGAATGAAGAAGATGTTTAAAGATACATTTGTGCTCTCATTTTATTGGGAGCTCTCATCGTATGGTAGATTCCTTGATGCTTCAACCTATGGTTTGCATCTTGAGTCAGCATCTGGGGCTAGGATAAAATTATGAAATGAGAGCACAAATGGCACTTCAAGCAATTGTTACTGAGATAAAGATGTTCGATGGAAGAGATATTCAAAATTTCTTCAAGTTATCAATAGAAATTGGAGTTTATGAATATGATAGCCAATGAAATGTCATGCTACTTTAGTAGAGTAGTTACTTATGAGCTATGTAATTGAATCCATACCTTATACAAGACACATGGTAGAACATGGAAAAACTTCAAGAAGGCTTTAAAAGACTATTTTTTCTTAGAAGATGTGGATCACGTGATAAAGCACTCATTCTTGGAATGGATCATGAAGCACGAAAAGGGCTTATTTATTGCAAAGCTACAAAGGGAATTTGAACAAAGATTTGACCAGCTTAGTGCAATTGAGCAATTGGAAAGCCATTTCAAAGCTTGTAAAGAGACAAGGAAGGCATGAGTAGTTAATGGATCCACAACCTATGGTTTCTCCTTCGTGACCTACACCACCATCCATACCACAACCTACCCTGCATGCTCCCACTTTAGATAAACGTGATCTTATTGATCAGCTGGTTAAATATATGAGAGATTTGAAAATTAAGCTACATTTGAAGGAGGATTCAAACTGAGCTAGGTCTTCTCAGGCTCCTCCTAGGAGAAATCTTGTATGCAAGTGTATTTGATGCGACAACACTAACTATGAATGTAGGGAATGTAAAGCTTTTGATGATTCACATAAGCAAAATTTGGTCTTTTGGAAGAATAACAATATTTGTTTTTCAAAAATAGGGTAGTCATTGGTTGTGAACTTTGGGAAAGGAGGAATGAAGAAGATGTTTAAAGATACATTTGTGCTCTCATTTTATTGGGAGCTCTCATCGTATGGTAGATTCCTTGATGCTTCAACCTATGGTTTGCATCTTGAGTCAGCATCTGGGGCTAGGATAAAATTATGAAATGAGAGCACAAATGGCACTTCAAGCAATTGTTACTGAGATAAAGATGTTCGATGGAAGAGATATTCAAAATTTCTTCAAGTTATCAATAGAAATTGGAGTTTATGAATATGATAGCCAATGAAATGTCATGCTACTTTAGTAGAGTAGTTACTTATGAGCTATGTAATTGAATCCATACCTTATACAAGACACATGGTAGAACATGGAAAAACTTCAAGAAGGCTTTAAAAGACTATTTTTTCTTAGAAGATGTGGATCACGTGATAAAGCACTCATTCTTGGAATGGATCATGAAGCACGAAAAGGGCTTATTTATTGCAAAGCTACAAAGGGAATTTGAACAAAGATTTGACCAGCTTAGTGCAATTGAGCAATTGGAAAGCCATTTCAAAGCTTGTAAAGAGACAAGGAAGGCATGAGTAGTTAATGGATCCACAACCTATGGTTTCTCCTTCGTGACCTACACCACCATCCATACCACAACCTACCCTGCATGCTCCCACTTTAGATAAACGTGATCTTATTGATCAGCTGGTTAAATATATGAGAGATTTGAAAATTAAGCTACATTTGAAGGAGGATTCAAACTGAGCTAGGTCTTCTCAGGCTCCTCCTAGGAGAAATCTTGTATGCAAGTGTATTTGATGCGACAACACTAACTATGAATGTAGGGAATGTAAAGCTTTTGATGATTCACATAAGCAAAATTTGGTCTTTTGGAAGAATAACAATATTTGTTTTTCAAAAATAGGGTAGTCATTGGTTGTGAACTTTGGGAAAGGAGGAATGAAGAAGATGTTTAAAGATACATTTGTGCTCTCATTTTATTGGGAGCTCTCATCGTATGGTAGATTCCTTGATGCTTCAACCTATGGTTTGCATCTTGAGTCAGCATCTGGGGCTAGGATAAAATTATGAAATGAGAGCACAAATGGCACTTCAAGCAATTGTTACTGAGATAAAGATGTTCGATGGAAGAGATATTCAAAATTTCTTCAAGTTATCAATAGAAATTGGAGTTTATGAATATGATAGCCAATGAAATGTCATGCTACTTTAGTAGAGTAGTTACTTATGAGCTATGTAATTGAATCCATACCTTATACAAGACACATGGTAGAACATGGAAAAACTTCAAGAAGGCTTTAAAAGACTATTTTTTCTTAGAAGATGTGGATCACGTGATAAAGCACTCATTCTTGGAATGGATCATGAAGCACGAAAAGGGCTTATTTATTGCAAAGCTACAAAGGGAATTTGAACAAAGATTTGACCAGCTTAGTGCAATTGAGCAATTGGAAAGCCATTTCAAAGCTTGTAAAGAGACAAGGAAGGCATGAGTAGTTAATGGATCCACAACCTATGGTTTCTCCTTCGTGACCTACACCACCATCCATACCACAACCTACCCTGCATGCTCCCACTTTAGATAAACGTGATCTTATTGATCAGCTGGTTAAATATATGAGAGATTTGAAAATTAAGCTACATTTGAAGGAGGATTCAAACTGAGCTAGGTCTTCTCAGGCTCCTCCTAGGAGAAATCTTGTATGCAAGTGTATTTGATGCGACAACACTAACTATGAATGTAGGGAATGTAAAGCTTTTGATGATTCACATAAGCAAAATTTGGTCTTTTGGAAGAATAACAATATTTGTTTTTCAAAAATAGGGTAGTCATTGGTTGTGAACTTTGGGAAAGGAGGAATGAAGAAGATGTTTAAAGATACATTTGTGCTCTCATTTTATTGGGAGCTCTCATCGTATGGTAGATTCCTTGATGCTTCAACCTATGGTTTGCATCTTGAGTCAGCATCTGGGGCTAGGATAAAATTATGAAATGAGAGCACAAATGGCACTTCAAGCAATTGTTACTGAGATAAAGATGTTCGATGGAAGAGATATTCAAAATTTCTTCAAGTTATCAATAGAAATTGGAGTTTATGAATATGATAGCCAATGAAATGTCATGCTACTTTAGTAGAGTAGTTACTTATGAGCTATGTAATTGAATCCATACCTTATACAAGACACATGGTAGAACATGGAAAAACTTCAAGAAGGCTTTAAAAGACTATTTTTTCTTAGAAGATGTGGATCACGTGATAAAGCACTCATTCTTGGAATGGATCATGAAGCACGAAAAGGGCTTATTTATTGCAAAGCTACAAAGGGAATTTGAACAAAGATTTGACCAGCTTAGTGCAATTGAGCAATTGGAAAGCCATTTCAAAGCTTGTAAAGAGACAAGGAAGGCATGAGTAGTTAATGGATCCACAACCTATGGTTTCTCCTTCGTGACCTACACCACCATCCATACCACAACCTACCCTGCATGCTCCCACTTTAGATAAACGTGATCTTATTGATCAGCTGGTTAAATATATGAGAGATTTGAAAATTAAGCTACATTTGAAGGAGGATTCAAACTGAGCTAGGTCTTCTCAGGCTCCTCCTAGGAGAAATCTTGTATGCAAGTGTATTTGATGCGACAACACTAACTATGAATGTAGGGAATGTAAAGCTTTTGATGATTCACATAAGCAAAATTTGGTCTTTTGGAAGAATAACAATATTTGTTTTTCAAAAATAGGGTAGTCATTGGTTGTGAACTTTGGGAAAGGAGGAATGAAGAAGATGTTTAAAGATACATTTGTGCTCTCATTTTATTGGGAGCTCTCATCGTATGGTAGATTCCTTGATGCTTCAACCTATGGTTTGCATCTTGAGTCAGCATCTGGGGCTAGGATAAAATTATGAAATGAGAGCACAAATGGCACTTCAAGCAATTGTTACTGAGATAAAGATGTTCGATGGAAGAGATATTCAAAATTTCTTCAAGTTATCAATAGAAATTGGAGTTTATGAATATGATAGCCAATGAAATGTCATGCTACTTTAGTAGAGTAGTTACTTATGAGCTATGTAATTGAATCCATACCTTATACAAGACACATGGTAGAACATGGAAAAACTTCAAGAAGGCTTTAAAAGACTATTTTTTCTTAGAAGATGTGGATCACGTGATAAAGCACTCATTCTTGGAATGGATCATGAAGCACGAAAAGGGCTTATTTATTGCAAAGCTACAAAGGGAATTTGAACAAAGATTTGACCAGCTTAGTGCAATTGAGCAATTGGAAAGCCATTTCAAAGCTTGTAAAGAGACAAGGAAGGCATGAGTAGTTAATGGATCCACAACCTATGGTTTCTCCTTCGTGACCTACACCACCATCCATACCACAACCTACCCTGCATGCTCCCACTTTAGATAAACGTGATCTTATTGATCAGCTGGTTAAATATATGAGAGATTTGAAAATTAAGCTACATTTGAAGGAGGATTCAAACTGAGCTAGGTCTTCTCAGGCTCCTCCTAGGAGAAATCTTGTATGCAAGTGTATTTGATGCGACAACACTAACTATGAATGTAGGGAATGTAAAGCTTTTGATGATTCACATAAGCAAAATTTGGTCTTTTGGAAGAATAACAATATTTGTTTTTCAAAAATAGGGTAGTCATTGGTTGTGAACTTTGGGAAAGGAGGAATGAAGAAGATGTTTAAAGATACATTTGTGCTCTCATTTTATTGGGAGCTCTCATCGTATGGTAGATTCCTTGATGCTTCAACCTATGGTTTGCATCTTGAGTCAGCATCTGGGGCTAGGATAAAATTATGAAATGAGAGCACAAATGGCACTTCAAGCAATTGTTACTGAGATAAAGATGTTCGATGGAAGAGATATTCAAAATTTCTTCAAGTTATCAATAGAAATTGGAGTTTATGAATATGATAGCCAATGAAATGTCATGCTACTTTAGTAGAGTAGTTACTTATGAGCTATGTAATTGAATCCATACCTTATACAAGACACATGGTAGAACATGGAAAAACTTCAAGAAGGCTTTAAAAGACTATTTTTTCTTAGAAGATGTGGATCACGTGATAAAGCACTCATTCTTGGAATGGATCATGAAGCACGAAAAGGGCTTATTTATTGCAAAGCTACAAAGGGAATTTGAACAAAGATTTGACCAGCTTAGTGCAATTGAGCAATTGGAAAGCCATTTCAAAGCTTGTAAAGAGACAAGGAAGGCATGAGTAGTTAATGGATCCACAACCTATGGTTTCTCCTTCGTGACCTACACCACCATCCATACCACAACCTACCCTGCATGCTCCCACTTTAGATAAACGTGATCTTATTGATCAGCTGGTTAAATATATGAGAGATTTGAAAATTAAGCTACATTTGAAGGAGGATTCAAACTGAGCTAGGTCTTCTCAGGCTCCTCCTAGGAGAAATCTTGTATGCAAGTGTATTTGATGCGACAACACTAACTATGAATGTAGGGAATGTAAAGCTTTTGATGATTCACATAAGCAAAATTTGGTCTTTTGGAAGAATAACAATATTTGTTTTTCAAAAATAGGGTAGTCATTGGTTGTGAACTTTGGGAAAGGAGGAATGAAGAAGATGTTTAAAGATACATTTGTGCTCTCATTTTATTGGGAGCTCTCATCGTATGGTAGATTCCTTGATGCTTCAACCTATGGTTTGCATCTTGAGTCAGCATCTGGGGCTAGGATAAAATTATGAAATGAGAGCACAAATGGCACTTCAAGCAATTGTTACTGAGATAAAGATGTTCGATGGAAGAGATATTCAAAATTTCTTCAAGTTATCAATAGAAATTGGAGTTTATGAATATGATAGCCAATGAAATGTCATGCTACTTTAGTAGAGTAGTTACTTATGAGCTATGTAATTGAATCCATACCTTATACAAGACACATGGTAGAACATGGAAAAACTTCAAGAAGGCTTTAAAAGACTATTTTTTCTTAGAAGATGTGGATCACGTGATAAAGCACTCATTCTTGGAATGGATCATGAAGCACGAAAAGGGCTTATTTATTGCAAAGCTACAAAGGGAATTTGAACAAAGATTTGACCAGCTTAGTGCAATTGAGCAATTGGAAAGCCATTTCAAAGCTTGTAAAGAGACAAGGAAGGCATGAGTAGTTAATGGATCCACAACCTATGGTTTCTCCTTCGTGACCTACACCACCATCCATACCACAACCTACCCTGCATGCTCCCACTTTAGATAAACGTGATCTTATTGATCAGCTGGTTAAATATATGAGAGATTTGAAAATTAAGCTACATTTGAAGGAGGATTCAAACTGAGCTAGGTCTTCTCAGGCTCCTCCTAGGAGAAATCTTGTATGCAAGTGTATTTGATGCGACAACACTAACTATGAATGTAGGGAATGTAAAGCTTTTGATGATTCACATAAGCAAAATTTGGTCTTTTGGAAGAATAACAATATTTGTTTTTCAAAAATAGGGTAGTCATTGGTTGTGAACTTTGGGAAAGGAGGAATGAAGAAGATGTTTAAAGATACATTTGTGCTCTCATTTTATTGGGAGCTCTCATCGTATGGTAGATTCCTTGATGCTTCAACCTATGGTTTGCATCTTGAGTCAGCATCTGGGGCTAGGATAAAATTATGAAATGAGAGCACAAATGGCACTTCAAGCAATTGTTACTGAGATAAAGATGTTCGATGGAAGAGATATTCAAAATTTCTTCAAGTTATCAATAGAAATTGGAGTTTATGAATATGATAGCCAATGAAATGTCATGCTACTTTAGTAGAGTAGTTACTTATGAGCTATGTAATTGAATCCATACCTTATACAAGACACATGGTAGAACATGGAAAAACTTCAAGAAGGCTTTAAAAGACTATTTTTTCTTAGAAGATGTGGATCACGTGATAAAGCACTCATTCTTGGAATGGATCATGAAGCACGAAAAGGGCTTATTTATTGCAAAGCTACAAAGGGAATTTGAACAAAGATTTGACCAGCTTAGTGCAATTGAGCAATTGGAAAGCCATTTCAAAGCTTGTAAAGAGACAAGGAAGGCATGAGTAGTTAATGGATCCACAACCTATGGTTTCTCCTTCGTGACCTACACCACCATCCATACCACAACCTACCCTGCATGCTCCCACTTTAGATAAACGTGATCTTATTGATCAGCTGGTTAAATATATGAGAGATTTGAAAATTAAGCTACATTTGAAGGAGGATTCAAACTGAGCTAGGTCTTCTCAGGCTCCTCCTAGGAGAAATCTTGTATGCAAGTGTATTTGATGCGACAACACTAACTATGAATGTAGGGAATGTAAAGCTTTTGATGATTCACATAAGCAAAATTTGGTCTTTTGGAAGAATAACAATATTTGTTTTTCAAAAATAGGGTAGTCATTGGTTGTGAACTTTGGGAAAGGAGGAATGAAGAAGATGTTTAAAGATACATTTGTGCTCTCATTTTATTGGGAGCTCTCATCGTATGGTAGATTCCTTGATGCTTCAACCTATGGTTTGCATCTTGAGTCAGCATCTGGGGCTAGGATAAAATTATGAAATGAGAGCACAAATGGCACTTCAAGCAATTGTTACTGAGATAAAGATGTTCGATGGAAGAGATATTCAAAATTTCTTCAAGTTATCAATAGAAATTGGAGTTTATGAATATGATAGCCAATGAAATGTCATGCTACTTTAGTAGAGTAGTTACTTATGAGCTATGTAATTGAATCCATACCTTATACAAGACACATGGTAGAACATGGAAAAACTTCAAGAATGCTTTAAAAGACTATTTTTTCTTAGAAGATGTGGATCACGTGATAAAGCACTCATTCTTGGAATGGATCATGAAGCACGAAAAGGGCTTATTTATTGCAAAGCTACAAAGGGAATTTGAACAAAGATTTGACCAGCTTAGTGCAATTGAGCAATTGGAAAGCCATTTCAAAGCTTGTAAAGAGACAAGGAAGGCATGAGTAGTTAATGGATCCACAACCTATGGTTTCTCCTTCGCGACCTACACCACCATCCATACCACAACCTACCCTGCATGCTCCCACTTTAGATAAACGTGATCTTATTGATCAGCTGGTTAAATATATGAGAGATTTGAAAATTAAGCTACATTTGAAGGAGGATTCAAACTGAGCTAGGTCTTCTCAGGCTCCTCCTAGGAGAAATCTTGTATGCAAGTGTATTTGATGCGACAACACTAACTATGAATGTAGGGAATGTAAAGCTTTTGATGATTCACATAAGCAAAATTTGGTCTTTTGGAAGAATAACAATATTTGTTTTTCAAAAATAGGGTAGTCATTGGTTGTGAACTTTGGGAAAGGAGGAATGAAGAAGATGTTTAAAGATACATTTGTGCTCTACCATACGATGAGAGCTCCCAATAATACTGTAAGTGAGTTTTATGTTGCATGTCCGAACATGAGGGTATCCATAGAGGATGTATCAAATGATCATAATTTCTTCATACAAGATTCCTACTCCTATCCGATCGTATTGGGGGAGTATTGGGGTAGCCATATATTACTAAGGTAAGGATGAAAACTAAAGTGATGAACTATATGCTCAAGTCAAGAACGGGGATAGAATGAGAGAAATGCAATTTATAATTGTATGTGTGAATCATCATAGAAACAAGAATACATTGCAAGCTTCCCCATTACTGGCTGAGGAGATAGATTTTCCTAGGTATCACTATTCTACGAGATGATGGTGGTGTGAGAAGAAGGAAAAAGATTTCACCTCCTAGTAGTAAGGATTTTTCTATGGCATTTGATATGTCTAATGTAGATATCCTAGAGTTGACTAGTTTAATAGGAGAAAAGAGAAAAAGATGAAGAGAAAGGGACTTTTGCATGTTGCAAATTATTTGAGTATGCTAAAAAATAAAGTTTACAAGAGATCCTATCTTATGCAAGGTAAAAAACATGAGTATGATAATTTTATATAGCAAGGTGAGTTAGAGGCTAAGGCATTCAACAAGTAAGGTTTCTTGCTGAATTATTTTAATAAGAAGAGTTCCAAGGGGATGAAAATAACTAGCTAAGAGAGTTTATAGCTAAAGTAATCCAACCAACAAAGTTAGGGGTTGAGAATTCTCAACAAATAGAGATACTTGCTTATTTATTTTAGCACAAGGGTTGCAAACGACTGAAAATTTTCAGCCAATTGAGTTATGTGCTTATTCAATTCAGCAAAATGATTACATGATTGATTATGAGTCACTTGAAAAACTTGTCGATGAACTATTAGATTCATTGGGTAGTGGTGATGCAGGGTTTGTGAATGATATTATGGTAGGGATAGAGATACAAGAGGATGATATTCTTGATAAGATAATGAGTGTTACTGATATGTTGAATGAATTGCTTAAGGATACCTATATGAAAGATACATAGGCTAGGGAAGAGCATGATGTAGACAATGAGAAGACATTACTACATGGTTTTTCTAAACAAGAACATATGATAGATTATGAGATTATAGGATATGGTATAGATAATGGTTTACCCTATGACCCAAAAGGGAGTACATGGATATAGAGCCGGATTTTGGACTCATGTGAAATAAAAGAAAGAGAAGCTGCAAGAAATAAAATCATCAAAATATAGGGATTGATGAATACGAGCTATTTGCAAAGTCTACAGATGATGGAGATGGGTAGATTTGGCCCATTTAGAGGATGTGCAAGTTTAGAGCATGTGGATAACATGATGTTGCACATCCACTTGCAAAGAACATTAGAGAGACATCATATAGTATGGTTTCAATGTATGATCATCACTGTATCCATAGAAGCCTTGCAAAACTTGAAGATAAAAGAGTAAGTGTGTGTGAAATGCCTAACAAACTAATTCAAGTCTAGATTGTGTGAAAAAATCAAAGCAGATTACTTCCAAATCATATGTGGTGATTAGAAGAAGAAGCTTAGAAGCTTCTAAGACTTTTGCCTACTTCTGCAAACAATGATTAAAAATGCAAAATGCATTGATTTTGTGGATCTTGTAGACCTCTCAGTCTATGTTTGAGATCATTGATGATGAATAGTCCAAGACATTGCAAGGCATCATGGCAATGAGCAAAAATTAGAAACACTTTTGCTTACATGATGATTTGGTAAAGCATAAGGCTCTTAGCTTTTAAGCCTTTTTGAAGAGCTTGATCACATGGATTTCAAGCAAAGCATAATGCTTTTTTTTTGCTAGAAAAAATGTATTGGGATCTTGGCCACCTAACATGTGCGCGTGTGAAGTTGACACATTCTGATATAGTTTGGTATTTTTAAAATTATATTGCACCAAAAGTATGGATGGATCTATAATCGAGAAATGAATGTTGTGATTACGAGCCCTTAGAAACTTTGCACCACATAGACTATATAGAGGTATCAAGAGTAAAGTCTCAAATGCGAAATGGAAAATTTTCACATGTTTTCCCTATTGAAATTGACAGTGCTAGCAAAAACAACAGCGAAGATGCACATTGAAGTTGAGAGTGAAGGATGAGAGAAAAAACTTAATTAATATTTCTAGGCGAGTACAATAGTTTTGTGATCAAATATAGTCATGTGTATAGTGCACAAGGAGTACACTACACTATTCTGAAAAAGATAACATTACAAACTATATTCATTCCATTGGAATGAACATATCCTCCATTGCTTAAATATTTCTTACAAGTTGGAAGTCCTTGGTAGTTACAATGATGAACTTCACATGTATTGCACCATGTTGAGCATTAGCCATCAAGTCTACCAAAAAGGCCTCTGTATCACACTACAAAGCATGAAGACATTCTTTTGTTAAGAAATTGGGTGTATCCTAACCTTTTGCAAGAAGCCACCTCCTACTTTCTGTGTGGTAGAGGTCTTGCACAATCTCGTGAACAAGTTTTAAGAAACTTGCCTTTGAAATGATAAGATTATAAGAGCATTGAAACTTTTTTATTTTCTTAAGGCCACTACATCTGGCTTCCACTTACATTTCTTGTGCTTAGGGTGACTTGAGGAAGCTAGGTTAGGTTGAGAAGGGGATGGTTGGTCATTGTCTAAGACTATACTTGAGCTAGTAGGCACTCCATGAAGTTGAATATGATATGGGGCTCTAAGGGGAAGCTTTTGGTGGCTACCTTAGACCTAGCCATCTTTTCTACATAGTAAGAGATTTGAAATCTCAATGGATAAGATAGAAAGTGAAACCATCTTATATATTGCTTAAAGTTTAAGACTCATTCACATAAGTGCACTCTCTCTTTCTCTCTTAAATAATGAATTGCATTCACAATGAATACATTCTTCATCTTACTATTTTAACTCTTTTGAACCCATTTGCTGCCTTCTCAAAGCCTTATTTCTAGCCACTTGACATGGTTTTCTTTGGCACTTGAGGTATCATGACACACTCTTTTAGTGACACAAAGTGATTCAATCACATCTATAGCCGATTGAGAGCCGCGTTTTAGGAGCCAACTTTGGGGCATTCTTGAAGCATTTAAGGCCGGTTCTGGCAGAAAAGTGCCCGAGAGACGCCAAAGAGCGACTTTTCATGGAAAATTCAACGATGACAGATAGCGGAGCTGGAGTTTTCCTAGGTTCATTTCGACGCTAGGAATCCAATGCAAGTCTCGGTTCATCGATTGGAGGTCGTTTGACCCCCCATTTAATCCCCGCAAGGTTCAGCGCTCTAAAGCGGCTATTGGATATGGAAGCTAGCAAGGGCGGATGGGGTCCAGATTTGTAGATTTTCGATGTCACAAAGCCACCCATCTAGATAGATCTCAATTTTGACGTCGTTAGGCCCCTCAAAACTAAAAAAACCACTTGCTAGTAGTGTGAAACCAAAAGGCTGGAACCAGTTTTTTCAAAGTTTAAAAGCTTAAAGCTCTTAATGAAGATTTAAAAAAAACGTTTTTTGCATATGTTTGTCGAGGGGGGGTGCAAATTTTTTTGCGCCCCCTCAAATCTTCGATTGATGCTAGGGGATGTAGAGAGAGAAAGGGAGATTGGTAATCTACTCCCTGAGAGGAACATGATGGCTTCAATCTTGCAGAATATAGTGGAGAATTGGAAAAACTTGTTTTTAGTCTTTCTCTCTCCCCTCTAAGGGGCTGCTCCTGTGCACTACCTTGAAGAAAGAATCGGAAAGGAGATTGAAGCAAACGATTATGGAAATTAATGGAGATGCTGAAGATTAATGTGCAGCATGGAATTGAGAGCAATGGAGACTCTGTCTGCTGGTCACGCAGTCATTTAATGCGTCTCGGGTTTCATAAAAACACAATATGACTAATTTTTATGAAGGAAATGAAGTTTTTTTGATATTTTATGATGGAAATGATGTTCTTATGCGATGAAAATTTGTTTGAGTGTTGTTTACATTATTTTTAATTGCTGTACATCATAAAATTCCAATTTCATAATGATTTACATGCACTATTTAAATCCCGCAAACCCAAAATGCGATTTTAAAAAATGGTAAAATGATGGTTTTGTCATTTGGGTGAAATGTGTTCATATGGGGGAAAATAGAAAATAAAATTTAATTGTAGTATGTTGAAATGATTGGAATGAAAAAATTAGAAATAATAGTGATTATTTTTGAATAAATATATAAAAATATAAAAAAGTAAAAAAAATAAAAATATGCTTCATTAAAAAAAGGAAAAATACAATGAGTGTTTGTGAATGTATGGTAGTAGCGGAGCATGAGGTTTAGCCTCATTTTTTCCTATCTTTTTGTCAAATTTCATGATAACCCCTACAACTATACAACGGAAGCAATACCTAAACGTAGGGGTGGGGTATTTGAGTGATGCGATTTAGGTGCTCTTTATTACTGATTTTACTGATGCATATCATGCTATAGAGCTCATTGTATTTTAATTAAGAGGATAGTAGCATGAGCATTATCTCAGTGCTATCCTTACATCATTGCAATGAGTTAGTGAATGAGCATCGAAAAGCCTAGTTATGCATGACACCTTTCTAATTGAAAATTATGTTTGAGCACATTAGGATCATCCAATTTTGCATGTGCATATCAACCATGGTATCGGAATATGAATAACTGGATGCATAGCACCTGTTTTCCATTATGATGACCTACGCTTGAGAGTGTAAGGGACAATCTAATCCGTAGGCTAGTCGATCGGGTTTCTTGGGAAATTATTTGGTAAGGGCCCATGGTATCTCTTGGAATACATTCAAAATGAAAGAGTGGAGCTTGTATCGTGTGTACTTTATGTTGGAGCGACACATCTGGGGGCCAATCCCCGAGGTATAGGAGAGTCGCAATGGAGCCGTGACAATCAGCCGAGAGGTGCTTCCTTATGTTTGTGCTACGAGACACTATGCCTATATGTTATGGGATCTCCCTCTGAGGAGAAGAGATGGTGAACGTTGGACTATGACTCAATACAAAGGCAGAATCGATTAGTGTAGAGTGAGACTTAGACTCTCCTGGCCCATGAGGCCGTGTGGTGGGGTTGTCTGTTGTGTGCATGAGGTCGGCTAGTGCCATAGCCAATGCGGGCCCATTTTAGATCCCATTAGTGGTGCATCTGCCAAGAGCTGCCAATAAGTGCTAGTTTCGAATTTAGGGTTTCTAGGACCAAATAGTTGGTTTATGTCCTTTGACAAGAACCGTCAAGCTGAAATACAAAAAGCAGAATAATGTGCTGAGAGGGCTAGACGACAGTTGGAGATTTTAAGGTGTTATTATCCTCAAAGAAGCAGCCCGTTACGCATAAATGGTAGTGGTTCTAATAACCTAAGTGTCATAAGTATCCCTTTGAGTGCAAGTGGAAGTCTTAGTACTTCCCCGCTTCCAGTCAACCAACCCATTCAAGTGGGGGTGTAGTTTTACCTACACAAACTCCTGTTGTCAATCCAGTTGTAGCCATGTCACAACCCATCGCAATTCCAGTAGGGACACCAAATTTATCAGCATTAGGAGCACCTTTTTACATCTTCCATGGGTTAGTAGAAGAAGATGGAGAACTCCATATTAAGGAGTTTCAAATGCTCATGTTCAACTATCGAATCCAAGACAAAGAACACCTAATGGTGTTCTTCAATATGACGTTAAAAGGAAGGGTGGCAGTATGATATCACGGTCTAGAGGCTGGAACCATAACTAGCACTGACCAATTCTTCACGACCTTCCATAGAGAGTTTGCTCTTGAGAGGAGTGGATAGTATTGGTTGCGTGTCTTGAATGTAACACGCCAAGAGCCAAATGAGAATGTCAGGCCTATGCCAAGAAACTAAAGTAAGTTCTTCGCAAACTCAATACTTATATCCCCATTCCACTGATTGCACAGTTGCAATATTTTCTACATGGATTAGATTTCAATATCTAGGTGCAGCTTAGTAGTGTTGCTTTGGCCAATATTGACATTGCTATAAGCCAAGCTGAAGGAGTAGAGTCGCGTTTGCAAGCGGCTTACACAACAAGTGTAAATTGGAATGGTAATAATTTGGAACTGACCAATGGGGGTCAAGGGGACCCTATGTCAAATGCGAATATGGCAGAGGGAGTATCATGCCAAATTTGCCTATGTTACCAGCTCCTCCCAGTAGTATGACTATGCCTATGGCTAGTCAGACAGCCCCACTAAATGGTGGAGGCAAAATAATCCTAATGTTGTCCTAGTAGGTCAGCGGCCAATTCCTAATCAAGTGGTTAGGTCGATGGGATGACAAACAGATGATCGTGGTTATGAGTCGAGTGCCTATAATGTCCTTGGTGAAGTTAAGGACATGATGAAGCACTAGACCGACATGATTAGCGAACATTATAGATAAATAGATGTGGATGTTAATTTCCTTAAGAAGGAGCAGAATTTGATAGGGAGCTGACGTCCTGAAGAGGGTGACCCCTCAAGATTCAGCTATAAGTGGTGTGGTGGCCAACATTTCCCTAGGAATTATCCAAATGTCAAATGCGATATTTGTGAAAAGTTTGGCCACTTGACTGCTACCTATTGGAGTAAGATTAGTTCTCTCCAACAAGGGAGTAAACTGCCAGGTCCAGTTAACCATCACGCACAAGGGAATAATCTCTAGTAAGATGAGGGACCAAGACAAATACTGCAAAGAGGAAAGGCTATTGTAGAGGAGTTGTCTCATGGCAGTGGAGTTAGTATTATTGAGGCCGTGTGTGTCAATGATGCTGAAACTTCTAATCTATGAGCGTAACAAGAGGTTAAAAGATTAAAGAGGGTGATAAAGGAACTGTAAAACCTGTCGAGGAAAACCCTAAGCAAGATGCTAGGGGAAACCAAGTTCTAAATCCTAATATGGAAGGTGGATCTCTAAGGCCTACTGATAGTAATGTTGATTCCAAGAAGGATAAAGGATTGCCAAGAAAGAAGGCAAAAGTTAAAAAAGAGGCACCAAAGCCGATCCAAAGACCAAAGGAGAGAATGGTTTGGCACGAGAAGAGAACTTTGGCTAACTACCATGACTTTGATCTAGCAAGTTCTCTTTGCAAAGTTAAATCAGACGTGAACCTCTTGCAATTGATTAAACTTTCTCTAGGAGTACGCAAGGAATTCAAGAAAATCTTATGTATTAGGTATATTGTAGAACCTTTGGGCATAGCACGAGTGGGAGAAGATTTGTTTGATCATGCTGAAAAGCATTGCCCTAGGGTTCTAGCGCACGTGGATGGAATATTAGTGGAGTACGCTATCATGGACACTGGATCCTCCATCAATATCATGAGTTCAGACTTAACAGAGAGGCTAGGTCTAGAAATTTAAAAAGATGTCTCCACACTTCTTAGGATGGTGGATGACAGTCTAAGACAACGAGAAGGTTGCATCACTAAAGTCCACGTTACCATTGTGAGTGTGGAATGCTATCTAAACTTTAGGGTGATAAGGTTTGCAAGATGTCTTAGCTATCGAGTTTTCCTAGGCAGGCCATGGATTTTACAAATAGATTGCTAAGTCGATATAACTATTGGTCGAGTGATTCTAGGTAGAGGTGACAATCGTGTAATAGTGGATGCTTACCCTGAGTCTCCTCAGAGTAAGAGAGCTCCTTTAGCCTCTGCTAAACTAGAAATAGTAGATGATCCATCTGGTAGTGAGACGTCATCGAGTGATGGATCTAAAGAAGGGTCCACTATAGAGGACATTTATCAGATAACATTGAATGAGCCGATAGAGCCTCAAGATTGAATAAGAGACACGAATACTATTGTGTTGGACCTTGGTACGCCTAATGATCCGTGGCCAATCAAAGTAGGTTCCATGCCCAGTTCGGAAGAGAGAGAGGACTATGTGTCCCTAATTCAGGAGTTCCGTGACATCTTTGCTTGGAGCTATGACAAACTTAGGGGCATTCCCCTTAGCCTGGCTGTACATAATATTTCTGTAAAGGAAGGTACATGTCCTATATGTCAGAAAGTAAGGCGCATGCCTTTTGAATTAAGGGACGGGTTGTTTGAGGAGCTTTAGAAGTTGCAAAAAGTGGGTTTGATCTTCCCTAATCAACATACTGAATGGTGTTCACTAGTTGTGATTTGGAAGAAGAATAATAATCAAATCTGGCTTTGTGTAGACTTTAGAGAGTTGAACAAATAGACTATTAAAGACTACTACCCCTTGCCCTTTATTGACCAAATTTTGGATCAATTTGCAGGTAGGGAAATATATTCTTTCATGGATTGCTTCAGGGGGTATAAACAAATGGCGATTGCTGAGCAAGACAAGCTTAAAATGACATTTATTACTATCTTTGGTAGCTTTGCATATCATGTGATGGCATTTATGTAATGCACCTGGTTCGTGGCAAAGAACAGTCGACAAGACCTTTGGTGACATCTCCCCATAGAAGTTGAAAGTATTCATTGATGACCTAGGGGTAGCCACCACAAGAGAAAGGTAGTTGATTATTTTACGGAAGTGTTTTGAGCATTGTAGACAATTTTGCATAGCTCTCAATCCACGAAAGTGTGTCTTTGGAGTGCCTTATGGGCTATTGTTAGGCCATGTGGTCAGTTTAGTAGGGATCGTGCAACTGACCTTGAAAAGATCAAGGTCATAGTCACCATGAGTACGCCTCGTACTCCAAAGGAAGTACATAGCTTTCTGTCATCAGTAGGGTATTATTGGAGGTTTATCAATGCCCTAGCAGAAAGAACATTGCCATTGACGAACCTATTGTCCTTAAACTATCAGTTTGCATCATGGAGTGATGCTTGCAAAGTATGTTTTGATGATGTGAAGCAGGAGCTGGCCAAAGCACCTGTTTTAAAAGCACCTAAAAGGGGCGAAATGTTCTATATATTTTTAGAGCCACCATGTATAAAGACAATATTAGTGAGTTTGGGAATCTCTCAATTCCCATTTTTTGAATACTAAAAAGATGGCACCCGAGTAACATGCTCATAAGTTTCTCAAAACTATATGATGTGACCTATCATTGGAAAGCATTTGAAAAATGGAATCTATTGATCTATAGAGTGCTCAATTTGGAGTTATAATGTTTAAGTTATGACAAATCCAAAGATTTGACCACGTGTCCCAAACTTGTGGAAAATTCCCATATTCCCCAATATGGTGTTTATAGTATCAACTACTGCGTATCCCAAATTTAGGAGGAAAAGTGGTACCATCCAATAGCCTTTGCTAGTAGGAAGTTGGGCATATAAAAAATTAACTATATCTATATGGAGAAGTTGTGCCTTGTGATGGTATTTGCGACCAAAAAGTTTAGGCACTACATTCTCTATGAGAAGGTGGTTTTTTATACGAAGGCGGAAGGGATTTGATTGTTGCTGAACAAGTTACAGCCACCGGATCATTTAGCAAAGTGGTTAATCACTTTGCAGGAGTTTGATTATGAGATCAAGAGAAAGCCACCGAAGCTACAGGGCATTGTAGAATGCCTTGTGGATTTCAAAGATCCAAAAGAGGTCTTGGTTGAAGGAAGTGACATCAAAACATTGTTTAAGATTGTACGACGTCTATTCCCTCCTGGTATGCTGCTCTAACGCACTATTTATCTACGGGAGAGACTAGAGCTACTCTATCCAAATCGAGAAGAGAAAAATTAAATAGCAGACATTGAAATTTTCCTTGCTCGTAGGAACACTATATCGATAGGGTGTTGATGATATCTATCGTCGATGTGTGATGCCTGACGAGGTTCCATTTATCTTGGAGGAGTGCCATGACTCGGCTTCTTGTGGAGGGTGCTTTGCTGGGCTGTTGATGGCACAGGAGACTTTACGAGCTAGATATTGGTGTCCGTCCATCTTCCAAGATTCATTTGAGTATGTTAAGAGATGTGATACATGTCAAAGACATGAGACTAGAGAGAATAGGAAGCGTCCACTTACGCATATTATGGCTATCCTTCCATTTGAGAACTGGGGCATTGACTTTGTGGATCCTATTACCCTGTCATCTACTACTCAGAAGATATATATTATAGTAGCCACTGATTAATTTACAAAGAGGTCAGAAGCATGGGTGACAAGGCAGGACAATGCAAAGGAGATTGCCAGTTTTCTACTTGACCAGATCATTTGCCATTTCAATCCGCCAAAGGAAATAGTATTGGACTGTGGAACTCACTTTTTGAATAAGGTGATTAAAAGTCTGACTGAAACTTGGAAAATTAAGCATAACAAGACAACTCCCTATAATCCGCAAACAAATGGACAAGTTGAAAGTATTAATAAGCAGCTTGTGGATATTCTATCCAAGATAGTCTCCGAAAAGAAATGAGACTAGGATACAAAACTGTATGTGGTGGTGTGGGTGTATAACACAGCGTTTAAATGGGCCACTAGCCACACCCCATTTAAATTAGTTTATGGTCCTTATAAGATAGTTAGGATAGTTATGGCCACTAGCCACTAGCCCTTAGAAATTGAGTTGCCGACCATAAGATTCACAATTAATCATTCTTTGGGTGATGAAGACGCCCTATTCAAGAGGTTTGCGACTATAGCCCACTTGGATGAGCTTAAATTGCAGAGTCTATTGCACCAAGAGGTAGCTAAGTGTCGGATGAAGCGGTTTCATGATCTAAAAGCAAATAAATATATATTTAAAAAGGGGCAGTTAGTATTGTATTATGATGCACGTAGGGAGCTATTTCCAAGGAAGTTGGAACCTAGATGGGATGGTCCTTATAAGATAGTTAGGATAGGTAAAAATAAGTCCACGGCTTTATTATTTGTTCTACAGGGTGTGGAAGTTAAAAATAAGGTCAATCTTAATAAGATTAAATCTTATTATTTTTAAATACACTAATGCAATAAATGCATTGTAGGTCCATGCTGGGGTTGATTTGAGACCTGCAAGAGAGCTTAAATTGGTTGATGGGGCAGTTAATCCCTTATTTTGAGGACCCATATCTAGAGAAAAGATATCATCAGGGGAATCTAGTGGAGCAAATGATACAAAGTGATTGAGCATGAAGATGATACCTTTGTGTGGGAGATCAAAGTTTTCTGCCATCACTGTTTACAAATTTTTACAAGCATCCATGTTTGAGTTTAATGAAGGAGGTAGGATGGAGCCGTCAGTTCATCCTGTAAATGTCAAGATTGTGGGAGAGAAGGAAGGAGTCTCACTTGTAGCTTTCTTGCTTGCACAATGGGGGAATACACACAAAGGTGGAGGCTAAAAACAGTTTTCCTCTTCTTAGTTGTGTAAGCCAAAAGAACTCACGTACATAGAAATAGAAGAACCCTATATATGGGTCTCAAACCAAACTCAACTAACTAAGGTGTCATAATAACTGAGCCACAAACTAGAGTAGATAAGGATAGCTGTCATCTAGCTATTATCATGGGCGGTGTACCAACCGCATCTGCAAACAACTGACAACTCGGTGACATAAATGCACAATGGTCACCCTGGCATATCACGAGTGGAGCTCGATATCTCAACACTCCCCCTCGAGCTCAATCCCAATTCCTGCACACCAAGCAGGTCTCTGAACTTGCGTAGCTTCTCTGTGCCCAATGCCTTCGTAAATATGTCAGCTACCTGATCCTCTATGCTGACATAAACTAGATTAATAAGACTTAGTAAAACCCTCTCCCGCACATAGTGATAATGCACCTCAATGTGCTTTGTTCTAGCATGATAGACTGGATTATTTGCTAAGTGTATACTGCTCATGTTGTCACAATAAATGACAACTGGCCCATCTGTAGGCTGATGCATATCATAAAGTAGCTTATGCAACCAAGCTACCTCACATGCAGCCATTGCTGCACCCCTGTACTGAGCCTCTGTGCTTGACAAGGCAACTATAGGCTACTTCTTACTGCTCCAAGTGACTGCAGCACTTCTAAGAGAGAACACATATCCATTAGTAGATCGTCTATCAGAAATACTACCAGCCCAATCAGCATCAGTGTATCCATGCAACTATATCTGAATCCCAGTCTCATAAAATAGTCCATACTACAATGTGGACTTCACATACATGAGTATGCGTCTAGCTGCATCCAAATGCGGTTTCCTTAGAGCCTGCATAAACTGACTTACCAATCCAACAACATAGCTCAAATATGGCCTGGTAATAGTCATATAAATCAAACTTTCTACTATGCGTCTGTACATAGTAGGGTCTTCGAGAAGCTCACCTGCATCTGCGCTCAACTTCACATTCTGCTCCAAAGGAACTGAAATAGGTTACAGCCTGTCATCCCATATTTGGACAGCATGTCCAATCCATACTGCCTTTGCAAGAGCCATATCGCACTTGGTGATCTAATCACCTCAATGCCCAAGAAATAACGCAGCTCTCCCAAATCCTTCATCTCAAACTTCTGCTTCAATAGCATTTTCACATGAAGGATATCTTCATCACTATCACCTGTGATAATCAAATCATCAACATAAATGACAAGCAGCATAATACCTTTCTCTGTTTTTCTCATATAAAGTGAGAAATCTGCCTTGGAAATCTGAAAGCCAATAGTGACAAGATACTATCCTATCTTGTCAGACCATGCTCTAGGTGCTTGCTTCAAGCCATATAGGGCTTTCTTCAACCTGCAAACAAACTCAGGATGAACAGCACGCACATAACCTGGTGGCTGCTCCATATAGACCTCTTCTTGAAAATCGCCATGCAAGAAAGCATTCTTTACATCCATCTGATGTAAAGACCATCCCTTTGATGCAGCCATAGCAATGGCTACTCTTACGGTTGCCATCCTTGCAACTGGACTGAATGTTTCTTCATAATCAATGCGATATGTTTGTGCATATCCCTTGACTACTAATCTTGCCTTGTATGTGTTCACAGAACCATCTGCATTGTGCTTCACCTTATAAACCCACTTACAACCAATTGCATTCTTATCTTTAGACAAAGGTACCAATTCCCATGTAGCATTTTCTTCCAAAGCATCCATTTCTTCATCCCTGGCTTTCTCCCATTTTTCTTTTCCCATGGCTTGCTCAAAAGACGTGGGTTCTGGTTCCTGTATCACTTTGACTATATAGGCATAGTGAATGGCTGTAAATCCATCATATTTCAACCTATCCACAGGATACCTAGCTCTGGTAGACCTGTGCAAAGTAGGCTCACTTCTAGATGCTCTCAAAACATCCCTGGTCTTCCTTACTCCAGGTGTAATAACAAAAGGAATACCCAACTCATCATCAATGCTCTGTTCTGAGCCACTGGATTCACCATCCACATAAGAGTGACCTACATTCACATCAAGCATGGGCTGATCTACCTTCTCTTTTCCTTTTCATGATACCTGCATACCACTATCTGCATTACTTTGAGAAGATTCTCCTGATCTCAATCTGCCTGTCCATGGTGAAGAATGTCAACCACTGCTAGAGGACACTCCAGGTCCACTAATATTTTCTGACTGCTGCTGTGAATTCTGTGCAGCATTACCATTTTGTGCATCTACATCATCAATCACATTTACTGGTTTATACCAGCTACTCATCTCATCAAAAACAACATCTCTGCTCACTGTAAACTTACGAGTAGAAGGGTTATAACATCTATACCCTTTCTGCTTGCAGAGAGTAACCAATAAAGATGCATTTCTCAGCTTTTGGATCCAACTTGGATCTCAACTCATCTGGCACATGAACATAGGCAATGCAACAAAAAATCTTCAAATGAGAAATATCTGGTTTCCTACTAGTATACCTCTTCTTTGGAGTCATCCCATGTATTGCTGCAGTGGGAGTCCTGTTCATTATGTAGACTGCTGTAGCAACTGCTTCAGCCCGTAAAAATCTGGCAAGTCTTTTTCGTTGAGCATGACACAAGATACCTCTCCAATATGCCCATTTTTCCTTTCTGCAATTCCATTTTGTTGTGGGGTATGACTGTATGAATATTGCTGCTTTATGCCAAGCTCCTGTAGGAACCTTGCAAACTCATTTGAGAGGTACTCTCCCCCTCCATCTGATCTTAGGCATTTTAATTGCATACTTGTTTCTTTTTCAACCATAGCTTTAAGAGATTTGAAATGCCCAAACACTTCACTTTTCTTTTTCATAAAATACACCCAAACTTTTCTGCTATAGTCATCAATAAAATTGACAAAATAATGACAGCCTCCAAGAGATGCAACTTTAGTAGTCCACACATCAGAGTGGATTAATTCCAATGGCTTCTTACTCTCTTGAACATGTCTAGGAAATGGTTTCCTTGCCTGTTTTCCAAACTGACAGGCTTCACAGTATGCATTTCTGCAACCTTGAATTTAGGCAATCCTGCAATAATATTTTGGGCCTGTATTGATTTAAGTCATTGTACATTAACATGACCAATGCGTTTATGCCAGATATCAATATCTGCAACTACACCGGTCCCATGTGCAAACATTGCTGCACTCAATTCAGACATGTGTGCATCAAATGTAAACATTCTGCCCTTCTTCTTTCCTTTTGCTATCAAGCGACCTTTATTTTTCATATCCTCAACAAAGCATCCATGAGGATTAAATCTGACCTGCAAACCCTACTCAACCATTTGACCAACAGAAACCAGGTTCTTGGTGATATTCGGGACATGAAATACATCCGACAGGTATTTCTTTTTCCCATCCTACATAGACAAATGAATTTTTCCAATCTGCACAATAGGATGTGCAGTATCATCACCAGTCTCCACAAATCCTAGTTTTTCCATTTTCCTTGCATCCTACATCCATTCTGCATGACCTGTCATGTGGTTTGATGCACTTGAGTCAACATACCACACTTCGTTGCTTTCTTCTGCACTTGTCACAGAATTGTTCATGTGCTGCACCATAAACAAATGCTCATTTCTGTCATCACCCTATCTACTAGAAGATGAATAATTTCCTTGTTGTAATTTTCCATTCATGATGTCATTTTGCTTTTTATAGCAGTCTTTAGCCATATGACCCATTTTACCACAATAGTAGCATTCAACATTGCTGTTTGCATTTTGGCCTCTTTGCCATCCACCATGACCTCTTTGGCTTCCCCTGCCACTAGAGTTACCATGTCCTCCTCCATAGGACTGGTTTTCTTGAGTTTGCTGCATATTCTGATTTCTACCATGGCCTCCAGATTGGCCTCCTCTACCTCTGCCTCTGCCTCTTCCAGCATTTGAGTAGAAGACAATTTCTTTTGAAGTTCCTCCTGAAGAAGATGCACCACCATTTCTCTGCTTCTCAGAAATTAGAAGAGCAATCAACTCCTCAAAGTCAGTAAATCTTTCACGGACGAAAATGGATGTTCGGAACTATGCATAATCCTTTCCTAGACCATTCAAGGTCATAGAAACTAAATCATCATCTTCCACTGGCGACTCAATGGAAGCAAGTGCATCTGCAATCTTCTTCACCTTCATGTGGTAGTCATTGATGCTCATACTTTCTCTTTGCACATTGTGCAACTCTTGCTTGAGCTGCATTTTCCTGGCTTGTGTATTCGTGCTATACATTTTTGACAAAGTATCCCATGCCTCCTTTGGCGTACTTGCATCTTGAATATGCAGAATCATAGAGTCTAAAATACTGATAGACAACCAGTACATAACTTTTCTGGCTCTCTCATGCAATCCTTTAAATACCTGCATTTGCTGTTGATTGGGAACATCAGGAAGAACTGGTTCTTCTTCATTTCCTACAACAAATTCCTAATATCCTTTTCCCATAAGGAAATTCGTCATTCTAAACTTCCATGCTTGGAAGTTGTTCTTGTCAAGCTTTTCAGTGACAATCTGTGAAAGAGAATCAGACGCCATTACAAAACACTGCAAAAAATTCTGTCACTGCAAAGAACACAGCTTCAGCCTCACAAGGGCAAATCTGCAAAACTGACGAAAGTGGTATTTGACCACACAGTCACTTCCTAGTGACGATTTTCCATCAACAGGCAACAAGGATGATTCTGTAACTCCCAATGTCTCTGCGCACAGGCATACGATGCAATTTCTACAGTAACTTTTCATCGACCTGTAGAACAGTGGTCGCACAGCATAAAATAGGGCCTTTTCTTGAGTGCGTGGAGAAAACTTCCGCCTCCAAAACAGGCCCCGAAATGGCCTCAAATAAAAAAAACAGAGCAACCAAGGGCTAAAGCCCTTACCCGCAGCATATACTGCCCTCTTGCTACACCGCGAAGGGTCTCTCAATCTGAGACAATGCACTCTTGCACTTTCCGGCTGTGCTACCTGTAGAGACTTGCTCCCAAAATAGAAAAATGAAAGCAACACTGGTCCTCTTACCAGAACACCGTGAACTTGGTTTGCTTTCTTGAGCTCCTTACCACGAACAAGGCTCTGATACCATGTCAAGATTGTGGGAGAGAAGGAAGGAGTCTCACTTGTAGCTTTCTTGCTTGCACAATGGGGGAATACACACAAAGGTGGAGACTGAAAACAGTTTTCCTCTTCTTAGTTGTGTAAGCCAAAAGAACTCAAGTACATAGAAATAGAAGAACCCTATATATGGGTCTCAAACCAAACTCAACTAACTAAGGTGTCATACTAACTGAGCCATGAACTAGAGTAGATAAGGATAGCTGTCATCTAGCTATTATTCATGGGCGGTGTACCAACCGCATCTACAACTGACAAGTCGGTGACATAAATGCACAACGGTCACCCTGGCATATCACGAGTGGAGCTCGATATCTCAACAGTAAATATGTTGAATTCTGATTATCATAATTAAGAATAGGGGAGTTCTTGATTGCTAGCTATGTAAACCCATTGTGGACGTACACGTTATACTTTGATGGAGCGTCCAGGGGCCCTAATAAAAAAGGGAGTGTTGGAGTAGTTATCTGAGATCCTCGACATAGAGTTACAATGAAATTAGCTATTTATCTCGGGGTAAGATTCACTAACCACATGGCAGAGTATAAAGCCTTGATTATGGGACTAAATATTGCCAAGAAAGGTGGTATTGGATGGTTGTTAGTAAAAAGGGATTCCTAGCTGATCATAAATCAACTAAATGGGACATACACAGTCAGTAATCCTATCCTTCATATGTATCATCGAACTGCTATGACCCTACTTGATGAATTTGAGAGCATATCTCTTCAGTTGATTCCACATTCTAGGAATCAGTTTTGCAGATTCCCTAGAGAATTTTGCTTATGAAGAGGATATCTTCTTCAACTGTGGTCCTAGTTTGGATATTGCTATTGATAATGAGACAAGACCTGGTTGCTTGTGGGAAAATTTATCAGACCACGTGTTATATGGCAAGTGATGGTTGAATGGGTAATGCAAAGAGTGGCCAAGACCCATCTACCACTATTATCTTGGACTCATAGGTTGATCAAATGATATGTTATGCGTACGTCTCTTGCTATATATGCAAGAGGGATGGGTCACAACTTGATGCATTTAGTTTAGGGCTGAGAGCCCTATTTTTTCCCTTGGGCTAGATCATATTTTTGTATATCTACCTTATTCCAAGGAGGGATGCGTAGGTGTTGTTCTGTTTGATCTCATTAGGCCAAGAGGGCCAATTGCTTTAAGGTTTTAATGTTTGATTTTATTAGGCCAAGAGGGCCAGTTATTTTGCAGTGAAATGTGCTATTTCTTTAAGCTAAGAGGGCCCTATGTTTGCTTGGTGCAAGTACGTTTAATGGTTTGTTGTCTTAGTGATTGCATCATACAGGTTGACGAAGTTGCTGGAGGGAGCCTTTGCTGTGGAGGAGCTTCTTGTGGCCATTCCAGGTGGTTTTGTCCCCTTTCTAAATCTTTTTTCCTTAAGCAAATAATGATACATGTGTATGTAAGGGTGCTTTCTTTTTGTTTGTTGGGGACCGACAATCAAGGCATGAAGTCCCAGGTTTAGGTTAGTTATGTATGTGGGAGGTTTGAGTAGTCATTACCTCCTGCAAAGGCATTGTCAAACACTGAAAGACCTATTTTTGAAGGCAATCCTAGTGACCCTATTCTGTTGACCTGGTAGGTGGCCATGCTAGGAGTTCCTATTAGTGTGGGGGTAGTTAGAGAAGCCTACTATAAATAACCAAAAGAAAAAAACCCTAAATATTTGAAAGAAAATACATGATTATACAAAGGTGTGTAAAAAGGGGTCCTAACCCTATAAAAATAAAAAAGAAAGAAAAATATTTGAGCAATTATTTATCACCTTGCGAAGGCCTAGTAGGTTCCTAGGGACGAGACAAGACTTGGGGCCAAGGCCCAGGGCCGATGCCTTGTTTTTCTAGGGTTGGCATCTAGTTGAAAAGCAAATAACAATAAGGAAGGTTGGAGCGAAAATAAAAGTGAGAGTCAGAAAAGGATTAAGTGACGCCTTGAGAGGGCTTGGGAGGCTCAAGGGAGGCTCTTGGGTACTGAGACATGACCTAAGGCCAATGCCCTGTTCTCCTTGGGTCACTACGCTTAGCTCCCTCCTTTTTACACACTCGAGTATGCAAAATCAAGGGCTACAAGGAAAATGTACTAAAAGATGTCAAGATTGTGGGAGAGAAGGAAGAAGTCTCGCTTGAAGCTTTCTTGCTTGCACAATGGGGGAAGACACACAAGGGTGGAAGCTGAAAACAATTTTCCTCTTCTTAGTTGTGTAAGCCAAAAAAACTCCAGTACAAAGAAATAGAAGAACCCTAGATATGGGTCTCAAACCAAACTCAACTAACTAAGGTGGCATACTAACTGAGCCACGAACTAGAGTAGATAAGGATAGCTATCATGTAGCTATTATTCAGGGGCGGTGTACCAACCGCATCTGCAACTGACAAGTCGGTGACATAAATACACAACGGTCACCCTGGCGTATCACGAGTGGAGCTCGATATCTCAACACTCCCCCTCGAGCTCAATCCCAATTCCTGCACACCAAGCAGGTCTCTGAACTTGCGCAGCTTCTCTGCACCCAATGCCTTCGTGAATATGTCAGCTATCTGATCCTCTATGCTGACATAAACTAGATCAATAAGACCTAGTAAAACCCTCTCTCGCACATAGTGATAATGCACCTCAATGTGCTTTGTTCTAGCATGATAGACTGGGTTATTTGGCAAGTGTATACTACTCATGTTGTCACAATAAATGACAACTGGCCCATCTGTAGACTGATGCATATCATAAAGTAGCTTATGCAACCAAGCTACCTCACATGCAGCCATTGCTGCACCCCTGTACTCAGCCTCTGTGCTCGAACAAGGCAACTGTAGGCTGTTTCTTGCTGCTCCAAGTGACTGCAGCACTCCCAAAAGAGAACACATATCCACTGGTAGATCGTCTATCAGAAATACTACCAGCCCAATTAGCATCAGTGTATCCATACAACTGTATCTGAACCCCAGTCTCATAAAATAGTCCATAGTGCAATGTGGACTTCGCATACCTGAGTATGCGTCTAGCCGCATCCAAATGTGGTTTCCTTGGAGCCTGCATAAACTGACTTACCAATCCAACAGCATAGCTCAAGTCTGGCCTGGTAATAGTCATATAAATCAAACTTCCTACTATGCGTCTGTACATAGTAGGGTCTTCTAGAAGCTCACCTGCATCTGTGCTCAGTTTCACATTCTGCTCCAAAGGATTTGAAATAGGCTTACAGCCTGTCATCCCATATTTGGACAGCATGTCCAATCCATACTGCCTCTGCAAGAGCTGTATCCCACTTGGTGATCTAATCACCTCAATGCCCAAGAAATAACGCAGCTCTCCCAAATCCTTCATCTCAAACTTCTGCTTCAATAGCATTTTCACATGAAGGATATCTTCATCACTGTCACCTGTCGTAATCAAATCATCAACATAAATGACAAGTAGCATAATACCTTTCTCTGTTTTTCTCACATAAAGTGAGAAATCTGCCTTGGAAATCTGAAAGCCAATAGTGACAAGATACTGTCCTACATTGTCAGACCATGCTCTAGGTGCTTGCTTCAAGCCATACAAGGCTTTCTTCAACCTGCAAACAAACTCAGGATGAACAGCATGCACATAACCTGGTGGCTGCTCCATATAGACCTCTTCTTGCAAATCACCATGCAAGAAGGCATTCTTTACATCCATCTGATGTAAAGACCATCCCTTTGATGCAGCCATAGCAATGACTGCTCTTACGGTTGCCATCCTTGCAACCGGACTGAATGTTTCTTCATAGTCAATGCCATATGTTTGTGCATACCCCTTGACTACTAATCTTGCCTTGTATCTGTTCACAGAACCATCAGCATTGTGCTTCACCTTATAAACCCACTTATAGCCAATTGCATTCTTACCTTTAGGTAAAGGTACCAATTCCCATGTAGCGTTTGCTTCCAAGGCATCCATTTCTTCATCCATGGCTTTCTCCCATTTTTCTTTTCCCATGGCTTGCTCAAAAGAAGTGGGTTCTGGTTCCTGTATCACCTTGACCATATATGCATAGTGAATGGCTGTAAATCCATCATACTTCAGCCTATCCACATGATACCTAACTCTGGTAGACCTGTGCAAAGTGAGTTCACTCCCAGGTGCTCTCAAAACATCCCTGGTCTTCCTTACTCCAGGTGTAACAATAGAAGGAATACCCAACTCATCATCAATGCTCTGTTCTGAGCCACTGGATTCACCATCCACATAAGAGTGACCTGCATTCACATCAAACATGGGCTGATCAACCTTCTCTTTTCCTTTTCGTGATACCTGCATACCACTATCTGCATTGCTTTGAGAAGATTCTCCTGATCTCAATCTGCCTGTCCATGGCGAAGAATGTGAATCACTGCTAGAGGACGCTCCAGGTCCACTAATATTTTGTGACTGCTGCTGTGAATTCTGTGCAGCATTACCATTTTGTGCATCTACATCATCAATCACATTTACTGGTTTATACCAGCTACTCATCTCATAAAAAACATCTCTGCTCACTATAAACTTACGAGTAGAAGGGTTATAGCATCTATACCCTTTTTGCTGCAGAGAGTAACCAATAAAGATGCACTTCTCAGCTTTTTGATCCAACTTGGATCTCAGCTCATCTGGCACATGTGCATAGGCAATGCAACCAAAATTTTTCAAATGAGAAATATCTGGTTTCCTACCAGTATACCTCTCCTCTGGAGTCATTCCATGTATTGCTGCAGTGGGAGTCCTGTTCATTATGTAGACTGCTGTAGCAACTGCTTCAGCCCAATAAAAATCTGGCAAGTCTTTTTCATTGAGCATGGCACGAGATACCTCTCCAATATGCCTGTTTTTCCTTTCTGCAATTCCATTTTGTTGTGGGGTATAACTGCATGAATATTGCTGCTTTATGCCATGCTCCTATAAGAACTTTGCAAACTCATTTGAGAGGTACTCTCCCCCTCCATCTGACCTTAGGCATTTTATTTGCAGACCTGTTTCTTTTTCAGCCATAGCTTTAAGGGTTTTGAAATGCCCAAAAACTCCACTTTTCTTTTTCATAAAATACACCCAAACTTTTCTGCTATAGTCATCAATAAAAGTGACAAAATAATGATAGCCTCCAAGAGATGCAGCTTTAGTAGTCCACACATCAGAGTGGATTAATTCCAATGGCTTCTCACTCTCTTGAACATGTCTAGGAAATGGTTTCCTTGCCTGTTTTCCAAATTGACAGGCTTCACATACCTTATGCATTTCTGCAACCTTGAATTTCGGAAAACCTGCAACAATATTTTGGGCCTGCATTGATTTAAGTCGTTGTACATTAACATGACCAATGTGTTTATGCTAGATATCAATATCTGCAACTACACCGGTCCCATGTGCAAACATTGCTGCACTCAATTCAGACATGTCTGCATCCAATGTAAACATTCTGCCCTTCTTCTTTCCTTTTGCTATCAAGCGACCTTTATTTTTCATATCCTCAACAAAGCATCCATGAGGATTAAATCTGACCTGCAAGCCCTGTTCAACCATTTGACCAACAGAAACCAGATTCTTGGTGATATTCGGGACATGAAATACATCGGACATGTATTTCTTTTTCCCATCCTGCATAGACAAGGGAATTTTTCCAATCTGCACAATAGGATGTGCAGTATCATCACCAGTCTCCACAAATCCTGGTTTTTCCATTTTCCTTGCATCCTCCATCCATTCTGCATGACCTGTCATGTGGTTTGATGCACCTGAGTCAACATACCATACATCGTTGCTTTCTTCTGCACTTGTCACATAATTGTTCATGTGCTGCACCATAAACAGATGCTCATTTTTATCATCACCGTGTCTACTAGAGGATGCATAATTTCCTTGTTGCAGTTTTCCATTCATGATGTCATTCTGCTTTTTATAGCAGACTTTAGCCATATGACCCATTTTACCACAATAGTAGCATTCAACATTACTGTTTGCATTTTGGCCTCTTTGCCATCCACCACGACCTCTTTGGCTCCCCCTGCCTCTAGAGTTACCACGTCCTCCTCCATAGGACTGGTTTTCTTGAGTTTGCTGCATATTCTGATTTCTACCACGGCCTCCAAAGCGGCCTCCTCTACCTCTGCCTCTATCTCTTCCAGCATTTGAGTAGAAGACAACTTCTTTTGAAGTTCCTCCTGAAGAAGATGCACCACCATTTCTCTGCTCCTCAGAAATTAGAAGAGCAATCAACTCCTCAAAATCAGGAAATCTTTCACGAACTGAGATGGATGTCCGAAACTGTGCATAATCCTTTCCTAGACCATTCAAGGTCACAAAAACTAAATCATCATCTTCCACTGGTGACCCAATGGAAGCAAGTGCATCTGCAATCTTCTTCACCTTCATGTGGTAGTCATTGATGCTCATATTTTCTCTTTGCACATTGTGCAACTCTTGCTTGAGCTGCATTTTCCTGGCTTGTGTATTTGTGCTATACATCTTTGACAGAGTATCCCATGCCTCCTTTGGCGTACTTGCATCCTGAATATGCATAATCATAGAGTCTGAAATACTGATAGACAGCCAATACATAACTTTCCTGGCTCTCTCATGCCATGCTTTAAATGCCTGCATTTGCTGTTGATTGGGAACATCAGGAAGAACTGGTTCTTCTTCATTTCCTGCAACAAATTCCCAATATCCTTTTCCCATAAGGAAATTCGTCATTCTAAACTTCCATGCTTGGAAGTTGTTCTTGTCAAGCTTTTCAGTGACAATCTGTGAAAGAGAATCAGATGCCATTATAGAAGACTGCAAAAAATTCTGTCACTGCAAAAACCACAGCTTCACCCTCACAAGGGAAAATCTGCAGAACTGGCGAAAGTGGTATTTGACCACACAGTCACTTCCTAGTGACGATTTTGCATCAACAGGCAACAAGGATGATTCTGTAACTCCCAATGTCTCTGCGCACAAGCATACAATGCAATTTTTATAGTAACTATTCACCGACCTGTAGAACAATGGCTGCACAGCATAAAACTGGGCCTTTTCCTGAGTGCGTGCAGAAAACTTCCGCCTCCAAAACAGGCCCCGAAATGGCCTCAAATCAAAAAAATAAGGTCGCCAAGGGCTAAAGCCCTCACCCGCAGCATATATTGCCCTCTTGCTTTACCGCGAAGGGCGTCTCAACCTGAGACAATGCACTCCTGCACTTTCCGGCTGTGCTACTTGCAGAGATCTGCTCCCAAAACAGAAAATAAAAGCAACACTGCTCCTCTTACCAGAACACCGCGAGCTTGGCTTGCTTTCTTGAGCTCCTTACCACGAACAAGGCTCTGATACCATGTCAAGATTGTGGGAGAGAAGGAAGAAGTCTCGCTTGAAGCTTTCTTGCTTGCACAATGGGGGAAGACACACAAGGGTGGAGGCTGAAAACAATTTTCCTCTTCTTAGTTGTGTAAGCCAAAAAAAACTCCAGTACAAAGAAATAGAAGAACCCTAGATATGGGTCTCAAACCAAACTCAACTAACTAAGGTGGCATACTAACTGAGCCACGAACTAGAGTAGATAAGGATAGCTATCATGTAGCTATTATTCAGGGGCGGTGTACCAACCGCATCTGCAACTGACAAGTCGGTGACATAAATACACAACGGTCACCCTGGCGTATCACGAGTGGAGCTCGATATCTCAACAAAAGACACCATTTATTGATTAGGCTATAAGAGTCCTTGCCTAGGAGGAGCCCCTAGTAGAGCTATCCTTAGTTAGGTAGGTAGTTCAGACCACCACTTAGGATCCCCTCTTTGATAGTTCTTTTTAGCTTGGTTGTGTTAGAGCAGTCGGTTAGTGACTAGCTTTAGCCTTTCTGACATAGTATGCTAGGCGGGTTTCATGCCTGGGTTTTGTCAAGGGGTAGGGTGAAAGCTGTGATGTGTTTTGTTAGATATTTTTTGTAACAACTTGATGCTCTTTGTGGTTGTGTTGTTGTGCATATCTGTTTGTGGGATTCGACGGGCTGAGTCGCCCTATCCCATGGTTGCCAATGGGAGCCGCATTTTAGGAGCCAACTTTGGGGCATTCTTGAAGTATTTAAGGCTAGTTCTGGAGCAGAAAAGTTTCCGAGAGAAGCTAAAGAGCGATTCTTCATGGAAAATTAATGGTGGCAAATAGCTGGAGCTGGAGTTGCATTTTGGCATCAAGAATCCAACGCAAGTCTCGGTTCGTCGATTGGAGGTTGTTTAACCCCCCATTTAATCCCCATAAGGTTCAGCACTCTAAAGCAACTATTGGATCCAGAAGGAGTGGGACGGGGCTCAGATTTGTAGATTTCGACGTCACGAAGCCACCCGTCTAGACAGATCTCAATTCCGACGTCGTTAAGCCTCTCAAAACTGAAAAACCACTTGCGAGTAGCGTGAAACCAAAAGGATGGAACCGGTTTTTTCAAATTTTAAAAGCTTAAATCTCTTAATGAAGATTTAAAAAAAATGTGTTTTGCATACGGCAAGGGGGACACAAATTTTTTTGCACCCCCTCAATTCTTCGATTGATGCCTCTTGATGGCTGGGGGATGCAGAGAGAGGAAGGGAGATTGCTGATCTACTCCCCTGAGATGAACATGAGGGTGGAGAATTGGAAAAATTGGTTTTTAGTCTTTCTCTCTCCTCCCTCTCTCTCCCCTCTAAGGGGCTGTTCTTGTGCACTACCTTGAAGAAGGAATCGGGAAGGAGATTGAAGCAAATGATGATGGAAATTAATGGAGATGCTGAAGATTGATGTGCAGCATAGAATTGAGAGTAATGGAGGCTCCGTCTACTGGTCACACAGTCATTTAATGCATCTCGGGTTTCATAAAAACATGTCATTACTATTTTTTATGAAAGAAATGAAGTTTTTTTTACATTTTATGATGGAAATGATGTTCTTATTTATGCAATGAAAATTTGTTTGAGTGCTATTTGCATTATGTTTAATTGATATACATCATAAAATTCTGATTTCATAATGATTTATATGCACTATTGAAATCTCACAAACCCGAAATGCGATTTTTAAGGGTAAAATGATGGTTTTGTCATTTCGGGTGGGTGAAATGTGTTCCTATGGGAAAAAATAGAAAATAAAATTGTAGTATGATGAAATGATTGGCATGAAACTTTTATAAAATAATAGTGATTATTATCAAATAAATGCATAAAAATAAGAAAAAATAGAAAAAAAAATACGCTTCATTAAAAAAAGGAAAAATACAATGAGTATTTGTGAATGTATGGTAGTGGCGGAGCATGAGGTTTAGCCTCATTTTTTCCTATCTTTTTGTCAAATTTCATGATTGATCACTTTTCCTACATCAAAACATGAACCCCTACACTTATGCAATGGAAGCAATACCTAAACGTAGGGGTGGGGTATTTGAGTGATGCGACTTAGGTGCTCTTTATTGCCGGTTTTACTGATTCATATCATGCTATAGAGCTCGTTCTATTTTAATTAAGAGGATAGTAGCATGATCGTTGTCTCGGTGCTATCTTTACATTACCGCAACGAGTTAGTGAATGAGCATTGGAAAGCCTAGTTGTGCATGACACGTTTCTAATTGAAAATTATATTTAAGCACATTAGCATCATCCACTTTTGCATGTGCATATCAACCATGGTATCAGAATATGAAGAACTCGATGCATAGCACATGTTTTCCGTTATGATGACCTACCCTTGAGAGTGTGAGGGACAACCTAATCCGTAGGCTAGTTGATCGGGTTTCTTGGGAAACTATTCATAGTTGGTTCTTCCTCTTCTTTTACTTTTTTGATGGTGATATTGGAAGTCCTTGCCCTCCCCATTGCTGCTTGACCCCGATCATGTGCAACTCTTGTTTATCCATGGAATCGTCCTTGGTGGTGGTCCTCACCAAGTTTGGGACACTCTCTTTTGAGGTGCCTAGGTTCCTTGCAGTAGAAGCACCATAGGTTTTGGTAATTTCTCTGTGTAGGAACAAAGTCACTGACTGCATTCACCTTTGGTTTCTTCTATTGTCCTTGACCTTGTCCTTGTACTCTTTTAAATTTGGCTTTTGTGTCATTCTCCCTAGTTCTAGTCTTTGTAAGACCAAGATCTATTATTCCTAGATTTGGGCTGAACTTCTTGGGCGATGGGACCTGCTCTTATCAATGCGTCTTGTAAATCTGTAGGATGCATAGATTCCAATTGGGTACTCATTGGTGGATCTAACACATCACAAAATTGTGAAACCTATTAGGATATGCTCATAGTCAGGGCATACTTTAGCGATGAGACAAATTTTGAGTAGTATGCCTCCAGAGATAGATCAAACTGCTTTATCTTAAAGAACTCATTCATCTTCTGAGTCCTATATGCCGGGGGCATATATCTCCCTTGCACTACCTCTTTGAGTTTATCCCAAGTTACTGTTCTTTCAGCTACTGCTTGGTCCTTGCACCACTGCTTCCACCAGAGCCTAGCTTTGTCGATCAGCTTGAGCCTGGCAATCATAGCCTAGTTTGCAGGTACTATTTCTACTACACTGAAGTAATCCTCCATGGATTCAATCCATACTTCAACATTGGCTTCAACAGTCTTCCGTTTCCAAAAAATGTTTTCTAGTGAAAGCATTACTTCACTCTACCTGATTTACTCTTATCTTGCTTATGTTGTTTGTTGGTTTGCTTTGATACCAACTGTAACATGCATAGATCTCGACATGTTTTAGTAGTCCAATGCTGCATGGCACTACCACAAAATGTCACAGAGTTTGTTAGTTAGCAACTCTCGAGTCTACTCCACAACAAAACGTATCGGCCAACACCGTTAGGATCGACCTAAATCTTCTTGGGTTTCTAATGGTCAAGTCATTCTACGGCCTTCTAGTATTGGCGATCTACTTTGCACAGAGCATCTAAACTGAGTCGGACTCATATCGTACTTGGTTTAAAGAGAATGGGAAACAAGAGGGATGCATCGCTCGACCTCTCTACCCGTAGGGTAAAGTCCCATTCTGGTCCCCTCGAACGATATGAGCTAGGTTCTATCTTACATTATATAATATCAATACGCCATCGTCATTTGAATGGTGAGAAGCCTCCCAATTCTTTGGGACCACCCTGCCATAGGATGGACCCACCGGGGGTTCTGTCCACCCGCGTCCCTTGATAGCTTTAGTTTCGTACTTACCTAAGGGCACATTATTGGTAGCACATATAAGCAGCTTCCTTAATTAACCCATTAGTCACATGTTCCTTTACGTAATTTTATGCATTGACACGAAAACAGATAAGACAAATTCCCTGAAAGTAAACTTTATATTAAAATTTCAATTGAGATACAAATCCTGCCAATAAGACGATTACCGCAATCCGTAAGGATGTGTCTTATTTTCCTACAAGTTTCCACGCTTGCACTAGTAACATGGCCTCAAGATTCCTTCTCGAGCCACGTAGACCATTTGAATAGGACCTAGAGGCAAGGGATTTATAGCCAAAGCCCCTGGCACCCGAGTATCCTCTACGAATAGATGTTTTTATGGAGAGACCTCTCACGATCGATTCGGTCCAGATTCCTGACATGGCTATCAAAACCCCCTTGGATAGGGTTGGCGACTAGTTGGGAGTGCTCAACATGCCTTTCCCAAGTGTTTCAACCTGAATCCAATTTGAAATATTTTCTTCTTATCAATTCCTTTGTTAGACGACTCTTTTTCCAAACAGGTGTTCTTAAGTACAAACACAAGCAGAAGTGCATAATATGTACTAGACAAATCTTTGTTCTCTCTGTCGAAGGAAATTCTGATTTGATGCAATAGCATCTAGTCTCGGCTTTATCCCCATTATCGACTAAGATTTCTAGAGATAACCTAATTTAATTTCCTCATTCTTTTTGATGAAGGAGTATCCTTGCAATGTTGATTGCAATTTGGGACATTGGCTTCCCTACAACAAAACCCTACATATTCATTTGAACTAGGATTTGTCGGTAATTCATAAAGTTACTTAAGGACTTTGAATTCCTTTTAGCTTCAAGCAAGATGGGCCTTGAGAAGAATCCTTTCAATTTCTAACACTTTAGGGTTTGAAATTCTTTCAACTTCCTAGGAACCCTACATATTCTATCACAAGTTCAATCTTTGTTTTGTGAGATGTAATAGGATTTCCTATTATTTCAACCAAGCAAATAGATGTGGATGTATAAAATCTATCTGGCTTAGTTGTTGTTTAATGCGTAATCTTAAAAATTTTCATACATATGTTAGCATGAAATTTCCATGCAATTTATGTGCACTTTAATGACTTCTAAGTGCAATTTTAATCGATCACCTAAGATGAATGCGAGGAACAAAATTTTCCTAGTATACTCATTATCTCGAAACATGCTCAATTAAGGTGCGATAATTAATGTAAATGTTTTTTTCTCCCAATTTCTTTTCCCTAATACAACGGGGTGCACCTGTTTCATAAGAGATGTGTTTCTCGTAGTTGCGGTCCCTCGGTTTGCAGTCCCGTTGGTTGTGGTGGGAGTTTCAACGTTTGGAAGATCTTTCACTTGGGGGCCATCGTCGGAAAATGGATTCAAGAGATGAAGAAGGAGGAATGGATTTGAGATGGGAGAGCGTAAGAGAAGATGGCTTAGTAAAAGATTGAGATAGGGGGCATTGAGCTAACTCTCTCCCTCACAGCTTCTTGGGATAACTCCTCTCTCTCTCTCTCTCTCTCTCTCTCTCTCTCTCTCTCTCTCTCTCTCTCTCTCAAGCTCCTTCTTGCAATCTCTTGGAGGGGTATCCTTCTACCTCCTTGTCTCTACCTCTCTCTCGCAGCCTCTCGGGTCTCCTTGTCCTTCTCTAACTACTCCCCATGCCTCATATTTATAGCTAAACAAGAGAAGAAGGGTTGTGGCTGAGAAGAAGAGCTCTTTATGGAGGAGATCTTGGAAAATCAGCAATTTGATGCTCAAATCACAATTCTGATAGTTCTGTTGACTCTGAAAGGGGTGTAAAACCGCAAGACACTTGCTTAGAAATCTTCCAGATCACTCCTTCCTCATGTTTGAAGTGTTGTTTAATGCATGTAAAGTGCGATCACACGGCATGCATGATTTCGCCAATCCTTCTTTTTTGTATTAAATCTCCAAAACAAGCTGAAAGAAATCACTTTTTTTTTTACATGACATCATGTTCTAGAAATCTCCATAGCTTTTTAGGATATTTACAATAAGTAATATCTAAAATATGCTAGTTTTGCCCAAAAATCTAATATCTTTGGACCATCCATACTATACACATTAACACTAGTGATTAATATGGCTCATAACTCTCGTTCACATTGTAACTTCCCTGAAGGGTGGCTATACTCCTTATCAATCTAGAAAAAATGTCAGATTACAACTCTCGATTTTTTAATATTTTTTATTAAATAATTTTTTTTAGTTATTAATGTTAGTTAGTTTTTAATTTAGTAAGTCTTTAATTAGTAACCTTACTAACTTATTGATTGACTAACTAACTTTTGAACTAACCAAATAATTTTTAATTCATGGAAGTATTACACCTCGCTCCACTCAAATACAATCAACAACTTGTAAAGTGGTCTAGCAATCAATGCGTTGTTCAAAATGAAGTGTCGATTGTACCTTGTGTGCATCCTAGGAACTATCAGAATTGTACCTTGTCAACAATAACCATGATCTTAGAGGAGTCAATAGCAATGCCATTCTTGGACACCATGTGCCCTAAGATACATTCGTGTTTCACCCAGAATTGGCACTTTAGGGGGTTCAAAGAGAGATTATAGAGCCTACATCATTCAAAGACTGCGCGAAGCTTATCCAAGTGTTCTTTTTAGCAAGAGGGCATGCATAGATCATCAAAAAATACCTCTAGATCTTGCCTAAGCACATCAGTCCAAATGGCATGACTATGTATGCAAATACATCCCACTATGTGGGGCAAACATTGTCTTATGCCTATCATCGGGGTGTACTTGAACTTGGTTGTAACATGAGGAACCATCCAAGAAACTGTAGGCCTCTTTTCCTACTACTCTCTCAAGCATGTGCTTTGTATAAGGCAATGGATAATTATCTCTCTTAGTCGCTACATTGACTTTCTTGTAGTTCACACACACTCGTATTTTTTTGTTCTTCTTCAAGACAATCACAGTGGATGACACCCAATCTATGTGCTCAATCTTGTAGATGAATCATGCCTTCAATAGCTTATTGATCTCTTCCTTCATAGTGCAAGCCTGCTTTGGATTCATCGAGTAAGGTCGTTGCTTTATTGGCATTGTGTCAGGAGTCATTAGAATGTTATGCATTTTGACCCTCATATCGACTCCTTTGAGTTTAGTGAACACATCTATGTACTCTCACAAGAGAGCAATAAGATTAGCCTCTTCTTGCTAGGTCAGGTTGTTAGCTATAGACATCTTTGAGTTTAGTGAACACATCTATGTACTCTCGCAAGAGAGCAATAAGATTAGCCTCTTCTTGCTTGGTCAGGTTGTTAGCTATAGACATGGGTTGAGGCCTCTCCCCTTCCCTTGCTAAGTTGACTTCCTTGACTTTGAGGTCCTTCTATCGATTCACTTGTCTATCCTTGTCTCTTTGCACCCAAAAAGATCACTACCCTATCCCCTTTCTTGAATTTAGTGAAGCGCTTTGGTAGGTCTTGGATTTTCTTTTGCTATTTGGCACCTAGCCCTTTTGGTTGTCCTCTCTTTTCTTTCCTCAACTATCTATGCCTTAGGTAGTCCGACAAGTCCCCTCTGGTGCGCCTAGTTTTAGGTGGTCATGGTATCTCTAGATTGCTCTCAAAGCTTACTTCTAGTTCTGAGTTGAACTCACAACCCTCACTAGAGGATGGAGTTTCCCCTGGTGGTCATAGCTTTGAGGTTGAAGAGAGGTGTGACACTTGGCTAGACTAGCCCTGCTTACTCATAGACTATCACACCTAAGTGATCCATCCAAGTGTGATCGCATTTAGTTTTGAAGATTTCTCTTTTAATTCTAAATGCATTGGCTCTCCATGGCTTGGATTTCACTTTCATTTTTTCAATCACTCAACAATCAAGTGTTGCACTCTATCATCTTGGCCTCTTCTTCACTACTTTCATTTATGGAATAGTAGTCCTCATACTCATCATCTAAATTGCTACATCCTGATTGCTCATCATCATCTAGGCCTCTATTCTCAACTCTCTTTTCATCCATGATCAGTGCCCAATTGTACATAGGGTTACGGTTGTGCACTTTAGTCCATTGCCATTTCATTTTATCCATGAGATCTTAGAGCAGCTTAAGATTAGTAGCTAGGTGACCGGCTAGCTCCCTTGTTAGATACTCAAGAATCCCCTAGAGCTCAAGTCTATTAGAAGGGATATGGAAAGGGGTTGGTATTTGTTGTCTACTAGGGGTTTTGGCCATTAGATAGAGTGGCACTAATGCTAGGGCCTTAACCCTTGGAATCTGCAGTGAGGTGGCTTTATGGGACTCATGCACTATTCTTGTAGCTTGCTTATAATCTTCTTCCTTAGCTAAAAATGGCAAGTCAATGGTGGCTAGCATGTGCATCCAATCCCGCTCGTCTTCGAGGTAGGGAATGTACTTTGTTAATGGTCCACTCAAATTCGTGGCTTGGGTGTCTCCTTTCAAGATAGAGGAGATGGCATCTAAGTTGACCGGTGTGGTCTTCCAGGTATCTATCTCAACTCTTACTGCCTCCAATCTATTACCTAGGAATATGAGACTGTTACTCCAGTCTTCGATTACTCGTGCATTTCTCATCCATGGTCGGCCTAGCAAGATATTGTAGTCTACTCCCTTTATAAGTGTTAGGGCTTGAACTTCACCATATATTTAGTACTATTTCATACATTAGTATTAGTATGCATGTAGTCTTTTGGATCAACATATGTAAAGCAGTCCTTATACTTCATATGATGTGCTGCCTGAAAGTTAGGGCACATGTCAAAAACGTCATACAATTATATTTGAGAAATTGGTTCTTGATAATGGATGGAATATGACTGTGCACAATGCGCACAAATGGCTGCTGATGTTTGATCCCATTATCTTCTGATTGTCTCTTGAGTGTTGTGTTATTCTCTCTTTCATGTTATTCAATCAATAATGATTATGGTGATAGAAAAATGTGTCGCAATTGATGAACATCAATTCTATGTTGCTGAGTATGATGTTTGCTTTGTGTTTGAATGTATTTCTTGAACATAATGTAGTGTTGATGGCTAGAAATACATTCAAGAAGTTCCTTTACAGCACTGTTATGTATTCAAGAAGAATGATGTTTTGTGGCTGTTATGGCATGTTGAAAGGCCATAACACTTTGGCGATCCCTGCCAGGTTCAAGAAAATAATTTCTTGATTTAGGTGCAGATCTAGAATCAGGGCCTAAGAGATTCTGGCAATAGGAATGTTGATGGCATTGGGATTGGGTAAGGTGCCTTCTATGGGTAGTATTTATGTCAGAAAATTACCCTTATTTATCCAATCCTATCCCCTTACCAAGAGCAGGTCCTAGGAAATCAGGGAGATTTTGGCAAGATAGCAACAACAGGTTGCAAGGCTGGATGATAGGGGTTGATCAGAAGGTTTGGATAGGTTGGATGAGGAGCAGTTTATTGATGCTCGGCAAACTTCTTTGGAAGGGGATACCTTTGTAGGTACCTCAATATTCTATCATTCTCCTGCCACTTCATCAGACTCTCCAAATTTGTTAGATGATGATGGAATATTACCTCTTGACCAGCAGGATACTCCTCCTAGGCAGGCATTTGAGAGGCTACAACATGCAGTGCTTGGAATAACATTTTTGTTAAGAAGTGCTAGAATTCCACCTCAGAGGGTTTTTAATTTTAATCCATTACCACCTCCAAGGAAGCCCAAGAAGGGACCCAAAATGAATCTGAATTAGTTGATTAATCCAAAGGTTTGTGCATCTAAATTTTCAGGCAAGAAGAAAGAAGACCCTGATTACCATGTGGCACAATTCGAGACCAGATGGACAGCCAGTGGTTTCAATCAAATGTACGGGGATCAGGTTAAAATGTAATAGTTTGTTGCCACCTTCTAGGGAAAGGCTATGGATTGGTTTGCCAGTTTTGGTATGGCAGCCTTTAATTCATATGATGCTTTAAAAACAACATTTTTCGGTAGGTTTCGTAAAGATAAAACTATGGGAGAAATTCTCAGGAAGATCAAGAAGATCACATAAAAGGCTATGTTGGTGGAGGACTATGCTCAGAAGTTCGGGAATTTGTTAAATAGGCTGCATGTTGATGATATACCTTCAGTTGAAATGCACATTACCTACTTTATGAAGGGTTTGAGAGGTAAGATTCGGAATCCCATTGCCAATGTTGAGATGGGCCATAATGATACATTGGACACAATGATCAGGGCAGCTATGAGAGTGGGAAAAAGACTTGGTACCTCTAGATCTAAGAATAGTAAAGATGAGGACTCTTTGGATTCAAATTCTGATGCAGATTCAATATCAGACTTAGATACAGATAGTGATGATGAGGGTAGTGATTATAGTTTAGATTTTGATGATGATTCCAGTGACTCTGATGAAGATAATTCTAGCAGGAGGAGGCATAAGAAGAAGAATAAGAAATCAGGATTAGCCAAGACCAAAAAGAAGAAAGCAAAGGACAAAGATAGGAAGAAGTCAACAGACAGCAAGTTAGATAAAATGATAAAATAGAAGTTAAAAGATTTGGGTATTTCTGAAAGGAAGAGGAAGGAAAAGCATTGTGAGATATGCCAGAGAAAGGGCCAAAAACTGGGACTTCTTGGTATAATCCTAATGTCAGGATGGCACATCAGATGCCAGTGATGTAGACTAGACCGAGACCTATTCAATCAGCTGCAGTAAATTAGATTACCCCAAACACCATACCAAAGAGACCCTTCAGAGGACCTAGAAGAATGCAGGTTAGATAGCCTTGGGAAAATTTTTAGGCACAGCAGTAAACTACACAAATGGGAGCATGCCACTATTGTGGAGGTCAATGACACTTTGTTGGACCAAACTGTGAGCTTTGGGCAAGGCATCAGACTGAGAGAGGAATGCCAGTAGCAAGGCCTCGCAATGACGGAAGATCTACATGAGCATCTCATCAACAACATCCACCTGCCCTAGTTGCAGCAATCCTTATAGAGTTACCTGATCAAGATGAGAAAGGGCAGACTTCTGAAGGTACATGAACTGTTGGCTGTATGGAAATTCAGCAAGAGAAGGTTCATGAAGAGGCAATGGAGGTGTCATGTAACAGTAATGCAGTAAGTACGCATGTTAATTGTGATTGTTCTAATTGTATTGAAGTAGAGGAATTTCAAGAGGAACCAATGGTATGAGCAGTAACTAGAAGCCAAGATGGTAAGAAGCTTGATTAGCAGGAACAAGAAAAGACAAGAAAAAATGCAACAAAACATGTTAGAAAGTTGCAAAAACTTGCTGCATAATTTGAATTTGATCAAGTTGATGATGTAGGGACTTTAGGCATACAGTAGTCTGAACTATAGGACCAACTTCCTGAACGTCAGGAGTATGTTCATGAACAACATAATCAATTTCTTAATAGTAGAATTGTTGGACAATTACATCAAGGAGGTTCAAAATAGCTTTTTCAAGCTTTGGCCAAGTGTTCTTTGCAGTTGACCTTGGAGCAAATTTTGGATCTGATACCAGGATTTAAGGAGAAGTTACTCTTGAAGATTAGGCAGAAGTGACAAGAAGTCCTTGAAAATACAGCCATTCAAGATCAAGCAATTCCTGTTTGTTAGGCAGTCATACCAATTCAACAAGCGGTTGTGGATTACCAAGTACCCACCATTCAAGTTGTGTATGCAGGAATAAAACATGATGATGTCCTGTTGGATGGGGGTTCAGGAGTTAATATACTTCCTCAACATACATATTTGGCAACTAAGCAAGAGAAGCTTTTACCAGCCCCATTTCAGGTCCGGATGGTAGATCAAATGAGGTTACAGCCTTTGGGTATCTTAATGATTCAAAAAAATTTAGTGATTGGTCTGAAGTTTAGGGTGAGCTTTGTTGTGCTGAGAATATCAGAAATTGGAGACTCTTATGCAATGCTTTTGGGGAGACCATGGTTTAGATTGGCCAAACTCAAGTAGGATTGGGGAAATGATTATGTGTGTATTCCAAGAGGACTCAAGGAGATTAGGTAATCTATAGTTAATAAGGTTATCTTGAAAAGTTCAGCTCGACCTGTAGTAGCTCAGACTATTAACCTTGTAGATGAAGTAGAAGATGATGAGGAGGAATTATTTCTTCTGGCAAATCCTTCTGTGGTTCCAGTTTTTGAGATAGATGTTGATGGTATTATACAAGGGTTTCAAGAGTAGCCCAATGTGACTAGAAATGCACTTTTGGAGCATCCATCTGTTGAAATTTTAGGTCAAAATCAGTTTGGACAGGAATCAGAGGGTCTTCCTGAAGGTTAGGAGCATCCTGAATTTCAGGACAGGTTAGGGAATGAACATGATAAATTATTTCAGGACCAAGGCACTACTCATCCTGAAGTTTTGCAGCAAGAAGGACCTGAAAAATAACAAACTGGTATGGATAGTTTCATAGACAGTTCAGGTCTACTAGATGATGAAGGGTAGAAAGCCATTGTGTAGGCTGAATTAAGGTATGAGCATACAATGAGAAGATATGCAAGAGTTGTTGAAGATGAGGTTCAAGAGCTTAACCTAAATATTGGAAGAGAGCCTAAACCCATCACGGTCAGTATTTTTGTTTAGGACAATTTCAAGCAGGATCTAATTCAATTTTGTAGAGAGTTTCAATATATTTTTGCCTGACCTATAGAACAATCTATAATTTAGTTACAATCTATAGAACAATCTATATTGGTATAGAACAAATCCTTTCATATTTTTGTTGGTATAGAACAATCTATTATGCAAGCAGGAGATTAAGCAGTGTTGAAAGGAACTATTCAGTAACTGAAAGAGATGCACTTGGAATGGTTTTTTTAGTGCAGAAATTTAGACATTATTTGCTAGGAAATCAAGTCATTTTTCATGTCGACCATCAAGAACTCTTGTTCTTGATAAATAAGCCTCAATTGATAGGTATATTGGCAAGATGGATGTTGCTGTTATTGGAGTTTGACTTCAAGGTTGTGCATACCCCCGGGAAAGAGCATGCTATAGCTGATTATTTAAGTAGATTGGAAAATGATGAGTTTGAAGTTGGAGTTTCTAATCAATTACTTGATACTGAACTTTTTGAGGTTCAGGTCCTTGATCCTGATTCATATTATGACCAGATACTGCATTTCCTGAAGTCAAAAATTATGCCTATACACCTTTCAGCAGATCAGAGAAGAAGGTCGGCACTAAAGAGAGGAATGTTTCAAGTTATTATGAACACAATGTACAGGAGGGGAGTTGGTAATGTCTTGAGAAAGTGTGTTCCTAAGTTTGAGCAACCAGCAGTGTTACATGAAACTCATGCCAGACTATCAGGAGATCATTTTTCAGGAGAGATTATAGGCATGAAAATACTACAAGTAGGGTTATGGTGGCCTACTATGTTGAAAGATGCTCATCAGTATGCTAAAGAGTGTTTGCAGTGTCTCAAGGAAGGTCAACCACTTGACAGGGATAGGATGCAAGATCATATTGTGTTGCCACTTGAGCCATTTCAAAAGTGGGGAATTGACTTCATTGGTCCCATCAAACTAGCTGCGAAAAGGACAAGTAACAGATACATTTTGGTTTGCATTGATTCTACTACTAAGTGGGTAGAAGCCTAGGCATTAAAGGATAATAAAGAAGCAAGTGTGGCAAAGTTTTTATACTCTAATGTTATGACTAGATTTGGATATCCTATTGAGCTGATTAGTGATCAAGGTAAGCATTTCCTGAATCAAGTGATCAGAGAAGTGACTATCAGACATATGATTCTGCACAAGAAGTCTACTCCTTATCATGCTCAGGCTAATGGTCAAGCTAAAAGTTCCAAGATTTTGCTTCGTATCTTGAAAAAAATTGTTGAAGATAATTGGGAAGATTGGGATATTAAACTTGATTTAGCATTGTGGGCTTTCATGACAGCATATAAAGTTGCAATAGGGCTTACACCTTTTAGGCGGTTTGGAACTAGTAGTTCCTATGGAATTTGTAGTTCCAAGTTTGAGTGTTGCTGTTATGAGCAAGATGGATCCTGAAGAATCAGTGCAGCATAGATTAGAACAACTTTTGAAATTGGAAGAGGACTGTGGCTATTAGTAGCTTATATTATGGGTGTCATACAACGGGGAGATAGGCATGGGTTAATAGACATGTCAAGAAGAAAAAATTTCAGGAGGGAGACTGGGTTTTAGTTTATAACTCTCACCTTGGCAAGTTTCCTAGTAAGTTGAAACTCAGGTATGCAGGTCCCTTTGTCATTTTCAAAGACATGGGTTAGGGTACTTGTTTTTTGCAGGACTTGCAAGGGAAGGTTTTACACCCTGCAGTGAATGGATTTAGGCTTGAGAGGTTAGTACAACCTTATTATTCAAATGTTTATTTTATCATTCAAAATGGGACAAAAGAATCAGTTATTGGTAGTTACATGTGTGAATGGTCTAAATACCATGATGTTGAGGTGACACTTAGCACAAACCAGTGTGGACTGAGAGAGGACTTGGACTTTGGCATGCAAATGGAAAAGAGCACGTATTCTTTTGGGGGTTTCTCTCCTTCTCCACTCTCGACTCATTCTCGGCCTGCAACTCTCACTGCCATGACACATACTCATCGCTCTTTAGCCTGGAAGCTGTCCCTGACCAAGCATGGCCGCCAGGAAGATGATGATGATGAGCTCTATGTGGCCAACGATGATGACAGGTTGGTGCAGCAGGGAGATGATGAGGTAACGTTGCCAAATGCTTCATCTCTTTCCAGCCCTAGTGCTGTTGGTACTCCCTTCATGGACTCCAACTTGTATTTGAATGTTGAGGCAGAAGTTCACTGGTTATGGTTGCAAAAAATTGGGTTGTATGATTATGCTCGTTTGCCATGGGATCGTTGGGCATCGAATGTGCATGCCTCCATATAGATGGATATTTTGAGGCACTCAAATTGCAAAATTTCGAGTTGTCTTGAGTTAACTCCTGCCATTGTCAGTCAAGTGTTTGCACTCCCTATGAATGATAATTCGATTGCATATCGGTGTATAGAAGACCAGATGCAATATGTTTTCAGTGAACCAGCTAGACCTAGGAATGTTTATGTGGTGAAGCATATTGATGGTGTCAAGAAATTGCAGTTGTGTTGGTTCATGGAGCGCTTCATGATGTTCATTAAGATCGATAGTATTGCTCGAGATACTTATGGCATTCTTTACTATGCAGAGCATTTGGGGATGCCAAATTGGGCTGGCCTTATGTTTGATAGGCTAAAGGCTGAGGTAAAGATCTCCAAAACTAAGAAGATCTTTCAAAAATCTCAGATGGGTTGCTTTCTAGCAGGTTTGTATGAGCATGCACGGGTCTTGTATCCAGAGCTTACGACTGAGTATTTGCTAAAAATGGATGTTACTTCTTTGGCCGAAGATGCAATGGAATTATTGTGACTTGAAACAGGTTGGATATGATGAGGCATATGCCAAGCACACTGCTTCCGAATTTGTTAAGGGAGATCATAAAGAGGTAGGTATTAAAGATGTACTTCATGTTGGTAAGCAGGATGACGGGGATGCTTTTAAAGTGGATGGCAATCTTTATGCAAAGAAAAAGCAAAAAATTGGGAAAATATGGTTGAGGAGTAGGTCTGTATTACAGGAGAAGAAGCAAGATGCTAATCTTGATGATCGGAATCATCTTGACAATGTCTTTGATGATCAACAAGTGAATGAAGGTTCAGCAGAAATACCTTCGGTTTTACCTGGTTCTAGGATGCATGATGATCAATTTTATAGTCTTTCTGATACTGTTGGAATTATACAGAAACTCATGGCATACTTTCGGGATTATGATAAGCGGACTGCTCGGACTGTTGTTGAGATTACTGATATGCAGGTTCAGTTGGCTACCAGGCAGTGAGAACTTGAGTCAGAAACTACAGCACAAGTAGTTAGAGTATGATGCATTAGAATTGGACCTTAGGGGTAAATTTGCATATATGCAGCATAAACAAAATGTCTACTGCACTTTTTGAAAAATGGACTAGTGAACTTAAGACTAAATGCTTGGAGGAGATGTAGTTTTTTATGGGGAAACATGTTCAACTTCAGGTTGATTATCAAATGTTGTTGGAGAGATTTCAGCCATTGAAGGAAGTTGAAAAGAAAATTTTGAGCAATGTTGAAGTTGAAGTGGACGCTTCAGTGATATTGAAATATGACTTTGAGGATATTAGAAATGCATTGGTGAATGATGTCAAACTTGCATGGCAAATGGTTGTAGATAGGTTTGAAGGCATGATTTCTCGGCCTTATCATATGCTTAAGAATGTCTTTGTGTTTGCAGATTATGAGGATGTCATGCATAAGAGAGATGCTTTGAAATTGAAAGTGGAGGAATTGGAGACAAAATGCATGGATGTCAATGCAAAATTGGAGAAGGCTTTGGATGCAAAGAAAGCAAGTGAAGAGCATGTAGCTTCTTTATTGTAACATAGAGAATTTTAGTCTAATGAGCATGATTCTATCATTCAGGAGGTGGTTCATACACTTTATCAAGATTTTTCTGTCATGGATCATGGGATAGTTCAGAATCATGATGTTGATGCTGTGGCATGTTAGATATCTTCTGCATAGACATCATTCCCTATACACCTAAATCTTTCTAGCCATTACTTTGGATGTAGTTTTGTTTTGTTCATCTCACTGACTCTTAGAACCAATTATGCAAGTGCATAAGAGGATTATTAGTACCCTAGAGGGGCTCTACTCATGATAGCTCAGTGTGGCTTGTCAAGGGATACAAGGCCTCTGACAAGGCATAATTGTGTTCTCTGAGTAGTTATTCATCATATTTAGTTTCTATATGTTCAATTAGCTATCTACATGCTTGTGGGTTTGAGTCATGACTGGCCCAGTCATCCACCGGGCTGTGCTAGGTGTTAGGACTTGAACTTCACCATCTATTTAGTACTATTTCATACCTTAGTATTAGTATGCATGTATTCTTCTGGATCAGCATATGTAAAGCAATCCTTATACTTCATATGATGTGTCATCTAAAAGTCAGGGTGCAAGTCAAAAACGCCAAGTAGTTGTATTCGAGCAGTTGGTTCTTGATAATGGATGGAATATGATTGTGTGCAGCACCCAGAAATGGCTGTTGATGTTTGATCCCATTATCTTCTGATTGTCTCTTGAGTGTTGGTGTTATTCTCTTTCACATTGTTCAATAAATAATGATTATGGTGATAGAAAACAATGTTGCAATTGATGAACATCAATTCTATGTTGCTGAGTATGATGTTTACTTTGTGTTTGAATGTATTTCTCTAAACATAATGTAGTGTTGATGGCTAGAAATGCATTCAGGAAGTTCTTTTATAGCACTGTTATGTATTCAGGCAGAATGATGTTTTGTGGCTGTTATGGCATGTTGAAATGTCATAACAATAAGGATGAAGTTCATCAAGAATTGAACACCTACTATCTTCAAGGGGGACAGTCCTTCAATACTCTGAATGGCTTAACTTTCATGCCATTAGATAGAGTGACATTAAACCTTGCGATCTCCATTGGCAAGTTATCCCAAGCCTGTAGAACTATATGGCTAAGCACACTGACTCTAGCTCCTATGTCTACAATCCCCTTTCTCATGACATCTCCTAGTACTGCCACTAGTAGGACCACATGCATCTCCATGCTTTCCCAGAAAGAATTCACATGCAAGGACTTATGCACTGAGCTCAATGTGAGGCTAGGTATCTGTGTGGCTGCATTCAACATAATGAAAGACATGCACTCAATTCAATGTGAGGCTAGGTATTTGTGTGGCTACATTCAACATAATGAAGGGCCTTGCTTAAGCATATCCCCCATCGACAACATTGCAAGTGCCAATAACAATGTCGTAAGTAGGCCACTAGCCACTTGCCTTCTATGTTTCCCTACATTATTTTTCCAATGGTCTTGGGTAGCTTGCCTATTGATGGTGTCTAAGCCTTGTCTTCGTGGTTCTGCATGAGATGCAGATGCATCTCTTGAGTTTATGCATGGCAATGAGACATGCATGCTTATAATGGAGAACTCATTGATCTCATCTTCTAGGATGGGCTCAACATTCTTTAGATGCTCTTGGGCTTCTCTCACCCACTCCTTAACCTTGTCAACCATTTTCAATTGGCGCTTTGGATTAGGATATTTCCCAACCTTGGCACTCCCCTTCTCCACCATTTTAGGTGTTGAAATCTTAGCCTCTATATTTTCCACTTACTTCCCTCTCATTAGTGTGGTTGCACTATCTGTTTTTAGTGTCACTTTGGCATCAGCCCTCTTTTTCTTCCTTCGATGAGCCTTCTTTCCTATCAAGGCTACATCTAGTTTGCTAGGTCTTGGTAATGAAATACCAGCCTACTTCATTTGTGCTCTAGTCATGACATTCAATGAGATTCGAGTGGCCTCACCATCAAGTGTTTTGACTCCAAATAGCCCCAAAGGTATGGTTGATTGAGCTAGGAGATGAAATTCACCCAGGACATTTGGCATATAAGTGAGTGATACCATAGAGACCGCTCACTCACTAGGTCACTTTGCAATTGGGATTCTCTTAAAGAGACTCTGATGCGGGTGATGTAATCTCTAATTTCCTCATTGTCCTTTTGACTAACATTCATCAATCAAAAAATAAGGTTATTTGAGTACCCTGCCTAAAAGAATCTCTTGATGAAGAGACTATTGAGGGTATTGAAGTTGTTGCATTCGGCATTATCTAGATTGGTGTACCACATCCATCCTTTATCTCTACGACAAAGACCAAAAGCTTGTGTACATTAAGCAGGGTCTATTAGGCCATTCACCTTGCACACCTGCTCAAACTACTCCATGGAGCTATATGGATCGTTGTTGGGCTGGTACTTGTTGAGTTGCTTGGCAACTATAGGTATCTTTGTTTGGATCTATGAATTTGGAGTGATTCCTAGTCCTACTAGCAATAAAGTGTTGCTAGGGCTACTTTGCTCTACTCTACAGTCATGTTGTCTATGTGTCACTTCGTGAGAAGCTTGCTCAATGTGAGATCAACTTCTAGTGCTCTTTCCCTCTCCGCATTGGGTCCTGTCCTATTCCAATTGGTAAAGCACTAAAACTCATTGTGGAACTCTCACATTTCTATTTTTTGCCTCTGCCTTTGAGCTCGATGTTCTTGGTTGTAAGCATCTATGTCACCCTACAATACCTTCTTGGCCAATCTCCGCTCTTTCTCAAGGTGAGCTATCATGTCCTCAGCTAGCCTACCATGATGCTCCATCTTGGTTTGTAAGTCATATCGATTGATCATTTGTAAGTTATTTTCACCATTGGAGCTTGGTCATGATATCTTATTGACCTCTTGGTCGAGTAGGTTGTCCATCAAATTGATCAACTCAAGTAAGGTTTGAGTCCCTAATTGTATCGGTCTTCTTGCTCTCCAAGATGCTTGCTTTTGATACTTGGTATCATTGGCAACACATTTGAGATTTGAGGGTCTTCTCCTATTAGTGGGTTCATTTAGGTTGCTTATCTTGCATGTGAGTTCCTTGTTAGTTCAGCCACTCCTCAAATTTAAGTTCACTCAAGTGTTCGTGGGGTGCTTCTTTTCATGTGCAGTGCGAAATCACGCTTTCTACTTTCTCAGTGAGCTTCAAGTGATTATTCATGCAGTGGGCAATTGTGATGAAAAAAATGTGATGCAACACACTTTTCCAGTCCATCCCTCAGTGATGGTCACTCTACCAAGTTAGTTTGGGTCCTTTAAGACATTTTAGATGGGTGGTCTAAGAGGCTTTGTTCAAGGTCACTTTCTCCTAGGCAATTGAGTCGCCATCTTTGAAGTCTAGAGGCTCTATGAGCCGTGTGACATGTCCGGATGCTTACAAGGTGTTACCTTGCTTTGGGTTGAGCTCTACCTGGCCTAGGATATGCTGGATTGATCAATTTCCAAGTTTTGGCTAGTATGTCTAATTCCCAAAATCAGACTATTTGATTTTGGGTCTCTTTGGGTGAGCAAATCAAACAGTTTAAGTCTAAATGAGAAAATTAGATTGAAAAGTCTCGTTTCCGAGTTGATTGTCTGAATGGATGGTCCAAGTCTGATAGCAGTTTGATCAGGTGGGTCCGAGTAGTCTGGATGTCCCATTTTGAGTCGTCCGACTGAGACTAGCTAGCAATGTCCAATCATACAAGGAATTGTAGGTGTCTAAGTGGGACAAATTAGACTATTCGAGCCTGAGTGGTGTGATTCTTGAAATCAGACTCTGCAACATGCATCCAATTTTGGAAGAGAAAACAAACCACAAGTCAAAATTTTGATTTTTTTAATCTTTGTAGAACTAATGCTAAGCTATGAGGACTCTAGAATCAATGGTGCTAAGCTTTATGTGTACCTGGGGTAGTCGAGAACCTCTGAATCGGAGCATGGATCTTGTCTTTGCCTTGGAGCTCTAGATCTTTCTCATTCACTCTCTCTCAAGACCTTGAAACTGAAAATGAGCTCTCTTCCCCCTTTCTCAGGGTTTTAGAATCCCTCTCCAATACTCATTGGATGCCTTTTCCTCTTCTTTCTCAAATTTCAACCCTGTTTTCCTTTGATTTAGGCATGATGTTACACAAAACCCCATTGTGGTTTTCTTTATCTTCCCCTATCTTTCCTACCTAAATGCCTAAAAATTCCTACAAATCATAAGCAAATGCTAATGCTAATCCAACCAACTTATCCAAGCTTCAAAAATCCAAAACAATTTCTTCCTACCTATTTACCTCAAGCACCGGTTTGGGGAAAACACTCCAACGCTTGATTCATAGCATTCAAGCACTCAAGGCTGAAATCCATTGTCCTGGAAATGGAACCAAAATGTGGAATCTTTTGCTTGACCGCCAAGACCCATGGACCGCTTATTGCTCAAGCGTTTCAAGCCAAATGCCAATGGCTACCTCTCACATAACTATACGTGCTCTCAATCCTACGAGTGTAATGAGATTGCCTCAATGTCCAATTGAGTATCCTTCTCTCTCCAAGCACAGTAGTAGCTCCACAATCTGAGATGTGAGCTCAAGCAACCTCAATCCTCCACCTTCAAGCTCCATGCTCCATAGCCATATGCACAAGATAAGAGAAGAGAAGAGAAGAGAAGAGAAGAAAATACGAGAAGATGGAGAACTTCTCCACCACAGTCCCTCACCCTCTCACACTTACTCCCTCACACTCTCACACTCCCTGTCTCAAGCACAAGCACAAGAAAGAAATAAGAATAAGAGAATAAGAAGAGAAGAAGAAGAGAAGGAGAGAGCCAATTTTGCCATACACAAAGAATGAGCTTCTCTATTCACTTTTTTCGCTTTTATACATGCCCTTATCCCTTTGGGCACCCATCCTCTTTTTTGCATGACTGGCCATCTTGTAAGGTCCTATTTTCCTATTCTCTTCTATTTACATTATGCCTTCACCTATGCTCATCTACTCTTTACAACTTGCACAGGAGGGAGCCTAATGCTCTTTTACAAAAATTTGGGGGTGCCTTTACATTTTAAAATGCACTTTTGCCTTTGTCTCAACTTTTAAGTTTGCCCTTGTGCTTCTGGCCTTTTCTCCTCTTATCCTTTTATCAGGCCACCTTTTTCCTCTTTGCTCCATATTTTTGAATTTTCTTGAATTTGCTTTTGCTTTCTTTTTCTTTGTCTTGCACTAGGGTTAACATCTTGGCTTCTTACTTCTTGGTTGCTCACAGTTGGTTTTGTTAGCATATTGATGTAGCTTATTACAACAACCTATCATTTCCGTTTATGTATTCTTTTTGAGGTCAATCACCTGGACTTGATAGTCTTTTGCTTATAAGTCATGGGCAGCTCATTACTTTGGCAACATCTCATATCTCCCACTTGATTTAGTAGTGGCTTTGGAGTTGATTTACAAGGTATTACAGTAGTTAGCATCTTGCCCTTGTTTGTACTTGCTTGGTCTCATTATGGCTAGTGGTTCTTGCAAAAGTGATATCTTCAATATTGATAAACTAGATGGGACCAATTAAAACTATTGGAAGACCTAGACATGCTAGATCTTAGTACATAAATTGTAGGTTAGGCCACTAAAAAATGGGGGTGCCAAATCCAAAAACATTGCTACTAAGGATTGGGATGCAGTTATGCAAGTCCACAATCATTTTATCACTCTGTAAGTAGGTTTACTACAATGTTGTAACTGGAAATCAAATTGCATATGAGTTTTGGACATAGATTGGGAATCTTTATGATAAGTAGAGTCCTGTATCTCAAATGTACCGACTGAAACAATTGATGGACCTTCGCATGAAGGAAGGTACTTATATGTCTATACACTTGAATGAGTTTCATTCCATCATTAGCCTTTTAGCTTTGCAAGAGATTAAGTTCAAGGATACTTTGTATCCTTTATTTCTACTTGGTACTCTATTTGAATCGTGGGACACTTTTTGTATGGCTCTTTATACTAAGGATGGGCTGAAATTGCAAGATGTTGAGAGTGTCCTCTTGACAGAAGAGGTGAATAGAAAGAATGTAGATGTTTCCCATACGTCCCATGTATTGACTATGAGAGGCTTGTAGGATGGAAATGGCTATAGTAGAGACTCTAATAAGTCTCCGTCTAGGACATTGGTGAAATGTGAGAAGGATTGAAGCTTTCTTGGAAGTGAGCTATGGTGGAGAGCAAGAGCAAGAAGAGAGAGAGACAAAAATGGGAACTCCAACAGACACAATGTGTGACCAGGCCTTCCTTTATTCAAACTGTCACTAAAAGAATAAAGAATAAAGTGACAGTGATGGGTGCATGCCACTTGCAATGTGCAGTGGCGGGTACTGTCAGTGTAGTAATACACGGGCAGCTAGGCATAGGCACCTTTATCCCCAATAACCTTCCACTTAAAGGAAAATCTGCCCCAGTGAGGAGGGAAAAGAAAACAAAAGACAGTACAATGTACATATGTACAACAGGATGAGGAAAAATGTCATCTCATCCAATGCCCATCAATCTCCTGAGAAAGGCAAAGCGCTCAGTAGTGAGGCTTTTCCTGAGCAGATCTATAGGATTTTCATGAGTGGATTTCTTGACAAGGTCAACAGACTTGTCCTCCACAACCCCACATATGAAGTGATACCTCACCTCAATGTGTTTTGTCTTCGCATGGAAGACTAGATTCTTGGCTAGTTGAATAGTACTCATAGAATCCGAATGCAGCGTAGGTATAGTATCAATCCCAAAGTCATGAACCAAACGACCCAACCATATGGCCTCCTTGCAAGCCTCAATGGTGGCTGAAACATACTCGGTCTCAATGGTAGAGAGAGATGTACACTTCTGAATCTTGGACATCCAAGAAATAGCACCTCTAGCATAGGTAAAGACATAGCCAGAAGTGGACTTCCTACTATCTGCATGTCTTGCATAATCGGAGTCTATGTAGCCCACAAGTCCTATATCTTGGCTACCATAGCAAATACATATATATGTTGTGCCCTTCAGGTATCTCATGAAATCCTTTACGGCATCCCAATGCTTTTCCACGTGTAGCTATATAGCGTGCCACAATACCAACTTCAAAGGCAATATCTAGACAAGTGGCTATCATGGCATACATCAAACTGCCCACGGCTGATGCATAAGGGATCTTGGCCATCTCGGCCCTTTGCTCATCCCTCTGTGGACAATCAACCTGTGAAACCTTCATATAAGAAGGTAATGGACAGCCAATAGGCTTTATGTCCTGCATGCGAAAATGCTCAAGGACTTTATGAATGTACTCTCTTTGTGAGAGGTAGAGTAGTCCCTAGTCTTGTCGTGCTTAATGCGCATAACAAGAATGTGAGAGGCTTGGCCCAGATCCTTCATCTCAAAGCTCTTGTTCAGCTGAGATTTAAGAGCATCTAGCTCATCATGAGCTTTCCATGCTATCAGCATATCATCCACATAAAGTACCAAAATAAGTAAGGAGCCATCACAAGCTTTCTTCGAGTAAAGACACAGATCTATAGCACTCCTGTTGTAGCCTTGTGGTGACTGCATAAAGGCATCAAACTTGTGATACCACTCCCTAGGTGCCTACTTCAAGCCATAAAGATTTTTCTTCAACTTGCACACTAGGTGCTCCCAGCTAGGTTTTGCAAAGCCCTTAGGCTGCTCCATGTATATCTCATCATGCAAATCCCCATGCAAGAATGCAGTTTTGACATCCATCTGATACATGTCCAAGTCAAGCTGCATGACTTAGGCCAAAACCAAGCATATGGTGGTCATCTTGACCACAAGAGATAAGACTTTATCAAAGCCAACTCCATGGTCTTGTTTAAAACCCTTAGCAAAAAGTCTTGCCTTATAAGCCAGCTTGGGGTTTCCAGGGGTACTTTTCAGCTTGTACACCCATTTGCATAGCAAAGTCTTCTTGCCATGAGGCAAGGCAACCAAATAGCAAAGTCTTCTTGCCATGAGGCAAGGCACCTCATAGCAAAGTCTTCTTGCCACATGAGGCAAGGCAACCAAATCCCAAGTCATATTCTTGTGCAAGGAGTCTATCTCAGACTGCATAGCCCGCTCCCAGGAGTGATTGTCACCATTGCGTATAGCCTCATCATAGGTGAGAGGATCTCCTGCATCTGTAACCAAGACATAATGCATCTAGGGCTCAAATCTATCAGGTGGACGTCTATCTCTAGTAGACCATCTCACGGCAGGCTCTGCAGCCGGTCCAACACCCTAGCCATGTGTACCAACTGTTGCTACTACAAGCTGTCCAACTGGCTGTGTAGGAGCACGTGGCTCCTCCTGTAATATAACCCTTTGTATCTCTACCACCTTCTTAGGATGCCTATGCATCTTTTCTTCATGGAAGAATACATCATGGCTGCAGATGACTTTCTGTGTTTGTAGATCCCAGAGGTGGTAACCCATCTCGCTTGCATCCCCATAGCCAAGGAAAATGCATTTGACACTCTTAGGATCCGACTTAGTACACTTATCTTTGGGCGCATGGCAGAATTCCTCACATTTAGACACGTAGATGCGCAGAGGCAGTCAATTGAACGAGCGAACAAAACCGAGCGAGCCCAAAAAAGCGAGCAAGAAAATTTAATGGTATAATAAAAGTAAAGTGTAGTTCAAAACAAAGATTCATAACTAGTTTCACCATAACTACACATAAGTTCTACTGATAAAAGTGACAATAATAAAAGTTGCTTCCAAAGTATCAGAAGTTTGAATGCTCACTAATCATCATAGGGATTGTCCACAACTTGCACTTTGTAGGCATCTAGTTCTAGCTCCTCATCATCAAGACCCAAGCGTGCTCTCTTTGCACCTACTTCTTCTACAAGAGGTCGAACCACAACATCGACTATATCTTCACATATATCAAATGAAAAACATGGACGAGAAGATGCTTGGCATGCACGCATCAGAGGTGCAGTGATGTTCACTACAAGAATTAAAAACCAAAAGTTTAAGATCATTACTGAAACCTCAAGATCGCATTGTTCCCCATAGCCATATGGAAGCTTGTCAAGCACAAAAACTCGCATGACAACTTCGAGACCAAGCACATGTATGTAATTCTCAAGCCAAGATAATGCATCACCTATTTTATCAAAGAAAAACTTTGCTTTCTTGTTTAGTTAAGTACTTATGCCAACACACATTGACCAGGACAATATACCTGTCAAAGTAATCCAAGTAACTAACCATCCACTATCTCCCAAAGAGGCAGCAGCAACTGTAATTCCTAGGCGAATGTGTGCCTCCGTGAGCATATTCCAAGCAGGCAAGGTGGTTTCTTTATCAATCAAACATCCAGTAGGAAAGTCAATGAAGACAACATCGCAAGCCCATTTCACATGCTTCCCAAATCTTGCCCCATAGAGATGTAGTCACCCATCATGCACTCATAACTTATCACGTCATCATCTTTATTGGAATGCATATCATTTAGTGGGCAAGGAAGAAATACAAATGGAATGATCTCCTTGATGGCAACCCTTTGCCCTGCAATAAACAAGAATATATGAGTATAAATTGGATGCAACATGTGTTACGATCTCTAATGATATAATCTATTCCACCTCCTTGGACGCTACTCCTTTGCTCCACTTCATGTTGTTTGGGACTATTGTCTTCTCTCTCTTGCATTGCTGCAGCACAAAGCGTTTGCAATGATTCGCATTTTAACAAGGGAAAAAAACTTCACAACCATTGCACCCAAAATATAATCTTACCATCACTTTCTTTCTTTGTCTCCTTTTTAGACCGTGTATTGCATCGATCCCCAAGAGGTGTATCAACATATTTTTTGGAATGCACTTTGTGCAATTCCTTCTCTCTTGCCAAAACATATCCACTTCTAAGATCCACCCACCAAGGGCAATGGTCGATCTCCCAATCAGAGAGATTATGCATGCTCTTGGGATACATGCATACTTCCTCATTATCTCTGTCAATCCATCCTTTGCAATGATCTGGAACCCTGGCTATCTTCTTCTCTCTAATCAAATGAAGTAGATACCTTTTGCATGACATATTAGCACAAGCTATTAAAATAAACAAAGAGCAACTAAATTTAAGCTCATTATGGCAACAAATCTACTTGTAGACAACTCGATATGCAGACATTATGATTTCATTTCTCTTTTGGCGCTGAGGACCTTCCACCTTCTTTGATCCTCAAGCATCTATAGCTTGCTCTCTTGCTCTTACGTGAACAAACATATATTTTCTAGCCTCTAATTTCACACCCTCCATGTAATCCTGTAATAAGTAATCCTGTGGAAGATCCAATGATGTACCTAAAACACACATTTTTTTCAAGTCTTCCAATGCTTGAATAGCCTCGACCTCAACCTTTTCCAAAAAGCACTCCCGTGTCAACCACCTTAGCAAAAAAAATCAAATCTATTAGTATCACAAGATACACATGATGCTAGCAATATCAAGACTACAAAAGCTTTCAAATTGACACTTACAATCTGTACTCATTATCCGACGATGGCATACCACACATATCTTTTAATCTCTTGTTTGCATCCAAGAGAGAGAGCATCACCAATCTTTTTTCTTCCCTCATATCAGCATTTGCTAGGAATTTCAACTTGGCAATAGTAATCACTGAGTCTGGGCTATCAAACTTCAGTGTAAATATTCTATCCAACCATTGATCCTCTAGCTTGGGATCAAGCACATTAAGAACCTGCAAAGTGGATAAGAAACCTATATTTAGAGATTTTACTGTAATGGGGAGTAAACTAAGAAGCAAAGGGGCCATACCATGCCCATCTTGTCTGCCAATATTTTATGTATCTTGGCACGTTCCTTTTTCAATGTCTCCTCTCTATTCTCAATAGAGACTGTGTTTAATACCAAATCCTCAACCTTTTTGAGTTCTAAAGTATACTCAACCTTCACAACAAAAGAGAAGCTTTTAAATTTTACCCTAAAAAGGAAACTTATCTATTATAATCCCTCTTAATAACAACCATGACATTTATTACATGAAATACCAATCTTGCCAAGTACCCCCTTGTCAGTGGATACCATTGTTGTTTTCCCTTGACAGTGCTATCTTTTGCTCTCAAGGACTCCAACAGTTTTAGTTGATCTTGGGGTAAGGCACTCAAGAATGCATTGATGTCACACTTGAAGATGTTGTTGCAGTTCCAAAGTACATCCCGCAAGCTAGGTTTTACGATGGCATACTTGTTCATGCTAATAAAGGAAAATTTGTAAGATTGAGTTCTATAGATAAAAATATAGACGTCAATTCATTGTAACAAATATTGATACACTCACCTATTGACTCTTTGGAGTCCAGCGAGAAGAGCAATCTCTGAAATCCGTGTGGGATCAATAACAGAACAAACAACCCTGACATGGCGAGCTCTATTCTCTTTGTACATTTGTGAGATCAACTCCATCCAAGCAGTCAACCGATGATTTCCTTCCCATACGTAAATCATTTTACCAGACAAGAACCTAAACTCCGGTTTTGCCAAGACCTCCTTCTCAAACTCTGCATCCACTTCAGGCCATAGAGGAGACCAAGTTGACACTATGGCAGGGGTCACTAGTGTTTCTTCTCCTTTATACTTACATACAGACACAACAAATGAGCCCTTCTCTGGTAAATAACCCTCATACTGAAATGCACTTCTTAAAGAGGACATGTCTGTACGAATCCCTCTAACAACAGCATGTGCAATCATACGACACAAGGGGATACGAGGGCAAACTTCTTAAGATAGAAGTCTACATTGACTTATTACATCTCCACATCCTACCATTTGCATATCAATATCGAAAACCTGGCTTGTTGCTTCCTCGTCTTTCTCCTGTACCAGTTGAGACCCTTGCTCCACCACTGTGTCATCTCCTTCTTCACTTTCTTCTTGCAGTTGAGGATCTGAAGTCCCCACTACAACACTCAAAGTCTTTTCACTTTCTATAGTTGGTGTTCCCTCCTTTAGAACTGTACAGAGGGATGATCCACGAGTTCTTTTTTGTGGAGTGGCTAAATTATCTTTGGATGATCTTGCACGACCTTTGCCTCTGGCCTTTCGTGGAGACATGACTGAAATACCACATAAAAGAATCAGTACATGTGTAGCGCTTGAATATATATCTATTTGTATTACTTGAATATGCACAAAGAGTACTTGAGATTGGCCTTTCAAAATACCAACAGTATCTCTGCTGAGATGCTCAACACAAATAGATACGTGTGAGAGACTGGATCGTTTGACCTGCAACATTCGAGAAACAAAAGTCTCATCTCACTCTGGCTAAAAAATGTAAGTGTTTTAAAACGTTGTTACAAAATGCAAACAAAGTATAAAACACTATTACAAAATACAAAGCACTGAGCTTGTAGAGAGTAATCCATTATTAAACGGCCAAACATTGCAAGTATAATGGCAGATAATGTCTTAAACCAAGCAAATAATGTCTCAAACTCTATTCTTGGAGTGCTTGGCAACTGTCCTGTAGCTAAAATGTAACATTTTAGTTTGAAGAGCAAGTCTAATTACTATACTGGCCTTCAAACATTGTCTGCCCAATCATAGACAAAAGCCTCATCCATTTTTTACTGCGTTTTAAAACACACCCTAATCTAGGTGCAGTCCATGTAACATCCATGCAACTTCACTTGCTTGCATCATGACTTTTGCTTGCATCATCTGGGCTATATCATTACTTACAATGGCATACAATGGGATCATCCAATTTCACTGTGTTTGCTCTACATACAATGGCATCATCCAACACTTTGTGCTCCACATAAAATGGCATCAATAGCTCTGCATACATTAGCATCATCCAATTTCACTGCGTTTTAAAACGCAGCCCTTTTCTCTACTTGTAATAGATCATGAGCTATCCAGTCATACTGCAGAAGTTGCAATCCTTAATAGATGTGACATTACATTACGCGTTTTGCATGTTACTGCAATCCAAGCTCAAGAACTGCGTTTTAAAACGCACCACTTAATCACCCAATTCTCTGGCCTCTGCAGTTCCATTTCCTACTGTATGTCAACACAAGCTCGAGCTCCATGGCAACAACTTCAACATAACCCAGAACCAGCCCTTTCCTGTACATAACCTGGACTGCTGCCTAGCCTGGAGCGACGTGCCAACAGAGCATTGATGGCCAACAGAGCGGCCCAACCAAAAGGCAACCCTTGGGAATTTTTTCACCCAAGGCAGTGTACTTGTCAGGGTTATCAAGAAAGTCCAAAACTTCTTGCAATTTATGGAAGGCGTAGAGGAGCAAACAGGGAAGGGGCTCTATTGCAGAAAATGCAGATAAAATTAGCTTCTAAAGCTGCCAAAAGTGTGGAGTATCACAATTATGTTGCACCTCCCATCATACATAGGCGTATCAAGAGCTCAAATTGACTTGGATAGTGGATGGACTGTCAGGGTTTTTGATTTCAGGATTTCACACCTGGTCTTGGTGAGGATTTGCATGTCTTTGATGGCTGAAAACACACTACAGTATCAGCTTCAGCACCATACTATCACAAGCAATGTGTATAGATTTCGTGTTGTATTGCTTGAGTTTACCACAGGGGAGCAGGCTATTCATAAAGCAACCCATGGGCCTGTCAACAAAGTATGTAGTACCCAGATAGGGGAAGAGAAATTGGTAACTGTTTGGCCTGATCAGCACTGGCTACATCCTGAATCGTAACACCAGTCTCAGCTATAGAGAAGTCATTTGTAAGCGTGACACTGGCGCGATGGCCACGACAGTAGTGAGCTGCAGGGTAGAACCATCCTTGTTGAAGCGGACCCTCTCCACTTTGCCTTTCTTGATAGCGTTCAGAAACTCGCTGTAGCGCCATTGGGTGCCCTCAGGAATTGAACCATGATGTGCTTCTGTGAGTCGAATTGGCCATCATAATAGCAGGAATTGGCCATCATAATAGCACATCATAAGTGCCAGAGAGAAGCACATCTTTGTACAGTGGAGCTTTCTTGAGCAAACTTCATACTTCTTGAAAAGCATTGGTGGCTATTAGAGCTATTAGAGGGCCGCCTTGCAGGACTCGAAGAGGAAGCCCCATTGTGACTACGACTACGTTTTGAAACGCACTTGAAACAGGCCATACATACAAAGCTTTCTTGAGCAAGTCTTCATACTTCTCTCCCGCCTACACGGACTGCCTCTTGCAAAGTTTAGAGGGCCGCCTTACTGGCCTTGCATCACTCGCAGATCCCCTGCTTTGCGAGCTGCAGAAGACACATCAGCACTCTCTGATTGCCCACTGTGTGGTTATGAATTGTGTTTTAAAACGCACTAGTAAACCTTGTTGGAGCCAGAGCGAGCCTTGTGGAAGCCCCAACGTGACTGAGAGTGTGTTTTGAAACGCAGCTGAAACACACACTCTAACCTCAAACACACCCAAGAGAGGAGAAGCACCTACCTTGTGGCTTTGATCAATGCAAGCTACAAGCCTCTGGCTCTTCACAGTCGACTCACAGAAGCAGCACCCCTGTTGTACCTGTGTTTTGAAACGCACCCATATTGACACACAAAAAACTTGCTCTCGCTTGCTTGATTGGTCTGCCTTCTCCTCTGTGCAAGGTTGTTTTGGTCCTCCTTCTACTTGCTTGTTTGGGGGGGGAGAGAGAGAGAGAGAGAGAGAGAGAGAGAGAGAGCGCAGATTCTATTTAGAGGTGTCTTCTTCTCTATCATGTGAGAGAGAGTGTGTGTGCCCGTGCGTGTGTGAAAGGACCATTAGTGTGAGAGAGTATTAGTGTGTTAGTAAATAAATAACACTAGAAGAGAGAGTGTGTGTAATGATTGTCGTTGAGAGAGAGAGAGAGGTGGAGTTAATGACCATCAGATGTGTTTGTGGCCATTATTATGAATATTTAGTGCAGAGGGGGACTACAGTTCCTAATGAGAGGTGTCCTTTTTTTGTTGCAAGAGAGGGAGAGAGAAAGAGAATCTGTGTGTGTAACAACCATCAATGTGAGAGAGTGTTTGTGTGTGCTAGTAAATAAAAACACCAAAAAAGAGTGTGTGTAATGATTGAGTGTGTGTGTGAGAGAGAGAGACAGAGGTGGAGTTAATGATCACTAGAGAATTACTATTTTCATATTGAGAACTATTTTCATATCGCCATCTTATTACAGTTACTTGAAGAACAACTCTTCTCTTGTTCCCTTTGCATAGATTGTTCTTCAACTCTATTGAGGTTCTAACTGTGTCTATTGGCTTCTTAAGAAGACATTCACACAGACATGACTATTTACCTATTTAGCAACAATGCCAAACACTGTGCAAATCAAATATGGTAGTTTCAGTACCTTGTCAATAAGGTATGACTCATGTTTCTGTGAGGTGGCATTGGAAGAGCTTAAGAGTCACTTTGAGATTGGTGATGATATTGATGTGGAAGTGCAGCATGCAACAAGCCAGCCGGGTGTGTACACGACCATGCCATTGATGAGACTAGAAGATGGTAGCAAGGGATTCATACTAGATGGTGGACAAAGCAGTGTCTATAGTCTCCAAGTTAAGCATATCCCTCTTATAAAGCAAATGACTGACTCAATGAGTGTGCAAGTTCTACTGGATAGGCTTCCCTTATCTAGTTCTCTTCATGTTGCATACTCATCTGTCAAAGAGATACAAAAGGTGGATGAGATACCAATTACATACAATGGCTACATTATGTTTGAGTTGCCACCTAAGCCGATCGAGGGCAGCTCAATTCATGGAATGGACCAAAAGAATGATGGGCACACATGGGCAGAGTACACTACTGTTTCTCAAGATTTCTTCAATGGCACGGTGAGGATGAGCAGATGTTGTGGTTATCTTAGATGCTTCTCCTTGGAATGTCCATATCTAGAGAGGACTGGTATTGCTAACGAGAACCAGTGGAAAGGTAATTTGAAGAGGCCTCCTTCATCAACTAGCCCTTTGTAGCCTGAGGTTGGGACCCTGAGGTGTACACATTGTGGAATGTCTCCTGAGTGTGTAAAGGCTTGTGTTGCATATATATACTACTGTATTCCATTTGACAAAGTGAATACCACAAGATGTGCTATTCATGTTGGTTTTCATGATCACCCTGTGCAAGATGGCTTGTGTCAACAAAAGCAAAAGCAGATTGAAGACATGGTGCAAACTCATGCACAAATAAATCCTTCCGTGTCATGTAAAAGCATTGAAGTGTCTGTTGGTCAAGATCTTGTGATGGAAATGTTGATTTCAAAAGAAGATTGCTCCGAGAATTTCAATGAAGCCAAGTTGCATGAGGTGCTGGAGAACCTTACCCCATTGTCTCAGAGAAGAAGGATGCAAAGGTCAGTAAACATTGCTAGAAGAGACAAGCGACATGCTGAAGGTGGGCTTGATGCAATTTTGGCATTGAAAATAAAGTGCATGTACCCCTTCTTTCACAGTATTTTGTTTCCGCAATAGCTTGGAGATAATGTCATGCCACACATATTCAGGATGTCTACAATTGGACCAGGCTCAGGAGTTGACCTTGTTAATAGAATGCAACCTGGTGGATCTTTGGGAGATCAATGGATCCACTTTGACCATGTGCATAGGGTGAAAGGTTGGAACACAATGGGAGCTCATGTTTATGATCCCCATATTCGAGAAATAATGACCATTGCAACCTGTGAGTTCAAAGTGGAGGATGAGCATGCATAAGTATCATTTTGGCAAATGTTAAATAATGTTATGATAGAAAATGGATTCTCTATCCCAAAATTTCGAGGTTTTATGGGAGATGCAGCACAAGCAAATTGGCTAGCAATTAGAATAGTCTACAATGGAGGACCAAGCAACATCATGCATGGCAGGGAAAGGACTTGCACATTTCATTGGGAGATGAGCATGGTCATGCATGCAAAGAGATGTGTCAAGGCCCCATATCTAGAGGAGCACAAACTTCTTTGTAGAAAATGGAAGGTTGCAAGGACAGAGCAAGAAGCCGAACAGTGCAAAGAGTCACTCTTAAAGTTTTGGTCTCCTGTCCATGTAAAGGATGGAGAGCTCCCTGGATTGATGGCTTGGTTCCACTGGTGGGATGTCAGGGTTTCCCAATGGGGAGGGATGTTCATGGAGCAGCATGAAAATGCACGGTTTGTGCCAACAACAAATTTATCAGAATGTAAGCACTCGAGCATGTGAGCAACTCATGGGCAATCTAAGTATGTCTCACTCTATGAGGCATGTAGTGCTGATTTGGCATTGGCTGTGTTGCAAAGTGCACACTACAAAGCATTTATGGAAGGAAAGCACCTTGGTAGTGGACCAACCTTGCAAAGATTGAAAGAAAAAATTTTGTGTGGAGAATCAAGTGGTTCTAGTCAAAAGCTGATTGATCTGACACATGCAGTGCTCTCAGAGGTAGGTGTGCAATCACCAGAGATGTTTAAACCACAACAAGAGACAAGAAGTGTTAGAAGAAAAAGGGGTAACGTAGACCCAAGAGTGATCTTACCAACAGATGGCCATAGACCTGAATATTCAACAGTGACTGTTGGCAAAACAATGGGGTTTAGAGGTGATGGAATGGAGCAGAATTTGCAAAAGGAGACAGAAATTGCCATGAAGATATGCAAAGAGAGCACAGTCCACCCTACGCATTGGGCCATCAGAAGAACATAAGCACATAGTCTTGTGACTTGTTTTGGCTTCTTGGAGTCCAAGAAGGCTAGATGTGGGAAACTAATTAACCCTCTTGGTAAGAATGCAACTGTAGGTGTGCCTGCACATGTTTCAAATGAAGGAGATGTTATAGTTCTGATGGTACAGTGGGACAATTCATATGGTTTTGTGGAAATGATGTTCTCCATACATGGAAGGTGGATAGCTCAGTGATGGGAATACCAGGAGATGCTCTAGCGACATGGAAGATTGCTCAAAGCACCATGGTGACAGAGACAGAGAAAGCAAACTTGCAAAGAGCTAGATTTGTTCTTGCAGAGAATGATGAGGTTGTGGATAGCTTCACAGATCCACGTGATAGGCCACCTCCAAGCCATGAGCGGCCACTGTGGAGAAATGGAAAGCCTGTGAAGTGGAGAAGCAAGTTATTTAAACAGTTTCAAGAACGAATAAATAGGGAAAAGTCAATGGTTGCAGAGGTTGTGAAAGAGAGTATTGTTACTCTTGGTGAAGCTCATGTTTCCTTTCTAAAGACAGAATGCTCAATAGCAGATGGGTTGACCTATTCTATCACTGTGTCACAATATCCAAGATGCTCATGTGAGGACTTTACTCAGTGAGACACGAAGAATTTGGTATACATGCCATGAAAACACCTATACTATGTCTTCATAAAGGTCTTGGGACTCAATGAAGTCATGCATCAATTCATACACCAAGCAGCTCTTACTAAGGTGGAGCTGGCTCAAGCACTACTTCCAAGAGTTGGATAGTGCACTTTTTGGTCTTGTGGATGGCCAAAGCTTTGAGGAAACATTTTCCTAAATGTTTTGTCATTTAAAAAAAGTATCCTTTCGTCTTAAGGGTTTTATATAGGCACAAAAGCTAATAAAACGATGTGGTCTACAATCTAATGTTAGAACACATAGCATGTGAAAGATGCGGATCTAGAGCATGGCTATGTGGATGGAAGATGAAGATTAAGTTCATGATGACATAGACTGAAGACTTGACCAACTGTTACTCAAGTGAATTAGGTGTTCCAAGATGAAAGCTTGGACTCATAAACACAATCTTGAGTTGAGACTGACAATGACCAAGACACTAACTGAGATGGAAAAGCATCATGGTATTGTATTCATCATATATGAAAAAGTGGTAGTCAAGTACAATGCTTTATAGTTGCTGGATGGGTAGCAGTTTTCCCTCTCTATGCATATGGGATTCTTGCAGCCTGCATGACTTCAGCCAAAAGTGCCTCATACAAAGAGGCCATAATGTGTGTGATTGCAAATATCTCAACATCCCTCCTCAATCACAACCAAAAAGTACAAAGTGTGTAGAGGCTTTAGTGAGACCAACACCTGCAAAGTGTGGGCACACCATAAACATGGCAAAACACCAGAGGTTGTCGCAAAAAAGGCTAAGTGTGGGTACCACAAACATGGTGGACATCCAAAAGCTATAAGAGGGGCCTCACAAAGTGTATAGAGGATATAGTAAAAGGCTACATGAGGAGTAGCTTATGATAGGAGCATTTTGGGCTAGGCAATACAAGGCTAAAAAAGTCAGTAAAAATTTGGGTCAAGGACCGTGAGGTCCTTGTTTTTAGCATTTACATAGATCTTCAATTCATTGCAGGTCTTCGTGTTGGTGTAGTCCAGCTTGCTCTTTTTGATCTTGTACTTGTTCTTCAGTTTTCTTGCAGCTTCAATGTCCACCACTTTGATATTTTGGTCCTCTTCTTCTAGATTCTCCTGGTCTTCTTCTTTATTGACTTTGCTTGCATTAGTTGCATTAGTCTTAATGTCCATGTCCCCCTCAAGCAAAGGTGTCATCTTTGAAGTTTGCATGATGACCAAGGTAGCTAGAGTGTCTTCAAAATCTTTAGATGGAATCATTGATTGCACTTGAGTGTGAGCAGCTCCATTTCCTCCTATAGGTAGAGTAAAAACATCTTCTATGTAATTGAACTGAGCAGTATGAGTAATGCTACTCTTCATGAGAAGCATCCACTTAAAGACCTTCATGTTTGGCATTACTATGACTAGGAATCAGCTTCTAATGACTGAGAATAACCAGCAATCTAGATGATCTTGAACGTGTTTAAAAAACACGAGTGCCAAGAAGCACTAGACTAGTATCAAGAGATACCATGTAATTCAAGCACTTGATGTTGATTCTTGAGACATGATTTCTCACTTCCCTTTCTAATTTGAATGAGGCACTTAGTAGATCAGAGTTGCAAATTGTTGATTGAGACCAAAGGAATGAGAAATTGAATAGCCTTATGAGTTTTGAGTTCAAGGGCTATGGTTGCCCTTCAGGGTTTGCAGGGAGCAGCCTGGTTTTTCAACTCGTGTAGTTTGTGACATAACCATTTTGCACAAGACTTGATGGGAAGAAAGCGTGGGTAATGAGCTTCAATTGCCCTATGGATATGGATTAGATCATAGCACGCAAAGGCAGCACAAACTGTACCACCATAATATGGCGCAGAATGGGCAATGACTTTCAATTTGTGCAATGGTGGAGCTAGGATTTACCAACGTCAAGCTCTCATGTGACAAGGAGCTGCGCCAAGAGTAGAGAAAAGTTTCTCCAGAAGGAAGCATGGGGAAATATGGGCTGTAGGACTAGATCAAGAAGCTCCAAGTGAGCTGGGTACTGTCTGGCTATGGCAGACAAGAGGGCAAAGTGAGGATGAAGTTTGAAATGGATTCATACACTAATCTTGAGCTGTTCAGAGATGAAGAGGAGTTGAAAGAGCAGAGATGAGACCTGAGACATTCTAATCCATGCTCATGGGGGCTTCACTCATAGTAAAGAAGACATGTGTGCAAGGACTTCTTAAAAAAACCCTATATTATGAAGCTTGTAAGACTAATATATCCCCCTATTTAAGCTTATAAAATATATACATGTATGACTTTTTAGGTATCCTCTTTCTTAAATGTAAGCCTTCATAGAAAATATACTAAGTTTCTTTTTAAAAGTTGGAATTATCCTAAGCAATTAAAACTATCAAAATGGTCATATCACAAAGTGATTTATGTAGTGCCACTTGGATACCATCGAAGTATTTGTTGCAATGTTTTTGAGTGCCCGTGCCCCCTTATCAGATGAGTAGAAAGAGTAGGGGAATCGAACCCCTTTATACTTAAAGTGACTACACCAAGCGGACACCAAGCTCTCTTTGGAAGAAGGGGAGTTGAATCTCTCTACCAAAACCATGGGAGAGTGCCACCCCCCCCCCCCCCCCCCCCCCCCGCACACTATGATTAATTCAATAACCCTACTATGTGAGGGTTTAGGGTATTAACCTTACTTGTCAAGGTCTCTTGTATGCCATGGAGAAACCAATCTATGGAGAGAGGTGATCAAATGCATCCCCCCTTCTTTTTTCCCTCTATCCCCTCCTTAAATTTAAGTTCAATATAGGAAATTAAGAGGGGTCTACCTCTAATGTATGCGCTTAAGTGTCCCCTTCCAAAAAACCCCCTCCCTTACACTCACATGATACCATACAACATCTATTGTGAACCCCCCAGGGCCATGCTCAACTATGCTCTAATACCATGTGAAAGATGCGGATCTAGAGCATGGCTATGGTGGATGGAAGGTGAAGATTAAGTTCATGATGACATAGACCAGAAGACTTGATCAACTGTTACTCAAGTGAATTAGGTTCCAAGATGAAAGCTTGGACTCATAAACACAATCTTGAGTTGAGACCACAATGACCAAGACACTAACTGAGATGGAAAAGCATCATGGTATTGTATTCATCATATATGAAAAAGTGGTGGTCAAGTACAATGCTTTATAATTGCTGGATGGGTAGCAGTTTTCCCTCTCTGTGCATATGGGATTCCTGCAGCCTGCATGTCTTCAGCCCAAACTTCCTCATACAAAGAGGCCACTTACTCATTTAAACACATGTTTGAACTTCATTCAAGACTATGAACCGTAGTCAAAAACTTGTGTATTAGGCTATTGGGAAAGATAGAAAAAAGTTTCAATAGTGACACTTACACTTACATCGCCACTAATAGAACTTACACTAGAAATCAACTTTCAAAAATAGAAAATATGAGAAACCCTCATAAACACCTAGAGTCTCTCAACAATTGAAAAATCTTGATAGCAATCAAAATGGACTCCTATTTAGTACCATTGTGGAGAAAGAATTGTATCTAATCGCCAAATCTTCCACCATAAATTCACTTACAGCAAACCAACCTCTTCCACAACAAGGATTCTTAATATCCTCATGAAAGACATACTAACATAGAAGATTGTGACTAGGAATTTGAATGACTTTTGAATAGAGAGAATTCATGATTCCATAGTGAGGGCTAAAAAGACTCTCATTTAAGATTGTGGTACAAGTTCCATTGAACTAACATAGTGTTGGGACTCTCCACAAAAGCACCACTTGCCCAAGGGTTTGTTACATTCTGGAAAAAGTCACCACTACATAAGAAACAACACAAGAACAATCACTCACAAAAGAGACAAGATAATGAGCTAGGATTAAGGAAAAAATTGGAGGGAAGAGGAAAAGAGAAGCCAATCATTCAAAGTAGCCAAGGGGGAGAAAGGAGACATAGGGAAGAGAGTGATGAAAGCCAATCTACCATAGATTCTAGTAGATGAGATATCTTAAAAGAAAAACTAGCACACCATGATGCCAAGAGAAGATCAAAAAAGGACTTAAAGAACTTGGAAGCCAAGATGTGAAAGCACATGAATTACTTTGAGAGAACTCTCTTACAGTCCTATAAGAAAGCTAGGCAACAAATGGATCTAAATCTTGTACAATTGGTAGAGGTATAATAGTAGAGAGGTGAATACAACTTTAATATAGGGGAGAAAAATATCTCACTGACCACTGGCCAAGGAATCCTCCAACAACAAGTGACATAGATATAGAATATGCAAAGCTAAAATCACCAAGATTGAGAAGATAAAGACCACATAGAAGGTCACTACCATTTTAAAAATAGACAAGCATCACGATGTTAAGTCCATCTCATGCCCAAAGAAGTACACTTCAATTCCAAGTATAGCATACAACCTAAATGCCTACAAATTACTATATGAAGATGAGATAATATAGAAGGAATTGAGGTAAAGCAGGAGCTCCAAGTGTAGTGAGGCAATGCCAAGAGGCCTACAGAAGATTGATAATTTAGACTAATCAATGAATACAAGATCTCTAGGCAAAATTGAACTAGTAGGACCTAGCATTACTATCTAAGAACCAAGAGACAGAGGCTAAGTTGTATTTATATGGTTATATTATTTTCTTTATACTTTCAATATCCATGTGTAATCCTTGTAATATCCTAGTTATCATATGATTACTAATCTTTCATATAAAAGATTCATTCACACCTTTTTCCATATGAAATATCTTTTGTTTGAAAGAAATATTTCATACAAAAATTTATTTTTTATTAAATTATATTACAGAAGTAAGTTATACTGTCCTTATATAACATTAAAAGATTTGTATGAAAGAAAGAATTAACAGAATCATATTTTGAGCTCACAATACTGCAAGCTTTATTAATATTAGCAAACCTATCTTAACATCATTAACAATATTTTTTTAAAAATAAATAAATATGAAAATAGAGATTGATCAATAAAAAATAACATTTATACTTGTTTAGAATGAGACTTGTTAGTAGATTAATAAAGATAACTCTTAACTTGCCCTTTATCAAGATAGCCTCAACTTTGAATAATAGTAACTCTCCTTGGGATGTGTTTTTCTTACTTTTCTCTTGTTTCAATGTGCACTTCTTTGTCCACTTCACATTTCCCAATTGCAATATCCAAGGTCTAAGTAGTACACATTATACTTGCTAGCAATGGAAGGAAATGTAAGAAAGTCATGCCTCAACCATGCAATCAAGGAGAGGTCATATTATTCAAAGTCAAGGGTACCTTCATTAAGGAAGAGGTAGTTCTAATCAAAGTAAAGAGTATCCTAGTTAAGGGAAAGTTAATAGTTTTCCATACTAGTCTACTAACAAATTTTGTTCAATTGGACTAGCATGTAGGGGCACTAGCAATGATCACTTAACAAGATATGGAAAATCCCATAACCCAAGACCGTAGGTATAGACAACAAGACTTGATACGATATGAAGGATCTCATAACCTAAGACCATAGGTATGGATACAAGATATCAAAATGGCAAGATCTCCCTCGAAGGGGATGAATGAGATACAAGACATTACTAGACAAGATCTCGTACTATGAGAGTACAAGGTGCCAACACAATAGGAGTATAATGGAAGACAAGGCAAGACTAGATACAGTGACTAGACAAGAACTAGAACGGGAACTCAAAGTTACTTAGTGTGAGGTCTTGACTCATTGAGCTCTTAAGATTGGCATTGGCAAGATTGAGGAGCTCTATGGCAAGCCCCTCCTTTTATAGGTGTTGGAGGGTGAATAAAGACCTTTTAGAATGTTCTATGGTGACATCATCGATGATGTAGGTGATGACATGGTTTATCTTCTATAAGGTTCTATGATAACATCATTGATAATTTAGGAAATTATATGACATATCTTCTAGAAGGTTTTATGATGACATGGCAAGGGTGGGTTTGCATGGTTGGCTTGAGGATGTCCTATTAAGGAAACATTCACATGGGGTGTGGATTCATATGGCATGGTAAAAAATTAATCCATACACTTCATCATGGCATGTTCATGACATCACCCCCTCCTCTAGTGACGAGTTCCATAAGGAGCGGCTTAGTGGTTTAGTCCAAGTTTCATTGGATTCCTCTTGTGAAATTCTTTATATTTGAGAGATGCTTTTTGGAGATATTCTGTCGGTTCCCAAGTGCGATCATTGATGTCATATCCTTTCCAATGAACAAGCTGGTATTCCAATAAACTATAGGAGATCCTTGAGTCTAAGACATGCTTGACCTCAAATTCTTCATGATCTTTAATTTGGACAAGTGGGTGGGGGTTCAATCTCTCACCCCTTTACTGATGAGCTATGGCATGTCTCAAGTAAGGAAACATGGAAGATTGGGTGAATCTTCATGGTGCTAGGGGAGTTGGAGCCAGTAAGCAATAGGGTTGATTTGGACTACGATAGTGAAGGGCTCAAATCTCTAGTCACCTAGCTTGGAAGAGGGCCTTGTTGTTTGGAGGTTATGCTTGAGTAACTATACTTTATGATTGACTTTGTATGATGGATGTGTTGGAGATGATGCTAGTCCATATAGAGCTTGTACTGATTCTGAGCCTTTTGGATTTGTTGCTTAAGTTCTTTGTGTATATATGGTAGGTGTTGAGAATTATCTCAAGTGACAAGGTTCTTTACTTGATTGGAGAGATGTACATCCATCCTTAGATGCTAGCCATAGTTTGTAAAGAAAGGATTTTTCTTGGTAGATATATGGATCCTATTATTATAAGCAAACTTTGCAAAGGGCAAGAGCTCAAACCAATCATTTTGATGGTAGTTGATGATGCAATCAGAGATATTGTTCCAAGACTTGATTTACCCATTCTATTTGATCATTTATCTATGGGATGATTGGCTATGGATAGCTTAACGTGGACTCCAAGGAGGATGCAAAGACTCTTTCAAAAAATATATATGGATTGGGGACCCTGATCTCACTGATCATGTAATATATCGGCCTTGATTACATGACGAGTAACATTTTAGTAGTCGCCCAAAGTTTACCTCCCAGTCCTTGTCGCTATCTGTACTTTAACCAAAATGATCAGATTTTTTTCAGATTTTGTTAGTTAACCCTAGGTCTACCTCGTAGGGGAAGCGTCCTGCCATTACCCACAGAGAACCGACTTAAAGGTTCCTAATTGACCTAACAGTCACCTATCACCAACTAACTCACATCTAGAGGTGTCCTTTGAGAGGCTTCTTGTTCGGAAGCAATGACTGCCATTACCCTTGGTTCATGGAGTACAACACTTTTTCCAATAGCAGACTAAGGATTTAAGAAATCCTAGCAGTGCTCTAGCACAACTGTCATACCTTTCCCCTAAGATATTTTATAGCTCGGTTCTAGGACCAAACCCTCGGTAAGTTGGTAAATTGGCCCTTCCTAGAATTTCTTCCTAGCATTTGTTTTTGGGAAAAACCTCTCGGCTAATCGAGACCACCCTACCATAGGATTGGATTCATCGAAAAATCCATCCACCCACTTCCCTTAATGAAGTTTCTTAGTTTTCTAATTACCTACCACATTATGTGAAACATATAAAAACAGCTTCATTAATTAAAAATCTCTTTGTGCACAACTATTTGTTTGCGTAATTTACTCACGGACATACAACCAAAATAAAAAAAATCATTGAGTATATTCCATAATGTGTGTTCTCCTAGCCATACATGAGAAAAATTATAATTTCACATAGTACTGCCTCATCCGGTGCATCTGCACGCCACCAAGATCAAATCCACCTATAGCTAGCGTTTTTAGGTGTCCCAAGTAGAACTCGGGCCATACACAAGGGACCAAGTAGTTCCTAGGTGCGTAAAGGATTTATTAGCCAGGGCCCCCCTAGCACCCTAACCACCTCCTACTTAATACGATCCCCTGCTGGGAGACCTCTCGCCATCAGAGTCACGGTCCATGCTTCCGCCGCGGTAAAAACATCCCCTCTTGGTATGGGGATTCAACAGCTATCCTTGGGGGAGGTATAGGGCTCCTTAATTTATCTCAATTCCAATACTTAATTCAATCAAGATCTAATCTAGAAAATCACAAACAAGATTGATGTCTCCAAGCAATTATGACTTCAACAATCATGCAACTTTCAAGTGATGATTAATCTCATAGCAATCGACCTTGAATTTCATGTAGTGAGCTCTTCCCCTTGGAATTTAACTAGGGTATCTAGATTTTGGGGTCTATAACTTCTCAGTTTAAGGTTTATGATGACATTCTTATAACCCAAGTTTCTTCGCCTTAAGTCAATTTCTTCAACTTAGAGATATTTTCAGTCTTTAAAATCTTCTATCAAAGCTTCTAGATTAAAGCTATACCCTTGAGTAAATTCTTTGGGGTTTTGTTCTTAATAAATTTGTCTTGAAAAATTCTTCATGATTTCTCTTGAGTTCTAGGTTTTCATGGAGTTTCTAGCCTATAAGATGTTCTAATAAATTACCAAGTGAATACTCTAAGATCATAGTAGCTCTTAAGAGACTTATCTTATTTCTATTGATTTCAGATAGAACTTTTTTGAAAAACCTATGGTATCACGATTGGTAAAGGGTTGTTATCCCTGCTCATAACTCCATTAGTGACTCCCGTGCTTGCAACTCCAACCGTTGCTTCCACATTAGTAGGGTCACTCACGATTCCCACTTTTGAACTCTTTTTCTTCAGGGCCACGACAGAAATATGATTCATTGAAGGAGAAGAACACGATAGTAATACCGGCTAGGAAAGGTGTAAGACTCTTGATGATGATGGTTATTGTAGGATTCGATGATGAAGGCCTCACAGATGGTTCTTATACTTCTCTCTCTACTAGGTAAGTAAGGGTAAGAACAAGAGTAACTCTTTCTCTAGTATAGAGCAAGAGCGAGAGAATAAGTGTGATCTCTCTCTCTCTAGTAGACAGAGTAGGAACAAGAGTAGAGGTATGATTGGATTGATAGAATAAGATAGAGTTCTTCAGTGCCTTCTCTTCTTGAATTAGAGTAGGAGAGGATGAGAGACCTTCAGTGTATCCCCTCCTTGGGTTGAATGGAATAATGTCTCCTCGTCTCGTGAGTAGAGTCTCCTCATCTTGGAATCGTGAAATAGAGTCTCCTCCTTCATGATTAGCGTCTTGTCTTCATCAAGATTGCTCTTGTTAATCTCTCTAGTTATCCCCATGCCCTCAATTTATAGTTTTTGCAGTGGGGGGGGAGGGTCACTGATCAAAAGCATGTTAATTTTTACATGTTTTTTTTTGGGAGTTATTATCCCTCCTTGTCTCCAGCATGATGGTGCTGACATCTACGATGAGGAGGATGCTAACATTCGTGAGGATGTTGATGTGCACGATGATGAGGGCATTGTTGATTATGTCAACGTTTGTTAGCTATTGGCCGTCTTTTTTTCTTTTTCTTTTTTTTTGATGAAAAGCTTATGTAAAAACATTACATCCTCTTCTCCTTAAAGGAATCTAGATGAAAAGCTTATGTAAAAACATTACATCCTCTTCTCCTTAGAGGAATCTAGATGTCCTCATCTCGAAAGAAGTTGGGGGTGTTGTTTACCTAGGGTTTCTTCATCAATCCAAGTGGCATCCTCCTCAGGATAATCCTTCCACTAGATGAGATATTCTCTAAGGGTCCTATTTCTAAGGATTATTTCTTTTACATCCAAGATTCTATAAGGTTGAAGTTTAGGTATGCCTTGGCTTGCGACATTACAACTTGTTGATCATCAAGAATATGATTAGGATTAGGTACATAGAACTTCAAGAGAGTTACATGGAATACATCATGAAATTTTAGGGTTTGAGAAAGTTGTAGCTTATAAGCATTAGGTCCAAGAGCCTTTATGACTTTGTAAGGCCCACAGTATTTTGGGCTTAGCTTCTTGAATTCTCCCAAGGATAAAGAACTCCTCTTTGGGCATACACATATAAAAACCTGGTCCCCTTCTTGGAAGATTCACTCTTTTCTCCCTAGGTCAACATAGGCTTTCTGCCAATCCTTGACAGCTTATATATCTTGCTTGATGGTTTTAACTTGTTCATCCATCTCTTCAAGCATCTTCTTAGAAGCTTCAACCTTTAAGGTAGGGTCGGAGAAGTTTAGTGGAGTTAGGAATTCTTGCCCATATAGAACTTGAAATGGGTTCATTTGAATGCTCTGATGATAGGACGCGTTGTAAGAAAATTCCACTAAAGGTAGATATTGACATCCGCGATGAGGAGGATGATGATGTTTGTGAGGATGTTGACGTTCATGACGATGAGGGCGTTGTTGATTACGTCGACATTTGTCAAGCTGTCGGTCGTTTTTTTTTCTTTTTCTTTTTTTATGAAAAGATTATGTAAAAACATTACAGATGATGTCATTTGGGAGTCCATGTAATCTGAAAATGTATCCGAGGAAGAGTCTAGTAGTGGTAGAGCTGCATCTGTGATGGTCTTGGTGGTAGGGATGAAAAGTGCCATTTATATGAACCTATTTACCATAACAAGAATAGAGTTGTATTTTTCTAATTTGGGAAGATCTGTTATGAAATCCATAGACAGAGAAGATCAAGTTTGCATTGGAATGGGAAGGGGTTGAAGGAGGCCATGTGGTTTGTAATAGGGTATCACATGATTTTATATATTCTTAACTTATTTCCATATTTGGACCACCAAAAATATCTTGAAATAAGCTCTAAGGTCTTATTAACTCCAAAGTGTCCTGTTGTTGGGGTATCATGGCATTGTTGGAGTACTTGGAGTCTCGCTAGAGGGATGTAAAGTGAATCCTTATAGTATAATAATCCATTAGTTTTTTGAAACTCACAAACTTTATTTCCTTTTTTGTCTTGATTTTTTCTCTTGACATTTTGGCCAACTCATCATGTGGCAAGGCTTCATGGATTAATTGGATTAAGGTAGGTTCATCTTGGTGACAATTGGAGATGGTTGCTAGCTGGAGGTGCTTTGGCTTGAGTAGTATTGCTTGTCGTTGATCAAAAGCTTATTTTCCCTTCTTAGGTGCCACGTAGGATCTTCTTGATAAAGCATTTGATTGACATTGTTGACATCCTAGGCGATAGGTGATGAAAATGCCAAAACTCAATAAGAAGTTACTCCATCTGGATTGTCTTCTATTGAGAATGCGGATTTCCATAAAATGTTCTAGATTTTTGTGATCTGTATAGATGATAAATTTATGGGCTACATCCTCTAGATGATGATACCAAGTGTCAAAGACATCTACAATGGCAAGGAGTTCTTTGTCATGGATCTCATAGTTTATCTCTAGAGGGGAGAACTTCCTTGAGTGGAATGCCATTGGATGCATATGACTAGCATGTCCATGCTGGGACAAGATGGCTCCTAAGGCATAATCTGATGCATTGGTCTCTAAGAAAAATAGCTTGGTAGGATCTGGGTGGACCAGAATTGGGGCAGTGGTAAAAGAGGTCTTTAGGGTCTGGAAGGCCTTCTCATTTTTTGGGATCCATGAGAACTTTGAGTTTCTTGTGAGTCTGGTGAGTAGTGTGGCTATCTTTGAGTAATCCTTGATAAATATCCTATAGAAGTTAGTAAAGCCAATGAAACACTGGATATCGCAGACACACGTGGGTGTTTGCCAGTCAAGAATTGTTGGGGGTAAAGGCGCCTCCGCCTAGCCGCCCGTGTATTACTACACTGACAGTCACCGCCACCGCACACTGCAGGTGGCGGGTGCCCGTCACCGTCACTTTATTCTTTATTCTTTTAGTGACAGTTTGAATAAAGGAAGGCCTAGTCACACATTGTGACTGTTGGAGTTCCCATTTCTTGTCTTTCTCTTTCTTGCTCTTGCTCTCCCGCCATAGCTCTCAAGTGCAAGATTCAATCCTTCTCACCTTTCAACTAGTATCAGATCTCGGCTTCCCGACTCTTGAGCTTGGTTCATGGCATTCTTAGCTTCCCATTGACTCCCCACTCGCATTGGGTCTCCTTCCCAGCAGCCATATCTGACCTTCCCGAGCCCCCATCACTCCCCAACTTCCCGAGCTTCTTCCCGGCCTATTGAGGCACCCTCAGGGCATACAAGCGAAGGTATTTGATCATTTTCTTCAGGGTTTACTTCAGTTATCACGTGTCATATGTTGTAAACAAGATTGGGGCAGCCACCATTGAAGCTCCCTTACTTCATATCTCACTTGCCTTTGAACAAGACTTGTTGGGGCTCATTGTGAGCCACCATTGGCCACTTCTCTTGCCCCCCAATACCTCAAACTTGAGCCACGTGAGCAGCAGACCTCCCCTACCTATCTGGACAGTTTGCATCATCTTCTTGTAGCTTGTGTATAGCACCAAACCAGCCCCCTACTTCCTAGTAGTCATTGGCATGATGTTTGGGCTTCATAATGCACTCTTGACATGGTCTATGGATTGGTCTTGAAGGCTTGAGCATTGGACATTGATTTGAGGCTGATTCAAACACTGTTTGGGACTGTTTACAGTAGTTCATAGTCATGTTATGCTGATGCTACATTGACAGTAAATGCTATGCTTGTCTAGGCATACATAGTCAATCGGTTTGATGCCTATTGGATGCCAATCGACTTGGGGATGGATTGCACATGTTATGCCATCATTTTTGGACTGATTTTCATACTGAAAATTTCTCAGTTTTGACAGTCATTCTTGGCTGTAATAACAGTGGGTTGAAGCTCGTTTGATTGCTTTAGGTTATGCCTATTGATTCCGGGTTATGTCTTGGATATATGCAATGAAGTATTGATCTTTGGGGTACGACTTTGAGCTTGGATTCCATTGTGGATGCTTTTGGAAGAGCTTTGACATTACGCACTCATTGATATGGTTCATGCTTGACAGTTGTATATGCTTTGACAGTGATGCTCTTTGGGTCTATGCATACTCGCTGTCTACTACTTGATGCTCATGCCTCAGTTGATTACCCTATGCATATGTTGAGCTTGAGTGCTCATTGAATCTCTATCTTGGATGCATTTTGGATTATTTGGAGTTGTCTTGGATGTTACTTGGCTTGTCAGAGTTTATTGGGATGTATGTCTTACTCATGGATGCTACATCTACAGTTGCTTTGTAGTCGTCATGCTCTTGGGATGCTATTGAGGCATTTTCTTGGTCACCTGTCTTTGGAATTTTGACTTGGTTTGATTGAGTTGTTGAGCTCCTTTATCCTCCTTTTGTGCCAATGGGAGCATCTTTTATGTTTGACCGACATTGAGCAGGAAGTTTATGCCATTTGAGCATTTTGCATATACTTGAGACTTTGGGATCTCTTACACTTGGATGTTGCATGGTTCATGCCCTGATGTCTTGGAGTTGCTTTTGACTTGAGCTTGGGCTTTGCACTCTTGTGAGGATACACCTATTGGTGTCAAGTCTTCCCATTGTTATGTATACTTTGCCCTATTTTACAGGGGGTATGTCTACTCACTAACGGATGCTTTGGTGACATGTTTGGGTGTTTGCTCAGGGTCTTGATGACTGTTTGGTACTGATTTATGCCTGTTTATGGCTGGTCATATCTTGGCTGTCATTTATTGACTTGGTGCAGTGATTTGATTAGCAGTTGACTCTCACAATACCCTGTTGTCATTTATTACAGCAAGCATATAACTCCGGACTGACATGGATTTTTCATACTGAAATATTCTAAAATGATGTAATTTCACTAGTACTTGGGGGCAGCAGCTTTGGTTACACTTTTCTTGCCATTTTCTCTCGATTTTGGTGATTTTTTTGTCATTTTCTACAGTAAACAACAAGCAATTTTGAACTGTCTACAGTCTTCCAACTTGCATTATGGTGAGTTCGTCCACTGATCATGCTATTTTCAACATCACTAAGCTTGATGGTACAAATCACTCTTATTGAAAGAGCCACATTTGGCACATGTTGGTGCAGAAATCGCAAATCAAACCTTTGAGGTTGAGCGGGCATCCGCCTACAACTATGCCAGATGAGGAATGGCTTGAACTTGATGAGTTATGCAAGTCCACTATTGTATTATCTCTCACAAAATAGGTTCATTACAATGTATTTGAGGAAGAATAGAGTGCATGGAAGTTGTGGGATAAAATCAAGAATCTCTATGACAAGAAAAGTTCAATGAGTCAGATGTATTAGCTGAAGCAGCTTATGGATCTGCGCATGAAGGAGAATGTGACTATGTCTGCTCATTTGAGCCAATTCCATGCTATACTCAAGAACTTGACTTTGCAGGATATCACTTTTGCAGAGAATGTCACTCCTCTTTTATTGCTTAGTACTCTTAATTGTCAAGAATCGCGTGGTGGAGGGGGTTGCTGAAGATGCTGCGCCGAACACACACACAATGCACAAAGAGAAGCTCACTCAAGAGACAAGAAGAGAGATGAAGGCCAAAACGTTTTCTTGCTGGTTTCTTCTTCTTCTTCCACACTCTTTACAATGTACACAAAGTATAGATAAGATACAACATAAAAGGAAAGTAGCCTTCTAAGTCAAACAATGCATAACCGACTACACTAGTCGACTGGCGCTATAACTATGCCAGCTGGTGTAACAACCTGAATATAATAAGCAATGAGTCAGTAGCCATGTGAGAGTCATAATGACCACCGACGTGCTAAGTGTAGACGTGTGGACCCATCTAACCAGGCGGTCCATCATCAATGTCCGCATGTGTTGAGCTTGTCATCTCAACACTCCCCCTCAAGCTCAACTGCATCTCTGCAACTCCAAGTAAGCTTCGAAACTTTTGAAGCTTCTCTGTACCCAATGCCTTCGTGAAGATGTCAGCTATCTGATCTTGTGTGCTGACATACACCAAGTCAATCTCACCTGCTAGTACCTTCTCTCTCACAAAGTGGTAGTGTACCTCAATATGTTTTGTCCTGGCATGGAACACAGGGTTCCTAGCCAACTGTATACTGCTCATGTTTTCACAATAAATGACAACTGGACCTTCCACCTGCACATCCAAATCAGCCAATAGCTTTTGCAGCCATACTACCTCACATGCTGCAACAGCAGCACCTCTATACTCAGCCTCTGTACTCGACAAAGCAACTGTAGATTGCTTTTTGCTGCTCCATGCAACTGCTGCACTACCAAGAGAGAACATGTATCCGCTGGTAGATCTTCTATCAAACATACTACCAGCCCAATCTGCATCTGTGTATCCAAACACCTGTACATCTGTACCTGCCTCATAGAAAAGTCCATAATCTAATGTGGACTTCACATATCTCAATATGCGTCTGACTGCATCCAAGTGTGGCTTTCTAGGTACTTGCATAAATTGACTCACAAGACCAATAGCGTAGCTCAAGTCTGGCCTTGTAATGGTCATGTAGATCAAACTCCCCACTATCCTCCTGAACATAGTAGGGTCTTCTATCTCATCCCCAACATCAGCACTCAGCTTTACATTCTGCTCCAACGGGACTGAAAGTGGTTTGCATGCAGTCATACCATACTTGGACAACATATCCAAGCCATACTGTCTTTGGGACAGCAATATACCATCATCACATCTGATCACCTCAATGCCAAGGAAGTACCTTAGCTCACCTAAATCCTTCATCTCAAACTTCATCTTCAAACAACCCTTGACTTCAGCAATTCCACTATCACTATCATCTGTAATAATCAAGTCATCCACATAGATGACTATGATGACCAAACCTGCATCTCCCTTTCTCACATAAAGTGAGTGATCAGCATCAGAAACATAAAAGCCAATATTGACAAGATACTCTCTGATCTTGTCAGACCATGCTCTAGGTGCTTGCTTGAGCCCATAGAGTGCCTTCTTCAACCTGCACACATACGTGGGATGCTCTAAATCTTCATAACCTGCTGGCTGATCCATATACACTTCTTCCTGCAAATCACCATGCAAGAAGGCATTCTTTACATCCATTTGCTGCAACCTCCAACCTTTGGCTGCTGCCAAAGCAATCATACATCTGACAGTTGCCATCCTAGCAACTGGACTGAAGGTTTCATCATAATCTATGCCATATGTTTGGGCATAGCCTTTTGCAACCAGCCTAGCTTTGTACCTGGTAATAGAACCATCTGCATTGTGCTTAATCTTATAAACCCACTTACATCCAATAGCTTTCTTTCCCTTCGGCAATGATACTAGATCCCAAGTCTTATTGGCCTCTAATGCAGCCATCTCCTCATCCATTGCTGCATCCCAATGAGCATGACCAACAGCCTCCTCAAAACATGTGGGCTCAACATCCTCAACTAGTTTCACCATATAAGCATAATGGTGAGCTTCATAACCCTCAAAACCAAATCTTTTAACAGGGTATCTCACCCTGCTAGACCTGCATACCACTGGATCACTCAATGGTGTCTTTGCATTAACATGTGCTCTCTGCACACCTGGAGTCCTCACTGAAGGAATGCCAAGCTCATCATCCAAGCTCTCTGAGCCACTGGAGTCTCCATCAAGAACTGCATCAATGCCTTCTGATACTTTATTCTTTCCTTTGTCTTTACCTGTAGTGCTACTAGATGCACTCGAAGATGTAGAGGTACTCCTTAGTCTCCCAAACCAAGGACTACCAGATGATGTCTCTGGTCCACTAAGAGTCCGTGATTCTTACCTTTCAGCCTGCACATGAGTGTCATGATCATCATCAACATCCAATGCATCACCACTAGATGCATACCAACTGCTCATTTCATCAAAGATGACATCCCTGCTCACTCTGAACTTACATGTGACAGGGTTGTAACTGCGATACCCTTTCTGCTCTAAAGAGTATCCAATAAAGACACACTTTTCAGCCTTTGGATCCAGTTTCTTCCGCAACTCATCTGGCACATGAACATACGCAATGCAGCCAAATACTTTCAAGTGTGAAACATCAGGCTTCTTACCTGTAAAACATTCTTCGGGGGTCATACCATGAACTGCAGCTGTGGGAGTTCTGTTCATAATATAAATAGCAGTATGAACAGCCTCAGACCAAAAATGCTTAGGCATATTCTTTTCAGCCATCAAGGCGCGTGCAACTTCTGCAATATGCCTGTTTTTCCTTTCTGCAACCCCATTTTGCTGTGGGGTATAACTGCATGTGAACTGTCTCTTTATCCCATGAGACCTCAAAAAATCACTGAACTCATTTGAGAGGTACTCTCCCCCTCCATCTGACCTCAGGCACTTTACTTTCAAGCCTGTTTCTCTTTCAACTGCAGCCTTGAAAGTTCTAAAGTGCTCAAATGCTTCACTCTTTTTCTTCATAAAATATACCCACAGCTTCCTAGAACAATCATCAATGAATGTGACAAAGTATGAACTGCCTCCAAGAGATACATTTTGTGTAGGCCCCCAAATGTCTGTATGCACAACATCAAGGATATTTCTGCTTACATCTCTATCATGTGAAAAGGGTTGTCTTGCCTGCTTACCAAACTGACATGCTTCACATACCTTCTGAAATTCTGCAACTTTAAATGTAGGCAAACCTGTAACCAACCCTTTGGACTGCATTAATTTCAGCCTTTGTACATTTGCATGTCCAATGCATTTGTGCCAAATTTCAATGTCTGCAACAACACCTTTTCCTTTGGCATACATAGCAGCATTCATAGTAGGAATTCCAGCATCTAGAGTGAACATACGTCCAAGTCTACTTCCCTTTGCTACCAATCTGCACTTGTCATTGAAGTCTTCTACAAAGCAGCCCTTTGCATTAAATCTGACTTGCAGCCCTTGCTCTACCATTTGACCGACTGACACCAAGTTCTTTGTAATAGATGGCACGTGCAATACATCTGAAAGACTCTTTGTCTTACCATCATGTAAGGACAAGTGAACTTTTCCAATGTGTGAAATTGGGTGGCATGAGTCATCACCCGTCTGCACATAGCCTGCATTCTGCAAATCCTGCATCTCTCCAAACCATTCTGCATGGCTGGTCATATGATTGGATGCGCCTGAATCAACATACCAAACATCTTCATGTGTTCCCTTTCCTGTAACAGCATTCAGCATATGCTGCATAACGAACAAACGTTCATTTTTGTCTTCATTCTGTCGTGAAGACGATGCATAGTTTCCTTGCTGCAACTTACCACTGCGGATATCATCTTTCTTAGCATAACATTGGGCTGCAATATGACCTGTTTTTCCACAGTAGTGGCACACAATACCAGAGTTGTTAGAACCTCTGTTCTGCCATCCACCTCTTCCTCTAAAGCTCCCCCTGCCTCTAAAGTTACCACGACCTCCTGAAACCTGCATATCGCTAAATTGCTGATTCAATCAGTTTTGATGGTTGTCACTACCACGTCCTGTACCACGGCCTCTTGAAGAGAACCTGCCACATCCCCTTCCTGAACTGGAGTAGAAAGCTTGGACCTGTTCACCACTTCTTTCAGATGTCTCACTCTGCATGTTGATCTCTTCAGTGATCATAAGGGAGACCAACTCATCGAAATCTGGAAATGGCTTTCTGACATATACAGAAGTTACAAAAGACTTCCAAGCCTTTTCATTGTTAAGTCCACCCAAGGTAGACGACACCAAATCATCATCATCGGGCATTGCATCAATCGCTGCCAATGCATCTGCAATGCTTCTTACCTTCAGTGCATACTCATTGATAGACATCTTCCCTTTCTTTAATGTATTCAACTCTTGCTTGAGTTGAATCTTTCGTGCCTTTGTATTTACAGAAAACATACTTTCAAGTATGGTCCAAGCTGCATATGCATTCTCTGCATTTCTAATGTGTCCCAGCATATTATTGTCAATTACTGCAGACAACCAATACATGACCTTCTTGTCTTTTGCATTCCATTCCTTTCATGCCTTTGTCTCTTCTGCAGTTGGAGGATCACTCACCTCCGGCTCCTTTTCTTCATCTGAAACAAACTCGTAGAGGCCTTTTCCAATAAGGAAGTTCGTGACACGAAACTTCCATAACGGGTAGTTGTTCTTGTTGAGCTTCTCAATGATGGGGCTTCCACTATTCTCTGCCATTATCACAAAACTAATACCAAACAGCAAGCAAATCTTCTGCAACCCTTGACCTGTAGTGCACAGCAGTACACCAGACAGCCTTTTTCACTGTCTGCTCAACAATACATGCAATCTGCAACTAGTTTGCAGATAAACCTTGTGTTTACTTACTGATAAACACCTTTGAACTTACAGATCTGAAATCTATAACCTGCGCACCCACGTTCGGTCAATACAGTCGAAGTCACAGTGTATCCCGAAACTGCTGTCCGCAACCTTGCGGCTCTAAAACGGGCCCTGAAACGGCCTCAGATGCCCAAAATAACTGCGGCAAGCCTTAAAGGGCTTATCTGCAGAATACACAATGCTCTTCGCACACACCAAATCTCACTGCAATCTGAGATTTTTGCTCTGCCCTGCTTCCAGTGCCTCCACAGGCACTATCCAAGAGAAGGAGTGGAAGAATGGGAGAGATTCTTACCCGTAGCTTGCTTGCTCGAACCTTGCTTCTTCTCCTTCACTTCAGCCTTCGAAATCAGCCTTTCTCAATGGCGCGGCTCTGATACCATGTCAAGAATCGCGTGGTGGAGGGGGTTGTTGAAGATGCTGCGCCGAACACACACACAATGCACAAAGAGAAGCTCACTTAAGAGACAAGAAGAGAGATGGAGGCCAAAACGTTTTCTTGCTGGTTTCTTCTTCTTCTTCCACACTCTTTACAATGCACACAAAGTATAGATAAGATACAACACAAAAGGAAAGTGGCCTACTAAGTCAAACAATGCATAACCGACTACACTAGTCGACTGGCGCTATAACTATGCCAGCTGGTGTAACAACCTGAATATAATAAGCAATGAGTCAGTGGCCATGTGAGAGTCATAATGACCACCGACGTGCTAAGTGTAGACGTGTGGACCCATCTAACCAGGCGGTCCATCATCAATGTCCGCATGTGTTGAGCTTGTCATCTCAACATTAATGAGTCATGGGATGTATTCCGCACTGCATTATGTGCCTCTACTACTAGCTTGAAATTATCTAATGTTGAGAGTACTCTTCTGCAGGAAGAGATTAACCATAAGAATTTGGATGCCTCTTGTGTGTCGCATGCTATGACAGTTAGAGGTAGGAATGATGGATATGGAAAGCATGGCAGTGGCAGTGGCAGTGGCCGTGGATGGGATTCTCAGAAATCTCGGTCCAAGTCTCGTGGGATGTCACGTAGCAAATCCCGTGGCAGGAATGCAGATATTACTTGTCACCATTGTGGAAAAAAGGGCCATATTAGGCCACAATGCCATGAACTGTGCAATGAAAGGTGCAAAGATAAGGGAAAAGACAAAGTGCAGGATAAGTCTTCTGATTGCAGCATAGTGCTTGCAAAGTCTAGTGTTAAAATTGAAGAGATCAATGTTATGCAGTCTGAGGATGTTGATGATGATTATATCCTTGCAGCTTCTTCTAGTGCTTCGCAGATGACAGAGATACACTCTAAGTATGCATAGTGTTGGCTCTTGGACTCAAGTGCGTCCTTTCATGTGACACCTTGTCGAGAGTGGTTTCATTCATACAGTACTGTTTCGCGTTTTGTGCACTTGGGTGATGACATCGCACTTAATATTGTGGGCATTGGTGATGTTAGGCTACAATTTCCTTCTGGCAGCAGTTTTGTTATGCAAGATGTATGCCATACACCTGCTTTGACATGCAGTCTCATGTCAGCTGGACAGCTTGATGATGCAGGTTATCATGTATCTTTTGGAGACTCTGCATGGAAGATCACTCGTGGCAGACTTGTGATTGCGAGAGGTGCCAAGGCTGGCAGCCTCTATCCCTTTATTGTATCTGCTTCTTCCCTTGAACATGTTTTGTCTGTGGGTTCTATCCCACATGTATCTCTTTGGCATGCCCATTTGGGACATATGTCTTTGAAGAGAATGAAAATATTTTTTGGTTTGCAGTACTTACCGCCCCTTGATTATGCATGTTTTGATTCATGTGAGCATTGTCTTTATGGCAGACAGACTAGGTCTACGCATAAGAAGTCTAGTAGACCACGCATGAGTGAGCCCTTGGCATTGGTGCATTCGGATGTCTGTGGGCCCATGCTTTGTTAGTCTATGGGTGGTGCCAAGTATTTTGTTAATTTCATAGATGATTTTTCATGGAAAGTTTAAGCTTATCCCATTAAGCTAAAATCCGATGTCTCGGCTGTGTTTTAGAGATGGCTTGCATTGGTTGAGAACCAGTCTGGGTATAGGCTAAAATGCCTAAGGACAGATAATGGGGGTGAGTATGTCTTACGTGCTTTTGAGCAGTTATGTGATGAGAGGGGTATTAAGCGTCAATTGACCGCCCCCTACACCCCCCTCCCAGAATGGTTTGGTTGAGCGGATGAATAGAACCATCCAGGAGCGTGTATGCAGTATGCTTACCTATGCAGGCCTACCACAGAGCTTTTGGGTTGAGGCAGTTAGTATAGCTATGCATGTCATAAATAAATCACCTTCTAGTGGTTTGGATTTTCATGTTGCAAAGGAGGTATGGACTGGAAAACCTCCCTCTTATGCGCATCTCCATGTCTTTGGATGTGAGGCTTTTTGCCATATGCCTAGGGACAAGAGAAGTAAGTTGGATCCTAAAAGTGTCAAATGCATTTTCCTTGGTTATGGGGATGCAAGCAAGATGGTTTACCGTCTTTGGGATCCGTAGGTACGAAAAGTCATCCGCAATCATAATGTAGTCTTCCATGAAGATAAGATGCATCGGCAGCCTGAGAGAGTTGTTGATATCCACAGGGTCATATTTCAGGAGGAGCCGTGAGCTCCCGCATAGCCAGTTGGATAGCCTACAGCTGCACCAGATGCTCATGGTTAGGGTGTTGGATAAGTAACTCGATAGGCAGCAGAGCCTACCGTGAGACGGTCTACTAGAGACAGACGTCCACCTAATAGATTTCAGCCCTCGATGCATTATGTCTTGGTTAGATGCAAGAGAGCCTTTCACTTATGATGAGGCTATGCGCAGGGGTGACAGTCACTCCTAGGAGAGGACTATGCAGTCTGAGATAGACTCCTTGTATAAGAATGACACTTGGGATTTGGTTTCCTTGCTTACGGGCAAGAAGGCTTTGCCATGCAAGTGGGTGTACAAAGCTGAAAAGTACCCCTGGACACTCCAAGCCAGCATACAAGGCTAGATTGGTACCAAAGGGTTTTAAGTAGGAGCATGGTGTGGATTTTGATGAGGTATTTTCTCATGTGGTTAAAATGACCATCATGTGCTTAGTCTTGGCTTTGATTGCTTAGCTTGACTTGGATTTATACTAGATGGATGTCAAGACGGCTTTCTTACATGGGGACTTGTATGATGAGATTTATATGGAGTAGCCTAAGGGCTTTGCAGAACCTAGCAGGGAGCACCCAGTGTGAAAATTGAAGAAAAGTCTTTATGGCTTGAATTAGGCATCTAGGGAGTGGTATCATAAGTTTGATGCCTTTATGCAGCTACAGGGCTACAGTAGGAGTGCTATGGATCCATGTCTTTATACGAAGAAGCTCGTGATGGTTCTTTATTGATTTTGGTACTCTATGTGGATGATATGCTGATAACAAGGAAAGCTCATGATGAGCTAGATGCTCTTAAGGATCAGCTCAAGAAGAGCTTTGAGATGAAAGATCTAGGACAGGCCGCTCACATACTTGGTATGTGCATTAGACGCGACAGGCATCAGGGACTCCTTTACTTGTCACAAAGGGAGTACATTCATAAAGTCCTTGAGCGCTTTCGCATGCAGGACGTAAAGCCTATTGGTTGTCCATTGCCTTCTTATGTGAAGGTATCACAGGCTGATTTTCCGCAGATAGATGAGCAGAGGGCCGAGATGGCCAAGATTCCCTATGCATCCGCAATGGGCAGTCTTATGTATGCCATGATAGCCACTCATTCAGATATTTCCTTTGCAGTTGGTGTTGTGGCACGCTATATGGCTACACCTAGCAAGAAGCATTGGGATGCCGTGAAGGGTATCATGAGGTACCTGAAGGGCACTGTAGATATGTGCATATGCTATGGCAGCCATGATACAGGAGTCGTGGGGTACACTGACTCTAATTATGTAGGACATAAAGATAGTAGGAAGTCCACTTCTGGCTATGTATTCACTTATGCTGGAGGTGTTGTTTCTTGGATATCCAGGGTGCAGAAATGCACGGCCCTTTCTACTACAGAGGCCGAGTATATTGCAGCCATTGAGGCTTGCAAGGAGGCCATTTGGTTGGGTCATTTGGTTGTTGACCTTGGTATTGATGCTATCCCTACACTGCATGCGGATTCTATGAGTGCTATTTAGTTAGTCAAGAATTCGGTCTTCCATGCGAAGACGAAACACATTGAGATGAGATATCACTTCATACGTGGGGTCATTGAGGACAAGTCTGTTGATCTTGTCAAGATCTCGACTGACTAGAATCCTGTAGATTTGCTCACAAAAAGCCTCTCTACATGGCGCTTTGCCTTCCTCAGGAGGTTGATGGGCGTGGGATGAGATGATGTCTTTCCTCATCCTATTGTACATGTGTACATGTTGTACTGTCTTTTTCTTTTTCCTCACTAGGGCATATTCGCCTTTAAGTGGGAGGTTTTTGGGGGTAAAGGCACCTCCGCCTAGCTGCCTGCGTATTACTACACTGACAGTCACCGCCACTGCACATTGCAAGTGGCAAGCGCCCATCACTGTCACTTTATTCTTTATTCTTTTAGTAATAGTTTGAATAAAGGAAGTCACGGTCACACATTGTGACTGTTGGAGCTCCCATTTCTTGTCTCTCTCTTTCTTTCTCTTGCTCTCTTGCCATAGCTCTTGAGTGCAAGCTTCGATCCTTCTCACCTTTCAAGAATAGCCTTGATCTTCTTGGGGTCCATGAAGATTCCTCTTTGGGAGACATTGTACCCCAAGAATTCCACTTTTATCTAATGGAAAAAACACTTCTCAAGTTTTGTATATAGTCATTTTTCTTCGAGCTTTTCCAAAACTAATTTTACATGGTGCTTGACATGCTCCTTTGGTTCTTTTGAGAATATCAAGATATCATCTAGGTATATAACTAAAAAACCATCTAGATGCTCTCAGAAGATATCATTCATCATATGTTGAAACACTACAAGAGCATTGGTGAGATCAAATGGCATAACAACATACTCGAAGTGACCATAACTTGTGTAGAAGGTTGTTTTCCATTTGTCTCCTTCTTTGATCCATAAAAGAATGTAAGCCCCTCCCAGGTCAATATTTGTGAAGGTCTTGGTTTTTCCAAGGTGTTCCAAGAGCTTTGGTATCAATGGTAAAGGGTATCGATTCTTGACTATTATCTTGTTGAGTCCTCGATAATCCATATATATTCGAAGTGGCCCATCTTTCTTCACAAATAGAATTAGGGATCCAGAAGGAAACTTCAAGTGCCTAATGAACCCCTTATCTAAGTTCTCATCAATATTCTTGCATAGTTTAGCTAGTTCATTAGGGAATAGCCTGCAAATGGACCCAAAAGGTGGTTGAGCCCCCTCATTTCTATAGCACAATCATATGGTCTATGTTCGGGCAAGAGATCTACATTCTTTTTTTCAAAAGCATCTTGGAATTCTTGATACTAGCTTGGTAGCTTTATTTACTCATCCTTACTAGATTCTTGAGTTGGTATATGATATATCATGTAGGCCAGTTCCTGTCTTGTTGTGTGCATAAAGGCTTTGGCTCCTAGATATACTGACTTTCCTTGATTTTCACGACATGTAATCTTTTGCTTAACCCAATCAATTTTTAGGTTGTGTTTCTTTAGCCAAGGCATCCCAAGGATGATTGGATTTGTGGGACTCGATGTAACATTAAATTATACATGAGATTTGTGATCAGTAAGAGTTACCATGAGTAGTTGAGTTTACATGATAATATCTATGGATGTTAGATCTCTTCCATCCATGACTTTAGGTGTTGCAAGATTGGTCTTTTGTAGTACTGAAATCGAGTATCTATTCACAAAGCCGTCATCAAGAAAACACGCAGAGGCCTCGGAGTGGACTAGGGCTTTAAGGGAAAGGGTCTTTCTTGAGAGGATCATCTAGACTATGACATGGGTGTGGTTGGGATATCAAGCGGCCCTTTCTTATATCAAGGTTGAATTGTATAGTCTCATTTACAATTGGACATCCTCATTTTCCTATTGAGGATTGTTGCAAGAACTCTTGGGGTTCTTGACCTCCTATTTGGGCAATTTAGGGTGATGTATCCATGGTTTCCACAATATAGGCATAGAGGATTCTATCTTCATCTTTGCTTTTCTTGTGGGGTCAAGGGCTCAAATGTGGTATTATCTATTTGCATTGGTATTTGGGCTTGGTTTCTTTTTTGATTGGGACTGGGTTCCATTGGCAAGGCTTTAATTCTTCTTGCTTTTCTTGCTTCCTCTCGAAAAATCTATTATCAAACTAGGTGGCTTGCATGATATAATCATTGAGTGTTTTGCCTTAGGCATAGTGAGCATGAGGTCCTTGATGTCATCTGAAAGAACCCATCTAAATTGGCTGATAAAATACTCCTCATGTCAAGTGAGGTCACAAATTAATTGCCTAAATTTAGATGCATAAGCAGAGATAGGGCAGTTACATTTTCATAGCTTGCGAAGTTTTATTTCTGCTACTCGACCAATGTCTGCATCTCCAAATGTGGAAGTGAGCTTGCAAAGAAATGCCTCACAGTTATGAAGTATTGGCATATTCTTTTCAAAGATTGGGGAAAACCATGATAAATCTTGATCACAAAGAAAAGTCCCAATGAATCACATCTTGGAAGCATCATCTAGATACCTATTCAGTTGCATGCAAATATAGACCTTTGCTTGTTGTAGGAATCCCCTGAACTTTGAATAATCACCATTGAACTTCTTTGGCATACTAATCTTGGGTTCTCTTGTTGGGGGTTGATAAATATGCTGAATCATTTGATCACTTCCTCTATGGTTCTACAAGTCTCAGATCTGGTCTTACATCTCTTGATGCAATGGTCTAGATGCATTGGGTGTTCTATTCAAAGTTGTACTTGTCGTGCATTCAAGACTTGAATTTTCTATTAGAGGTCTTGAAGGGAGTCCATGATTCTTTCAAGGGTCACCTTCATGAGGCTCAATAGGGCTAGAAAGTAGTCTTGCCAAACTATGCTTAAGAGAGTAGACTAGATGTAAAATTTGTTACAAGAATTTTGATTACAAGATAATCCCACGTAGGGGCACAAGGTACAATGATAACTTAACAAGATACGAAAAATCCCACAACTTGGGATCGTAAGTCTAAACAATAGGACTCGATAGGATATGAAGGATCTCACAACCCGATGGGACCATAGGTATGGATATAAGATATCCGAATTATAAGATTTCCCTTGACGAGGATGAACAAGATACAATATAGTATTAGACAAGATCTTGTACTATGAGGTTACAAGGTGACAAGGCAATACGATTATAATGGAAGACAAGACAAGACTAGACTAGATACCATGGCTAGACAAGAACTAGAACTCAAATTCAAAGCTACTTACTTGGAGGTCTCTGTTGAGATGACAAGCTCAACACATGCGGACATTAATGATGGACCGCTTGGTTAGATGGGTCCACATGTCTACACTTAGCACGTTGGTGATCATTATGACTCTCACATGGCCACTGACTCATTACTTATTATATTCAGGTTGTTACACCTATAGTTATAGCGCCAGTCGACTAGTGTAGTCGGTTATGCATTGTTTGACTTAGTAGGCCACTTTCCTTTATGTTGTATATTATCTATACTTTTTGTATATTGTAAAGTGTGTGGAAGAAGAAGAAGAAATCAGCAAGAAAACGTTTTTGGCCTCCATCTCTCTTCTTGTCTCTTTAGTGAGCTTCTCCTTGTGCATTCTGTGTGTGTTCGGCGCAGCATCTTGAGCAAGTGCCCCCACCACACGATTCTTGACATGGTATCAGAGCTACACCATTGATTGAGGCTGTTTTTGAAGGCTAAAGTGAAAGAGAGGAGCCAAGGATTTGAGCAAGCAAGCAACGGGTAAGAAGCTCTTCCATTCTCTACTTCTTCTCTTGGACAGTACCTGTGGAGGCACCGAAAGTAGGGCGGAGCAAAAATCTCAGATTGCAGTGAGATTTGGTGTGCACGAAGAGTGCTATGTATTCTATAGATAGGCCCTTTAGATCTTTCCCGTTGCTATTTTCGCCATCTGAGGTCATTTCAGGCCCCGTTTTAGACTCGCAAGGTTGCGGACAATAGTTCGAGGTATTCTGTAATTTCATCTATTTCTGCAGTATACAGGTGCATAGGTTAAAGATTTCAGATCTGTAAGTTCAAAGGTGTTTACCAGCGAGTAAACACAAGGTTTATCTGTAAACTGGCTGCAGATTGCATGTATTGTTGAGCAAACAGTGAAAAAGGCTATCTGGTGTACTGCTGTACACTACAGGTCGAGGGTTGCAGAAGATTTGCTTGCTGTTTTGGTATTACTTTTGTGATAATGGCAGAGAATAGTGGAAACCCCATAATTGAGAAGCTCGATAAGAACAACTACCCTTCATGGAAGTTCTGTGTCACGAACTTCCTTATTGGAAAAGGCCTCTACGAGTTTGTTTTAGGTGAAGAAAAGGAGCCGGAGGTGAGTGATCCTCCAACTGCAGAAGAGACAAAGGCACGGAAGGAATGGAATGCAAAAGACAAAAAGGTCATGTATTGGCTATCTGCAGTAATTGACAATAATATACTGGGACATATTAGAAATGCAAAGAGTTTATATGCAGCTTGGACTATACTTGAAATTATGTTTTCCGTAAATACAAAGGCACGAAAGAAGCAAGAGTTGAGTACATTGAAGAAAGGGAAGATGTCTATCAATGAGTATGCACTGAAAGTAAGGGGCATTATAGATGCCTTAGCAACGATTGATTGAATGCCCGATGATGATGATTTGGTGTCGTCTACCTTGGGTGGACTTAACAATGAAAAGGCTTGGAAGTCTTTTGTAACTTCAGTATATGTCAGAAAGCCATTTTCAGATTTTGATGAGTTGGTCTCCATTATGATCAATGAAGAGATCAACATGCAGAGTGAGACATCTGAAAAAAGTGGTGAACGTGTCCAAGCTTTCTACTCCAATTTCACGAAGGGGACGTGGTAGGTCCTCTTCAAAAGGCTATGGTACAGGACGTGGTAGTAACAACCAGCAAAATAGATTGAATCAGCAATTTGGTGATATGCAGGTTTCAGGAGGTCATGGTAGCTTTAGAGGTAGGGGGAGCTTTAGAGGAAGAGGTGAATGGCAGAACAGAGGTTCTAACAACTCTGGTATTGTGTGTCACTACTGTGGCAAAACAGGTCATATTGCAGCCCAATGTTATGTAAGAAAGATGATATTCACAGTGGTAAGTTGTAGCAAGGAAACCATGCATCGTCTTCACGACAGAATGAAGACAAAAATGAACGTCTGTTTGTTATGTAGCATATGCTGAATGCTGCTATAGAAAAGGGAACACATGATGATGTTTGGTATGTTCATTTAGGTGCATCCAATCATATGACCAGCCATGCAGAATGGTTTGGAGAGATGCAGGATTTGCAAAATATAGGTTATGTGCAGACAGGTGATGATTCATGCCACCCAATTTCACATATTGGAAAGGTTCCCTTATCCTTGCATGATGGTAATACAAAGAGTCTTTCAGATATATTACATGTGCCATCTATTACAAAGAACTTGGTGTCAGTCGATTGGATGGTAGAGCAAGGGGTGCAAGTCAGATTTAATGTAAAGGGCTACTTTGTAGAAGACTTCAATGACAAGTGCAGGTTGGTTGCAAAGGGAAGTAGAGTTGGACGTATGTTTACTCTGGATGCTGAAATTCCTACTATGAATGCTGCTATGTATGCTACGGGAAAAGGTGTTGTTGTAGATATTGAAATCTGGCACAAATGCATTGGACATGCAAATGTACAAAGGCTGAAATTAATGCAGTCCAAAGGTTTGGTTACAGGTTGGCCTACATTTAGAGTTGCAAAATTTCATAAGGTATGCGAAGCATGTCAGTTTGGTAAGCAGACAAGACAACCCTTTTCACAAGACAGAGATGTAAGCATAAATATCCTTGATGTTGTGCATACAGATATTTGGGGGCCTACACAAAATGTATCTCTTGGAGGCAGTTCATACTTTGTCACATTCATTAATGATTATTATAGAAAGCTATGGGTATATTTTATGAACGAAAAGAGTGAAACGTTTGAGAAATTTAGAACTTTCAAGGCTGCAGTTGAAAGAGAAACAAGCTTTAAAGTAAAGTGCTTGAGGTTAGATGGAGGGGGAGAGTACCTCTCGAATGAGTTCAGTGATTTTCTAAGGTCTCATGGGATAAAGAGACAGTTCACATGCAAGTATACCCCACAGTAAAATGAGGTTGTAGAAAGGAAAAACACGCATATTGTAGAAGTTGCACGTGCCTTGATGGTTGAAAAGAATATGGCTAAGCATTTTTTGTATGAGGCTGTTCATCCTGCTGTTTAAATTATGAACAGAACTCCCACAGCTGCAGTTCATGGGATGACTCCTGAAGAATTCTTTACTAGCAAGAAGCTTGATGTATCGCACTTGAAGATATTTGGATCTATTGCATATGTTCATGTGCCAGATGAGCTACGGAAGAAGCTTGATCCAAAGGCAGAAAAATGTGTCTTTATTGGATACTCTTTAGAGCAGAAAGGGTATCGCTATTATAACCCTGTCACATGTAAGTTCAGAGCGAGCAGGGATGTCATCTTTGATGAAATGAGCAGTTGGTATGCATCTAGTGGTGATGCATTGGATGATGATGATGATCATGACACTCATGTGCAGGCTGAAAAGCAAGAATCATGGACTCTTAGTGGACCAGAGACATCATCTGGTAGTCCTTGGTCTGGGAGACTAAGGAGTAGCTCTACATCTTCATGTGCATCTAGTAGCACTACAGGTAAAGACAAAGGAAAGAATAAAGTGTCAGATGGCATTGATGCAGTTCTTGATGGAGACTCTAGTGGCTCAAAGAGCTTGGATGATGAGCTTGGTATTCCTTCTGTCACAGGACACCAGGTGTACAGAGAGCTCATAATAATGTAAAGGATCCATTGGACTGTTCCGGTGGTATGTAGATCTAGCAGGGTTAGATACCCTGCTAAAAGATTTGGTTTTGAAGGTTATGCAACTCACCATTATGCTTATATGGTGAAACTAGTTGAGGATGTTGAGCCCACTTGTTTTGAGGATGATGTTAGTCATACTCATTGGGATGCAGCAATGGATGAGGAGATGGCTGCATTAGAGGCCAATAAGACTTGGGATCTAGTATCATTGCCGAAGGGCAAAAAAGCTATTGGGTGTAAGTGGGTTTATAAGATTAAGCACAATTCAGATGGTTCTATTAGTAGGTACAAAGCTAGGCTGGTTGCAAAAGGCTATGCCCAGACATATGGCATAGATTATGAAGAAACCTTCAGTCCAGTTGCTAGGATGGCAACTGTCAGATGTGTGATTGCTTTGGCAGCAACCAAAGGTTGGAGGTTGCAGCAAATGGATGTGAACAATGCCTTCTTGCATGGTGATTTGTAGGAAAAAGTGTATATGGATCAGCCAGCAGGTTATGAAGATTTAGAGCATCCCACGTATGTGTGCAGGTTGAAGAAGGTGCTCTATGGGCTCAAGCAAGCACCTAGAGCATGGTCTGACAAGATCAGAGAGTATCTTGTCAATATTGGCTTTTATGTTTCTGATGTTGATCACTCACTTTATGTGAGAAAGGGAGATGCAGGTTTGGTCATCATAGTCATCTATGTGGATGACTTGATTATTACATGTGATAGTGATAGTGGGATTGCTAAAGTCAAGGACTTTTTAAAGAAGAAGTTTGAGATGAAGGATTTAGGTGAGCTAAGGTACTTCCTTGGCATTGAGGTGATCAAATGTGATGATGGTATATGGTTGTCCCAAAGATAGTATGGCTTGGATATGTTGTCCAAGTATGGTATGACAGCATGCAAACCAATTTCAATCCCGTTGGAGCAGAATGTAAAGTTGAGTGTTGATGTTGGGGATGAGATAGAAGACCCTACTATGTTCAGGAGGATAGTGGGGAGTTGATCTACATGACCATTACAAGGCCAGACTTGAGCTATGCTATTGGTCTTGTGAGTCAGTTTATGCAAGTACTTAGAAAGCCACATTTGGATGCAGTCAAACACATATTGAGATATGTGAATTCCACATTACATTATGGACTTTTCTATGAGGCAAGTACAGATGTACAGGTGTTTGGATACACAGATGCAGATTGTGCTGGTAGTATGTCTGATAGAAGATCTAGCACAGCGGATACATGTTCTCTCTTGGTAGTGCAACAATTACTTGGAGCAGCAAAAAGTAATCTATAGTTGCTTTGTCGAGTATAGAGGTGCTGCTATTGCAGCATGTGAGGTAGTATGGCTGCAAAAGTTATTGGCTGATTTAGATGTACAGGTGGAAGGTCCAGTTATCATTTATTGTGAAAACATGAGATTTGGTGATAACCTTTGGCCCTAAGATCTCATAAGTAAGGGTTCCAAATGTTTAATATCCTTGAGCATAGTATAAACTTTGATAAGTCTAGAAGGAAGCATTACTAAGAGAGCAATAAGATTGCACAATGGGAAGCTTATGATTGAGCTCCAAAAGGTGATCTCTGAAGTCAACACTTAGCATTAAAGCCTCTAGGATGTCGAGGACCATCAAGTAGAGTGGCTATATGCTATATTGGAGTTTGATGGCTTTTCAAGGTCAGCCTTTTGCTACTCACAACCTTATGGATGGATTGATTAGCTTCAATATTCTTATTTTGAGCAACACATACTCCATGATCTATAGTGTCATGGTGGCCAATATGACTCCTAAGATTCCCAACATCTATAGTACAATAAATGATGATTTGAAAATTTTCCAATGGTGGGATCTGTGACCACCCTTCAACACATTCCTGAGAAAGTTCACCAACCCTCCCAACCATGCTTTCATACCATTTGTAAACTACCTTCACCTCTTAGTCAAGTTAGTGCAGCAAGCACCAACACCATACTAGGATGGATTGCCATATTCATTTTGTGGTATTAGTGTTTGAATAGATAGGGTTCCTATGATTCGGCTATACTTACACACCACACTCTTTTCTTCATATTGTGTAGTATTACTAGATGACATAGTGGACACATGCTTCACCTATTATACCCATCCTTTTTACATAAATTCTTCATTTAGCTAGAACTAGTAAAAGATTCTCTACTCAAAACAAGGGATGCCTCGCTTGCTCCCTATGGTCAATCTTCGAGGTAAGAGAAAATAGAGAAAATAAAATAAATAAAAGAGAGAAAAGTCTACAATGTAGATAGGTGCATTACACATTCATTGTACTTAGGGTTCCTCAAGTTAGGTACATTCGATGGCCTTGGTTAGCCCACTTCTCACTTCCAACCCCCTAGCTAGCTTCCCCATAGTCAGGGGGTTCAATACATGCAAACCCCCTATATCACAAGCATCCAAGGTCTACTTAGAAATAATATTATCTACTAATTTTTTCCTAAATAATATATAGCCTTTACTATGCAATCTATTAATAACCCTTTATATGGTGCCTTCTATATATAAAAAATGTGTAAAAGATGTAGTTAAAAAATCTATTCTTTTGAATCCACATGGCTGTGTGTGTGTGTGTGTGTGTGTGTGTGTGTGTGTGTGTGTGTGTGTGTGTGTGTGTGTGTGTGTGTGTGTGTGTGTGTGTGTGTGTGTGTACACACATATATGTATATACATATATATACACATATATGTACACACACACACACACACACACACACACACACACACACATACATATGTATATATGTACACATATATAATTGACCCCTTTGAATCCCCACAGCATAACTTGAAGGCATGGTAAGGGGGGATATCATGGGCTTCGATGATGTGTCATCTTGATATTTTCACTACACAATAAAATCTTGTACATCTACAAATGTCTAAATGTATGAGGATATTTACATGTTACCAAATGTATTTACAAGTACATGAAATGAGAAACTTTGCATGCTAAATATGTGATTAAATTACCTAATCACTACAGTAGAATGGAAGCAGAGATCCAAAGGTGTGTGATGCCAAAAAGTTGACATGTTTCAGTTTCTGAAAGAAAATCCATTTATAATCATGTGGAGCTTAATTTCAAAAATTTCTTGTAATCGCATTGACAAATGCATTAAAAAAAGATAACATGTATGATATAGTATATGTGACTTGGATTTAAAATTTAGTTGCAACTTGTTTAGACAGTTCAAAAAATTGAAAAAAAGGGAAAATATTTAGGGAAATTTTAAAGAAAAAGACACATAGAGAGAGAGAGAGAGAGAGAGAGAGAGAGAGAGTTAATAGAAGGTGCTATGAGGTGTTGTACCAAGTGTGGGATGTAATATTTTCGAGGCCAAAAGGATAATGTGCAATAAGGGCAAATTTTTTAAAAAATTATCCCCTCCTTTCCCCAGCCGCGACGGTCGTGCTGGAGGAGAGGGAGGGGAGGCACGATGACTGTGCACCATGCTGGAGCTCATGGAAGGCTTGATGCTCATGCATCAGGCCGCGTGGGGGAGGGGAGGTATCTCTCCCTCTCCCTATAAAACCCATCGCCATGGGAGCTGGAAGGAGGGAGCTAGGAGTCATGATGCCGCCAATTTGAGGAGGGTAAGGAGTGTTACACTGCCATTAAGAGGGAGTTGGATGAGAGAGCGTAACACTGCAACTGAGGGGGAGAGAAAAGTCGGGAAGAACAGTCGCCACAGGCTGCCGAAATCGTGTGAGGGAAGGAGCTGAGATTCGTGAGGCTAAGGGCCGTGAGGGAGTGATCAGGCGTGGTGAGGGAAGATGCCATCACATCATTGTTGAAGGCCACCAGTTGCTGCGTTAGCGCCACCGCCTGGAGCTGAGCACGCCTTCAAACACCGTCGCTGCTTCAGCAAGTCGTCAAAATCATCCCCTCTTTCCTCCGCGTGGTTTTGACAGCCATAGAAGCTTCCAAGAAGCTTCTTGGAAGCTTTTAAGGGGGCGCCCTAAGCCCCCTTTCATATTGCAAGTCCCACAAAGGTTCATTTTAGCCTCGGGGTCCTTTAGAACTCCCTTTCTATTGGCCTTCCCAAGCAATCACTTATATCCCCAGAAATTGGACCTTTTCTCCTTGCATCCCCCATAAGGCACACTAGTTGGATTTTAAAGGCCTTTCCCTAGCCTTCCCACACACGTCCTCAAATCCCTTCTCATGGATTTTTCCCTCCCCTAGCCAGTTTTAAGCCCTTTCATAGCATGTCCACAAGGCTATTTAACCCAAGTTCCTTTTAAATCCTTCCCACACAAATAGCCATTTTAGAAATTCCCATGGATTTCCCCCCTCACAAGTTATCTTAAAAGTCCTTCCTAGGGAGTTTTATAAACCCTTTCCAAAGGGGTTTTTATAACCCGTAATTTATGCAACCTTTCCCCCTTTGCATACTACCAAGCTATTTTTTTCCCCCTTTCCGTGTAGACTTGCATCCTCGGAGCTTCTATGAAAGGAAGGGGAAATTCATAAGTTCCATTTCTAAGGCCTCTTCCAAGCCCCCTTCCCACAGTTAAGCCCCTTTTTGTGAAGAACCCCTGTATTCCCAGAACTTCTACGAAAAGAAGGGGAGTTCATAAATTTCCATTTCTAAAGCCCGATTCCAAAAGATGGTGCAATCGGTCAAGGAAGCCAAATCACAAAGGGAGTTTCGTGTGTGAAGGAGATGGACCAAGATCATAAGTCTGCGGCCAAGGCGAGAAAGTCGAATACGCGATGGCCCCTAAGAAGGCACAAGGCGCAACTGCAGGAGAATCATTTCCTAACATCCATGTGGACATTTCACCACAAGCCCAGGTTTTTCTTCCCAATTTTGATTGATGTCGTAATTGTGCATGGATCATTTATGGAATTAGGATGCACTTTTCCGATTGAAATACCTTGGCTGAATTAAAGGAAATAACTTCGATCAAAGAATCGGTCATTTGTATTAAACGAATGAAAAAGAAGAGCATAAGATCTTTATGCATTCTTGGCAAGTGGTTATTATGCATTGCAAAGTAACGAACTCAGATTAACTAATGCCCATCTTTATAAAATTGAAATTACTGATGTACACTTTCAATTATGCATGGGAAAGAATAAATCATATGTCGCATTATTAGGCATCTTTCCTTCGAAATGATTCATTAAAAGAAGGTCGCTAATAATCCGTAGGAATTTACAAGGCATGGAAATGGTTCTTAAAATTGCGTAAAGTAGATTAAAATCTAGTCAATTGGCTTAAATCTCAATCAACTATGTAAATAGTTACGAAAGGTTGTACAATGCTTATTCAGCATACTAAAATCTCATTTAGAAAAGAAGTTAGAAAAAGGTTGCATGGTTCACATAAAACCCTATCGCTTAGTAGCATGAATTCTTAAATGCATCAATAGAAGTTATGTCGTAACTTAGCATATGCTTTGGTTTTAACCAAAAAAGTAGGGTTTGTAAATATACTCAAATGTAGGAAATGAATCATGTGGTTACGAGAAGGGTATCGTAAATACCTTCAAGAATAGATAAGTAAATTGGTTTACCCTAAAGACTTGCCCTCATTCACGGAATGTAGGGACAATAGGACACACTTGCGAGAAACGATCTAGGGTTTTTACCCTAAGGATCGCTCGCTAAAAGAATGAAACTCGATTTGGATTTGGACCTTTAGGACCGACAATATCGACCTAGTGCAATCAGGAACAGATTGTTATGAAGATACCCTAACCCTGTTTCCTATCTAATCATGATTTCGTGATTAGACAACGCCATTCGATGGGTAAAATAGTCCCATGATTTTGATGCGACACTCGCGCAATAGGTTGCAAAGTCGCATGATCTTGTGATTTGATCAAAAGGGAATAGCCAATTCCTCGGAATGAGATTGGCAGATTCTTACGCAAGTTTATCTTGTAAGAGGATGAATAATCATCCTGATATAGTACCTTTCATGGGTAAAGTGACCAAGATATGGGGATTAGATAATTGCTTGGAAGCAAAAGACCAATTAGTAAATTGGAATAACATATTTACTACTAATTGAACTTAAGGTATTGATTAAGTCAGGTTAGTAGGGTACGGCCCTAACCCAAGGATATAGGGTTAACAAACAAACCCTTGGGGATCTTGCCAAGTCGCAATTGATCCTGGATCGAGTGCTGGATGCATTCGGAGAGAAAGATTCACTCCTTAGCAATTGGCCAAATAAACGACCACTGGAATTGATTGTGCTTGTAACAATTTAGAAAGCACTGTTTGCATTGTTTGCTCAAGGAACTAAAGGATGAAAAGATATCTAATGCTTCAGGTTGAAGGCCTGAAGGGAGAGGCAGCTTCAGTTACCCCCGACTGCCTGCCTGACCCTAACCAAGGGGGTTGTTGACCGTGCCGGGAACGTGGACCGAACCCGCTGCGAGAGGTCTCTCCGTTGAGTTCTACTTGGAGCAGGAGGACGCTTGGGTGCCAGGGGGGGCTCTGGCCGTAAATCCCTCGCCTTCCGGGTCCTGCATAAGAGGCTAACGTGACTCGGGATTGGATCTCGAGGCCCACATATTAGTTTACGGGCGGAAGCTTGGAATAGTGATCCCTGTGGATTACTGGATAGCCTTTGGGCGGATTATGGACAAGCTTACGGGCGGAACTCCTTGTATTTCAAAGATAAAATGATGAAATGTTAAAAAGAACTTGCTTGATATTGTTTTTCTATGTCAAGTGATAAGATTACGTGAAGGAACCAGTGTTTAACAGGATTAATTAAAGAAGCTGATTGTTATATGTCAAATTAATATGTTAGATAATTACATAACTAAAACAAACCGAGGAAAGTGCGGAGGATGGAACATGGGTCCGTCCTACGGTTGGGTGGTCCCGGTTAGCCGGGAACTTTTCTCAAAAATCTCAAAGAACAGCGGGAAGATCATCAAAACGAATAACGAGAGCGATGACTTAGAGTTACATCTTACCCGATTTATGCTGTTTTAGGGGAACGGAATGGAACTATGCCTTATGGCAGAGAGGTTGAGCCTTGCATCCCTCTCGTTTCCCATTCTCCTTAAACCAAGTGCAGCATGAATCCGCTTCGGACCTGACATTTCTGTGTAAAGTAGTTCGCTCGGGTCTGACGCTAGTTGCTGTTAGCTAATGACCAATTAAGAAAACCCTAATTCCGGTCGATCCTAAGTGGGAACGGCCAGGATACTTCCGCTATGTGGCAGACGCGGGAAGACCTAGATCGCAAAACCCGTAACATTCCATGGGAGTGCCGGGCGAAGTTTTTTAGACATCCTTTCCGATGGACTGCTAAGACGTGTCCTAGATGATACTAGTGGACACGTTACATGGGAGCTTTTTTAAGGTGGAGAGAATCCTCCCTCGTCTAAAAAAATCTAAGGTTTGGCTCTTTATTAATTCATTTTATTTATGTAGAGCTTCTTTATTGTTCTTGTTCTTTATTATTTGGTATTGAATGTTCTCTATTTTGGCATTGAAGTATTTTGAAGATTCATGTTTGAAAATTTTTAAAGTTACAATTAAACATATTTTTGAATGAGATGTTTAATGATTACTTAAACATCATTTTGAATGGTCTATTTCACTTATTCTTAAACAATCTATTTTATTCATGATAAGATGTTTTGTTTAATAATATTTTTAACACATGCTTATGTTTGAAAGCAGAGTTGCAGCATTAGAATGTGTGCACAAGAGGAAGAAAGAGGCTCAAAGTACAAGAACAAATTCTTGTTTAATAAGTTGCTCAAGGTACAACTTGGGTACACTCTATCTCACACTTGATAGTGACCCATAGGCTATTTATATAGCCTCTACCAAGCTAGGGTTAGGGTTTCCCTTGCCCCTAAGGCTATTCACACCCATCTGCCCTCATACTCCCTTGCTTATAGTGGGTTCCTATGCCTATCTTCTAACACCCCCCCTCAATGCCAGGGTGGCATTAGATTACAAGGCATGTAAGATGTCCCCCCCCCTTTTTCGGGATGCCTTTATAAATCAGGCTTACAAGAGTGCTTTAGGTAGATGATTTAAAGAGTCAAAATAGTCGATCTTCAGATGGGTTGGAGGCATAGTTGGCCACCAATTCTTTGGGTACATCAGGAGTGTTGGGGCATTTACTAGTGATATGCCCTGTCTTCTTACATTTGTTACATTTCATTTTCTTGGGATACTTCTTCCAACAGTTGTTTACAAGATGTCCTTTTTTCTTACAGAAAGAACATCTAATGAGAGATGTATGTACCAATACTTGATCAGGGGAAGTTGAAGATGCATGACTCTTGCTGCTTTCTTTGTGGTTCCTCTTTTCATTCATCCAAACATGATTGAATGGTACTTGCCAATGTAGGATCTGGAATGTTGGTGAGAGTGGTTACAAGAGTAGGAAACACCTATTTTACAGCTTTTAGGAGAATAGCAATAGCATTTTCTTCATGTATTGGAGCTTGTACAGAGGCAAGCTATGCCATAAGCCCCTTCATGTGAGAGATGAATTTTCCCAAATCTTCTCCTGATCTATATTCCAAGCTAAATAATTCAATTTTAAGGAAGATTTTAGTATTTTTACCAATGGCTCCATAGAGCTTTTCAAGCTCATCCCATTTTTCTTTAGCAGTGTTTAGTTGATCAACATGATGAATTAGGGACTCATCTAAGTGTAACATTATGATTGCTTGGGCATGTTGGTCATCCTCTATATCAACCAGATGTGAAGAGTTTACAACTCTAGTGCCTTGAATGAGAGGCCAATACCCTCTCTCCATCATTTTGTACTTTAAAAGTACCTCCCATGGGTGGAAATCTTTGCCATCAGACTTTTGAATTTGAGGATGGACATCAACATATGTTGTGGCCATTGGGAAGGTCTTACCACTTGTTAGGACAAGGGCAATGTCTAGTCCCTTACAAATTTTCCACTGAATGCGGAAGCAAATCAAACAATTGAAATCAAAGTTGCAATGAGGAGAAAGGCTGAAAATCATACAGATGTAATATTTCAAGGTATGAATGTGGTGGTCCTTTCTTATGTGCAATCTTCTTTCGATGTTTAATAGTCTTTTTAGGTTTTAATGAAGTAAACCTAGACTGGACTTTAGGCTCCTCCTTGTGGTATGGCTTAGTGGATGAAGCTTGTGTTGAACAAGGTTGGTCTATGATCTCAATGCTTGTTGCTGATGATTCTGAGGAGAGTACAATGACACTCATCCTTTTGATTTCATTGACCAGTGTACTTGAAAGAAAGTCACACAAGATATGCAATACACTTCTAGTGTATGATGGTCTATGTGTTTATAATTGTACACATAGCCTTACAATTTTAAGCAGAGCACTTAGTTGTTTTCATTTCCTAATAAAAACATTCAGATTTTGTAGGTATTAGTAGCAATGATGATTTAAACAAAGTGCCTTAGTGCTTACAAGCACTCATCTATAGCTCATGTTGCTAGAGATGGTAAATGTCGGTCTTAATGAGCTTGATGTTGACTCTTCGAGTAGAGGAACTTCTGAAATGAGATTCCTAGATTAATAACACACTCTGGAAGAGTTGACTCAGTGATTAAAATCACTGTTGATGACCAAAAATTTAAAAATTTTGAAAATGGATGAAGCTTGAAGCTCCTGGCTATGGCTGCTAGTGACTGACAGTTAGGGTTTGGCTTGTAGCAGCCAGCAGAGGTTGAATTTCTTAGAGCCCTCTTAGGACTAGATGGCCCACTAGGGGAGCTACAAAAGCCTTATGGTGGATGCCATCAATGCATCTTCTACAGTCCGTGTTTCAGCACGAAGTAGTCTCTTGCCCAAAACTACACCGTTCTGACTTAGAACATAATGCTGTCCTTCTGTGTGCCTTATTCCACGGTCTATGGTGATAGGCAACTGCGGCATGAGATGTGGAAGAGTTCCTTAGAAGGAACAAGGAGCTGATATGGCCTCCTTTGTCCTCCACAAGTCCTCCATCAGAGGTGGGTTTGGTTTGGCTATGGAGGCAAGAGATAAAAGGTGAAGATGATGGACAATCATGTGCACTTAGTGAGGCTGAGGGTATAGGAAGCTGAGGGGATCAGAGGAGGCTCTAATACCATGTTTGAAAGTAGAGCTACAGCATTGGATTGTGTGCACAAGAGGGAGAAAGAGGCTCAAAGTACAAGAACAAATTCTTGTTTAACAAGTTGCTCAAGGTACAACTTGGGTACACTCTATCTCACACTTGATAGTGACCCATAGGCTGTTTATATAGCCTCTGCCAAGCTAGGGTTAGGGTTTCCCCTACCCCTAAGGCTATTCACACCCATCTGCCCTCATACTCCCTTGCTTATAGTGGGTTCCTAGGGCTATCTTCTAACACCTTAAACATGATGAGAATCCTATCTAGACTCTAGTTAGGGCTTAAGGATGCATGGAATATATTTGTTAATTGCCTAGTTGATGTTGTAACATCAAAGACAATATATGCCGCCTCAATGTTTGTTATTGGTATCCAAAGTTAGCATAGGGAATAAGGTAAAGATAGAAATTTAGAGAAATAGATGTAGATATCATGCTTGAGGGGTGAACATAATTTTTACACTTTGGCTTGATTTACTTGGGGTTGTCATGAGATGTTTGATGGATTGCACTTCTACTTCCTTTGTGAAACATGAATTTTTGAATCTTTTCTCTGACAAGTGAATTAATTGTCCATTTCTACAAGATTTAAGTCTTCCTTCTTTTTATCAAGATTTGTCTAAGAAATTCCATGGTGATTACCTAAGGTGAATTAAAAAATTATCATCATTAGATTTATGATTCACTATGGCCCTTTCCATAATCTAATTAAAGAAATTTGGTTTCATACTCAAATACTAGAGGTTTTAGCATAGCCCAAAGTGAGCCTACTAGTATATTAGTCTTAGTGAGACTAGTTTAATCTTGTGCCTAAAGGACCTAGACTACTATCAATTGGAACAACTAGATTTGATGACCTACTTGGCCTATAAATTAGCCATGATGGCATGTAGTCTAATTTCCCATAACTTAAGCCAACCACTAGGAATTTGTTACTAGTTTGACTCTTTACTTTCAACATGCTTGTAATTGTTTGGTACAATGAATTTCCATGAAGTAGAGCATTTTAATTGTTTGCTATTAAAGATGATAAGAAATTCATTGCTTCTTTATTTTCTCCCTACTTATTTAGGGTCTCTCTCCCAGCTTCACCTCGAGGGAAGATTCGAGGATTGAAGGAAGGATCTAATGTCACTCATGTTTTGTTATTATATTTTCGATATTACTATGTCTAAAGACATTTTGCTAAGTTTTTTTGGGTGAAACTCAGGTCCTACAAGAGGTGATGATATTGATGAACTATATAACAAGCGAACTTTTTAAAGATTGATACTTTGAGATTATTTAGGGGTAGGTATGATGAAAAATCACTACTTATTATAGGTTTGCTTTGTCCAATTCTTTTTTAAACAAATAAAACATGGGTAGCATTTGAGTCATGTTATGCATGACGAAATAGAAGAAGCATCTTCTTAAAATACTGAAGATATGCATCATTTTCTCTTTTTATAAAATTGTATGGTTTGGATCATTCAGATTTATTCAGTGTTGATGTATAGACCTTGTACTATGAGCTCTGCAAATGTTGATGTGTAGGTTTTCTCATATGATTATACAAATTTCAAATCTTTATGGGAGTCTTATCTCCACAATCTCCATCCTATAGTTTTAAGGGTTGTAGCATGGAGTGTACAAAGTTCTCAAAGTGCAAGGCCATAGTTTGTATAGTAGTTAAAGGTATAGAAGAACACTCTTAGTTCTATTGTAATTTGGTTCTCAATTATAGTGTTGAAATATTTGAGCTTTCATACTTCTAGTATTCTATTATATTTTTCTTATTGCTAATATGTAAGGCATCTCATTTGTCTAGCAAGACGGCATTGAAGAGGAGTTTTGAAAGCAAGAACAACTCAAACAAATGGTTTTAGTAGGGGAAGTGGATGATATATATTATCTTAGGTTACAATTATTATTTTTGCAATCTAAGAAAAGATTTAGTAGCTTTGAGTTCATATGTATTGTATGCAAGTCAAATTTTAGCTTTACCAACGCTTTATGTAAACTTCTGTATATATTATAATGCAAACAACAATATTGCTTTGTCATTCTCATTTTTTCTTTGTATTATTCTTCGATTCCTTTTGTCAAGCTATGTTATTGTGTGCAATATTTACACTATATTGATTCTATTTGAATAAATAGTGTGCAATGAGGATATAAGAATTAACAAGGAAAAAACCAAAGAGCTACTAGTTGCAGACTTATGGCTCTAAGAAGTTTTATTAAAAGATTCACAAGAAGACTTTGCAAGTTCATATGCCAATTCCATCAAAGAAAAAAAAAGAAAAAGAAAAAGAAATATAAAATCAAGGAAGAGATTTTTCCCATTTCTCATGAATTCCCCAAAACATTCACTCTTAGTACAAATAACCTCAAGAAAGTAAACATTTTTATTCCTTATACAAGCTTGAATAAATATATAAACCCAAAATGATAAAAGCGATTTGTGGATGAACTTAGTTCTACATCCACCTCAACAAAAGGGAAAATGAAAGAGATTATTGAAGCATTGCAAGGCATGCAACTACAACTAAAGATCCTCTGTAATAATTTTTGCAGCCATACTACCTCACATGCTGCAACAACAGCACCTCTATACTCAGCCTCTGTACTCGACAAAGCAACTGTAGATTGCTTTTTGCTGCTCCAATTAACTGTTGCACTACCAAGAGAGAACATGTATCCGCTGGTAGATCTTCTATCAGACATACTACCAGCCCAATCTGCATCTGTGTATCCAAACACATGTACATCTGTACCTGCCTCATAGAAAAGTCCATAATGTAATGTGGACATCACATATCTCAATATGCATCCGACTACATCCAAATGTGGCTTTCTAGATACTTGCATAAATTGACTCACAAGACCAACAACATAGCTCAAGTCTGGCCTTGTAATGGTCATGTAGATCAAACTCCCCACTATCCTCCTGAACATAGTAGGGTCTTCTATCTCATTCCCAACATCAGCACTCAACTTTACATTCTGCTCCAACGGGACTGAAAGTGGTTTGCATGCTGTCATACCATACTTGGACAACATATCCAAGCCATACTGTCTTTGGGACAGCCATATACCATCATCACATCTGATCACCTCAATGCCAAGGAAGTACCTTAGCTCACCTAAATCCTTCATCTCAAACTTCTTCATCAAAAAGTCCTTGACTTCAGCAATCCCACTATCACTATCACCTGTAATAATCAAGTTATCCACATAGATGACTATGATGACCGAACCTGCATCTCCCTTTCTCACATAAAGTGAGTGATCAACATCAGAAACATAAAAGACAATATTGACAAGATACTCTCTGATCTTGTCAGACCATGCTCTAGGTGCTTGCTTGAGCCCATAGAGTGCCTTCTTCAACCTGCACACATACGTGGGATGCTCTAAATCTTCATAACATGCTGGCTTATCCATATACACTTCTTCCTGCAAATCACCATGCAAGAAGTCATTCTTCACATTCATTTGTTGCAATCTCCAACCTTTGGCTGCTGCCAAAGCAATCACACATCTGACAGTTGCCATCCTAGCAACTGGACTGAAGGTTTCTTCATAATCTATGCCATATGTCTGGGCATAGCCTTTTGCAACCAGCCTAGCTTTGTACCTGCTAATAGAACCATCTGCATTGTGCTTAATCTTATAAACCCACTTACATCCAATAGCTTTCTTGCTCTTTGGCAATGATACTAGATCCCAAGTCTTATTGGCCTCTAATGCAGCCATCTCCTCATCCATTGCTGCATCCCAATGAGTATGACCAACAGCATCCTTAAAGCAAGTGGGCTCAACATCCTCAAATATTTTCACCATATAAGCATAATGGTGAGCTGCATAACCTTCAAAACCAAATCTTTTAACAGGGTACCTGACCCTGCTAGATCTGCGTACCACCAGATCACTCAATGGAGCCTTTACATTACTATGAGCTCTCTGTACACATGGTGTCCTGACAGAAGGAATACCAAGCTCATCATCCAAGGTCTCTAAGCCACTGGAGTCTCTATCAAGAACTGCATTAATGCCATCTGACACTTTATTCTTTCCTTTGTCTTTACCTGTAGTGCTACTAGATGCACCTGAGGATGTAGAGCTACTTCTTAGTCTCCCAGACCATGGACTACTAGATGATGTCTCTGGTCCACTAAGAGTCCGTGATTCTTGCTTTTCAGTCTGCACATGAGTGTCATGATCATCATCATCATCCAATGCATCACCACTAGATGCATACCAAATACTCATTTCATCAAAGATGACATCCCTACTCACTTTAAACTTACATGTGACAGAGTTATAACAACGATACCCTTTCTACTCTAAAGAGTATCCAATAAAGACACATTCTTCTGCCTTTGGATCAAGCTTCTTCCATAGCTCATCTGGCACATGAATATATGCCTTCAAGTGCGATACATCAGTCTTTTTGAGCATTCTTCAGGAGTCATCCCATGAACTGTAGCTGTGGGAGTTCTGTTCATAACATAAACAGCAATATGAATAGCCTCAGACCAAAAATGCTTAGGCATATTCTTTTCAGCCGTCAAGGCACGTGCAACTTCTGCAATATGCCTGTTTTTCCTTTCTGCAACCCCATTTCGATGTGGGATATACCTACATGTGAACTGTCTCTTTATCCCATGAGACCTCAAAAAATCATTGAACTCATTCGAGAGGTACTCTCCCCCTCCATCTGACCTCAAGCACTTTACTTTCAAGCTTGTTTCTCTTTCAACTGCAGCCTTGAAAGTTCTAAAGTGCTCAAACGCTTCACTCTTTTCCTTTATAAAATATACCCACAACTTTCTAGAACAATCATCAATGAATGTAACAAAGTATGAACTGCCTCCAAGAGATACATTTTGTGTAGGCCCCCAAAGGATATTTCTACTTACATCTCTGTCATGTGAAAAGGGTTGTCTTGCTTGCTTACCAAACTGACATGCTTCGCATACCTTATGAAATTCTGCAACTCTAAATGTAGGCAAACCTATAACCAACCCTTTGGACTGCATTAACTTCAGCCTTTGTACATTTGCATGTGTAATGCATTTGTGCCAAATTTCAATATCTGCAACAACACCTTTTCCCTTAACATACATAGTAGCATTCATAGTAGGAATTCCAGCATCCAGAGTAAACATACGTCCAACTCTACTTCCCTTTGCAACCAACCTGCACTTGTCATTGAAGTCTTCTACAAAGCAACCCTTTGCATTAAATCTAACTTGCAGCCCTTGCTCTACCATCTGACTGACACCAAGTTCTTTGTAATAGATGGCACATCTAATGCATCTGAAAGACTCTTTTTCTTACCATCATGCAAGGACAAGGGCATTTTGCAAATCCTGCATCTCTCCAAACCATTCTGCATGGCTGGTCATATGATTGGATGCACCTGAATCAACATACCAAACATCATCATGTGTTCCCTTTCCTGTAACAGCATTCAGCATATGCTGCATAACAAACAAACATTCACTTTTCTCTTCATTCTGTCATGAAGACGATGCATAGTTTCCTTGCTGTAACTTACCACTACGAATATCATCTTTCTTAGCATAACATTGGGCTGCAATATGACCTGTTTTGCCACAGTAGTGACACATAATACCAGAGTTGTTAGAACCTTTGTTCTGCCATCCACCTCTTCCTCTAAAGCTCCCCTTGCCTCTAAAGTTACCATGACCTCCTGAAACCTGCATATAACTAAATTGCTGATTCAATCTATTTTGCTGGTTGTCACTACCATGTCCTGTACCACGGCCTCTTGAAGAGAACCTGCCACGTCCCCTTCCTGAACTGGAGTAGAAAGCTTGGACCTGTTCACCACTTTTTTCAGATGTTCTCACTCTGCATGTTGATCTCTTCAGTGATCATAAGGGAGACCAACTCATCAAAACCTGGAAATGGCTTTCTGACATATATGAAAGTTATAAAAGACTTCCAAGCCTTTTCATTGTTAAGTCCACCCAAGGTAGACGACAGCAAATCATCATCATCGGGCATTGCATCAATCGCTGCCAAGGCATCTACAATGCTCCTTACCTTCATTGCATACTCATTGATAGACATATTCCCTTTCTTCAATGTATTCAGCTCTTGCTTGAGTTGAAACTTTCGTGCCTTTGTATTTACGAAAAACATACTTTCAAGTATGGTCCAAGCTGCATATGAATTCTCTGCATTTCTAATATGTCCCAGCATATTATTGTCAATTACTGCAGACAGCTAATACATAACCTTTTTGTCTTTTGCATTCCATTCCTTCCGTGCCTTTGTCTCTTCTGTAGTTGGAGGATCACTCACCTCCGGCTCCTTTTCTTCACCTGAAACAAACTCGTAGAGGCCTTTTCCAATAAGGAAGTTTGTGACACGGAACTTCCATGAAGGTTCTTATCAAGCTTCTCAATGATGGGGTTTCCACTGTTCTCTGCCATTATCAAAAAACTAATACCAAAAAACAAGCAAATCTTCTGCAATCCTCGACCTATAGTATACAGCAATACTCCAGACAGCTTTTTCACTGTCTGCTCAATAATACATGCAATCTGCAACCAGTTTGTAGATAAACCTTGTGTTTATTTGCTGGTAAACACCTTTGAACTTACAGATCTGAAATATCTAACATGTGCACCCACTTTTGGTCAATACAGCCGAAGTCATAGTGTACCTTGAAACTGTTGTCCACAACCTTGCAGCTCTAAAACGGGGCCTGAAACGGCCTCAGATGCCTAAAATAAATGCGGGACAAGCCCTTAAGGGCTTATCTGTGGAATACACAGCGCTCTTCATGCACACCAAATCTCACTGCAATCTGAGATTTTTGCTCTGCCCTGCTTTCGGTGCCTCCACAGGCACTATCCAAGAGAGAGACTGGAAGAATGGGAGAGCTTCTTACCCATTGCTTGCTTGCTCGAACTTGCTTCTTCTCCTTCACTTCAGCCTTCAAAATCAGCCTCTCTCAGTGGCACGGCTCTGATACCATGTCAAGAATCGCATGGTGGAGGGACTTGCTCAAGATGCTACGACGAACACAAACAGAATGCACAAGGAGAAGCTCACTCAAGAGACAAGAAGAGAGATAGAGGCCAAAACGTTTTCTTGTTGGTTTTTTCTTCTTCTTCCACACACTTTTTACAATGTACACAAAGTATAGATAAGATACAACATAAAGGAAAGTGGCCTACTAAGTCAAACAATGCATAACCGACTACACTAGTCGACTGGCGCTATAACTATGCTAGCTGTAAATAGGTGAAACAACCTGAATATAGTAAGTAATGAGTCATTTGGCCATGTGAGAGTCATAATGACCACCAACGTGCTAAGTGTAGATGTGTGGACCCATCTAACCAGGCGGTCCATCATCAATGTCCACATGTGTTGAGCTTGTCATCTCAACACGGGCCTACCTCCAGCGCCGTCAAGCTGTCGTCAACACCGTCAGAGTATCGCTAACGCCATCAGGCTGCTGCCATTGCCGCCAGGTTGCTGCTATTGCCGCCAGGCTGCCACCATCACAGTCACCTTCATCATCCTCACACGACTAAATTATCATCATCTTCACCATCATCATCCCATTAGTCAACATCATCATCACGTCTTTTCTGAAAATCAGAAGCTTGAGAAGCTTCTATAGAAGCTCCACTATACCAAGTTTACATGTGGATTTTGGGTTTCATAGATCGTATTCCGTAAGGCTTAATTCCTGCGCTGCGAAGAAGATCCCAGGTTGCAATTTCATAATTCGTTGAGTTTATATTATTTTCGTCAATGGCTCCTAAGAAAAAATCGAGAGGAGCACTCGCGGGAGCTTCCACCCAAAGCACGAGAGTGGACAATGTCCCGATATTACATGCCCAGGTTCCGAAATATATATCTTCGCATGGAAAGGATGCATAAAGCATGTCTTAATTCACATAGAGAAACTTAAATACATTGGAAAAATTATATATTTTGCTTCGACTTAAAAAGTTCAATTGCATGATGAGGTACTTATAAAGCTTGCACTTCCATGGTCAATGGTAGTCTCATTTTGAACACATGATGCATAAGTTAAAAGATGCACTTGTGCAAAGACGTCCGTGTTGCATCACACATATACGTTAAATACATTTTGAGATGTTCTTACGTATTTGGAGGTTCACATTGTTGGAAAGGATGGGGCATATAGCACATGATGCACTTATGTAATAAATTCCTTGTTCTGACTCATATATAGGTTAATTATAGAAGGTCATTTAATGATGAATAAATAGTTGCAATGAAAGGAAAATATTTAAGAACTTTGACAAAAATCATATAGTATGCAATTCGGATGCAATGATAGTTACATTTTAGGTTAAGTTGAGTGATAAAGGAAGAATTAAATCAATGATGTATTCATTGGCATCTGGTCATGAAAGAATGATGCATCCATGCATAGAGTTCTTTTATCAAGGTTCACAATTGGGAAATGATGCATTTTCATTAAGATACAAAAGCTTTGAATTCAATGCATAAACGCAAGGTTTATAACAAATAATTCCTAATGTCAAGCAAATCGTATAGGGCTTGGAAAGATGGAAAGATCATTATAGGTCCTCTACTTGCATAATGGTGAAAGGCCTACGGTCTTGCAATTGCATATTCGCGTGGAATGATACATCTCATACATCTTGCAATTACTTACATCTTTTAAGGAAAGTACTTGCAATTTTTAGAGGAAGTATTTGCATCTTTAAAGGAAGGATCATCTTTATTTGTAAGATGGCTAGATCAATTAAGTAAATTACATGTAATTGAGTAACTTACATGAGATTCATAAAGGCATGATTAGTTTTCATACGACGGTCACCTCAATGTGCTAGGTTAGGTTAAGTTATGTTAAAATTCTACTTAGTATCACGCTTAGGATGTCCATTTTAATATTTTCAATCTTAAAGTTCATCCCACATTCACGAAAAGTTAGGGTTATCTAAACAACCGTGCAAGGAAGATCTAGGGTTCTCACCTTAAGGATCGGATGGCCAAATGCTGGACTTTCGCAAGGAACTATTCAGGGACCCTAGGGACCAAATCAATTATCAGCCTAGTGGGATTAGGGTTTTGGATTGGGGTCAATGGGACTCCCAACTCCTATATCTTGATCAAAGGTATTCTTGGTCAAGGAATACCGTATGATAGAGATGTAATCCCTTAAGTTAGGTTCTGCTACCTATCTCATGCAACAAGTCTGCAAGGTCATATGCTCTTAAGACTAAATCGCAAGATAGTACTGCTACACCTTAGACCAAGAATGACGAGTTCTAATTACGAGTCTGATTCTCTAAGAATTGAGTAGTTGTCCTACTACAATACTCTTTCTTAGGGACTGATTTGTCAAGCTAGGGCAGTTGTGAATTGCCAAGAAAGTAAATTGACCAACAAAGTTAGGACGACGGGGTTGTCTAGGATCTATTTGACTATAGTATAAGGAAACCTAAGGTAGTGATAATTTGGGGTCAACAGGGTATAAACCCTAACCCAAGGAAAAAGGGTAAACAAGCAACCCAGCTTGCTAAACCTTTGGGATCTTGCCAAGTTGCGAATGATCCAAGATCGAATCTTGGGAGTATTCGGGGAAAAGGAATCACACCTTAGCAGTTGTTCATGCTCTCAACCCCGAAAAATGTGTCTTTGGCGTCTCCTCGGGAGTTCTTTTGGGCCATATTGTCTCTGCACAAGGAATTCCAACAGGCCCGACAAAGATTGAAAAGATTGCCGCCTTAACAGTACCGACAAACCTCAAACAATTGAGAGGATTTCTTGGCCATGTGGAGTATTACAGAAGATTTATTGCACATTTTGCAACTAAGGCAGCCCCTCTGCACAAGCTCCTAAGGAAAGAAGCTAATTTCCTTTGGACGTATGACTGTGAAGAAGCCTTTAATACCCTAAAACAATGCGTGATCCAGGCACCTATTTTACAGCCTCCTGATTGGACGAAGGAGTTCCATGTGCACATAGATGCATCAGTTGAAGGGCTAGGTGATGTCCTATGTCAAAAGGGCCCCTCCAAATTAGATCAACCGATATATTATGCAAGCCCAAAAGTCACTGATAGGGAATGGAACTATACGGTGACAGAGCTGGAGTGCTTTGCAATGGTGTTTGCTCTAGAGAAGTTTCGCCACTACCTACTGTCTACCCACTTTAAATTTTATGTGGATCACGAGGCCCTATCCTTCCTGATGAACAAAGCAGACGTGAAAGGATGCATGATGAGATGGCTCCTTCTATTCCAGGAGTTCGACTTTGAGGTGATTACCAAACCTGGTCGTTCCCATGTTCTGGCTGATCATCTGTCGCGTATCCCACAGACTGCAGACGAGGAGCATGATGATCCAGACCTCCCTGATACTTCCATATTTCTGGTAGAAACTGTAACCCCCTGGTATGCAGACATTGCCAATCTACTAGCAACCCAACAGTACCCTCCTGGCATTTCTAGCCGGGAAAGGAAGAAACTTATGTTAGAATCAGCCCCCTACACCTTGTTAGGTGGAGCATTATACAAGAAAGAAAAAGATGAAGTGCTCAGAAGATGTGTTGCAGGAGATGAGATTGGGATTGTTTTAAAGGCTTGCCATGACGAGCCATGTGGAGGCCACTTTGTAGGAGAAGCTACAGCTAGGAAGGCTCTACTAGCAGGATACTGGTGGTGGCCGATCCTCCACAAGGATGCATATGATTACTGTAAAAGATGTGATGCTTGTCAGCGAATGGGAAAACCCACCAAAACAAGTGCCATGCCACTGCAACCTATCCTTCCTTTGAAGCCATTCGAGAAGTGGGGCATCGACTTCTCGGCCCAATCGATCCTCCCACTAGAAGGAAATAGAACAGATACATCTTGGTATGTATGGATTATGTCACAAAGTGGTGTGAAGCTAAAGCCCTAAAGCGGGACGATGGTAACAGCGTGGCCCTGTTCATGTACAAGAATATCATCATCCATTTTGGCGGTCCCCTAGAGCTGGTAAGTGATAGAGGCACTCATTTCATTAATAAAGTCATGGAAGAGTTGGGAGAGCTGTATAAGATCTGCCATCGCAAGTCCACTCCTTATTACCCCAGAGCCAACGGCCAAGTCAAAGTCACCAATCTCAGCCTTTGCTCAATCCTGACAAGGACGATTGCCGCACATCGTCGTGATTGGGATGATCGACTTACAGAGGCCCTCTGGGCATACAGAACGTCCCGTAAAGCAGCAACAGGACAAACCCCTTTTCAGCTGGTGTATGGTACAGAAACTGTTTTCCCTGTTGAACTGGAATTGCCCTCTTTGCGAGTGACTATCAAAGAGCATTTGGGGGACAATGATTCACTGCAACGCCGTCTCCTGCACTTGGAATGTTTGGACGAAACTCGTAGGATGACTCTATAGTGCATGGAAGCCACGCAAGCTCGACGTAAGGCTTACCATGACAGCTTCATCAAGCACAAGGAGTTTTAAAGAAGGCGATTCGGCCCTAGCCTATGATTCACGATTTGGCAAGTTTCCTGGCAAGCTCCAACAGCGGTGGATGGGCCCATATAAGATACTTGCTGTCAACCCTAATGGCTCTGTCCAAGTGCAGACCATTGATGCCTCTAATGATCCCTTCCTGATCAATGGATATTGCTTGAAGAAGTACTTCCCTCCTTGGGGATCTTGACAATCACGGTCACTTGATCCTTTCCCCCATTAGCATGGCACTGTAACTCTTATGATGCTACTTCTGATAGCCGTTCTTCAGCCACTCCTGATGAGCTGGACGCAACCCTCTATCCCCTCAGCCCCACCTTCCAGCCCTGATCTCTTATTTTCTATTTTCCACCAACGGTAGTGGCGAGGTGGGTTCTGAAAAATGGTATTTCCACCATTCCCTTGCTTAATTTGAAAAAAGGAAAATATATATATATCGGTCATGGGAGAAAAGGACTTCGGTCCTTGTCATGCCGACCTACTCTTCGAGAAAAGGTGGAGACACCCTCGGGAATAGGAGAAGAAAAAAAAATTGAAAACAACAACAAAATAAGAAAAAAGAAAAAAAAAGAAAAGAAAAAAGAGAAAAAAAAACTGTTATGGGAGAAAAGGAAGCAATTCCCTGTCATAGCAGGCCTCATTCCAAGAAAAGGTGGTTAACACCCTTGGGCGAGAAGCTGGCTGTGGAAAGGTGGCAACACCTAGCAGTCCAGAAAGTGGATTCATCAATTGACATCCCCAGGATCCAGTTCCGAAGCTGCCTCCCTTGGTACGCTGTGTCCTGTGCCTTTCTGCAGAGTGTTTGACAGTCCTCTAGCAGACGCCATGTCCTATGTAACACAACGTTCGGTCTGATGGCTACCTCCCTGGGTACGCCTCTTCAACACCGAATGACGCGATCTTTATCGACAAACAATCGAGTGACGCGAGCTTTCATCCTAACCGGATGGGAAAGTGGGTATGGTTGCCCTCTGTAACTATCAACAGAGAATGAGAAAGAGGGTGGGGTGAGTGACCAGTCTTTTTCCTTCAAATCAAATGAGAGGTGAGAAGTGTGAATGAAGTGTTGCATGCACGGGATGGGCCTCTCAAGGCACAAAGCACGATTTGTTTCTGTGCACTGCACCATAAGGCTCCCTGGCCTTCCTTCTCGCACTGTATGCCGACATAGGGTGGGATGCACAGTTGCACCATCAAATGCACACAAGGCATACAACCTCTGCACAAGTGTCCGTGAGGATTACCTTAATGGGTTTCAAGAAAGGGCTGCCCTCCTGTATCTATCAACAGAGTGTGAGACAGAGGGTGGGCTGAGTGTGCCTGAAGTTTCTTCAATCAATTACCGAGAGGTGAGGATTGAGGGACGTTACGACCCTTGGAGTCATGTACGTTTCCATTTTCCTATGCACCCATGTGCTGGGTTTCTGCCATCAACACATGACACATCATTTTGCATTATACACTATACTACAAGGCTCCCTCGCCTTTCTCTTTGCACCTATGCCAGAAGGGTTGGGCACACTAATGCGCCATCAATTGTGCACCCTAGCATACTCCCTCTGCACCATCCCCTTGTCAATTCCTAAACCGGGTGTGAGATATGGGTTTCAATCATTATTCATCGAGTGATGCCCGTAATGGGGCGAGTGACTATTCTATCATCCCATCAAAGTGTTGTAAGTTGAGTGACTATCCTTCGTCACCGACACCGACTCGACGAGCTTCATCCACCAGCCATCTCCTTGGGTGCTGCCACGTGGTCCCTGCCACGACAGACGTGTGCTGTGAAGATATCTTGGTACCTCCTGCAGCCGACAACGACAGTGGACGTGTCATCGACAGTCAACCTTGATTCTCGACAACTACCCTACACCTTCTGTTGTCAGTGACGGTCATGTTTTAAGTATGGGGACGTTAGTGGTTGGTCTATCGTGTGGTATTAGGTCCCTGTTGCTCAGTCAACCCTACCTGTTAAGGTTTTAAGTGTGGGGACGCATCCCTACGCGTCTACCTTGCATACCGCCCTATATATGCCTCACTTTGATCATGCATGTATGCCATGACTTTCTGTTACACTCCTAGGTCCCTTCCCCACCTACCCGTCCACTGTCACCCCTCCCTTGGGGATGTTCTTCCTCCATTTTTCTTTTTCCCTTATTTTGTTGTGTTTCTATGTGAACGTACCCTACGTTCCCCCAAATTCCAATCTAAACTTATAGCCATGTTCGTCCCTTCGAATGTCCAATTTTCCTTTTTCCCCACCCCTGTTCCACTGCACGGTTTTTGTGTTATTAATTTTTGAAGGATTTTGCATCCATTAGATAGTCTTCCATGTGAACGCACTTTTCTTGCTTCAGAACCGTGATCTGACATCATAGCCCGACGATCACTTTCCCCCTGACATTTTTCATTTTTACTCCATGTCATTTCGATGCACGGTTTGTCAAATATTAATTTTTGCGGTTTTTCGGGACCTTTTCGTGCATCTTTTTGATATTTTTCCATGTGAACCTGCCTTGTTTGCATCGGAATTCCAATTTGACTTGATAAGTGTGTCCGCCACGCCCTTCCTTACATTTTTTCCTGTGAAACTCCATCCCCCGCACAGTTGTCGTTTTTGCTGCCCCCTGTTCCGGTGAACTGATCTTCTGTTATTAATTTTCGACCGTAATGGCGTATGTCATTTTTATATTTTTCCTATGTGAACGCATCCTATTACAGTCGAAACTGTGTTTTGACGTGATAGGGTTGTCGGGTGCGTTCTTCTGCACATTTTTCCTACTTTCTGCCCTGCATTCTGGTGAGCGGATTTCCCGAAATTAATCCCCGTATGTGTTTTCGGGGTTTTTTTTTTTGTTTTTTGCATATGCACGCTCTTTATCCCCCCCAGAACCCCCGTTGACCTTTTCCCCTATCTTCCCCATGCCGTCTGGTACATTTTTTATTTTTACGAACTTTCAGTTGGTACTTGGGCCGCACCAATCCACCAAAGCTCCATCTCGGATTGTACCTTAAATTGTTGTTCTTTTCCCCTGCCAATACTGTAATCCAATGCCTTGTTCATGATACAGATGTTGACTCTTTCTATCTTTTGTCCCTTTTGAATCTGTGCTTTATCCAATTTTAGTGCAAACTTCAAAATTCCACCACATTCTTGGACAGCAAATTTATACATATGGACCATTGCAATTTGGAATCTTTTAAGATCAATCCAAATATTATTAAATGTGTTGTATTAAAAAAAGACCTTTATTTTATGTTTTTCATAGGGCATAGATCCTTCTATATGAATATACTCCCCAAAAACATCTGGAATCCTACGATTCATAGCAGTCCTAGCAATTGAAACTGCAAGAGGCCAAGGCAAACCAAATGCACTTTTTCTATGACATTTAAGATTTGTAAACCAAAATTTAGAGAGAGCACGATAACCTCTATGACTGATACCCATACTGTCACATGTTTCCACTATTTCATTTGGTTTAACTGTTCCTTTTGAATCTTTCACTAACTCTTTCAGAGTTTCGCTTCTCAAGTCTACATTTTCAAGTGATTTTATAAGAATCCTTATAATGTCTTTTTTTATCACGGTTTCTTTAATAAGCTTAATCCTCTCATCGTTCTCTCGAATTTTAATACATTTTCGTTTCGCCGATCGGATTGTGAGATATTCATTTTTCCTTATTTTTACGTGTTTCACGCGACTCGTCTCGCGCGTGAATGCATGCATTTGCAGTTTTACGCGGCTTGCCATGCACGATCACGTACACACCCCCCGTGCCGACGTCCCGACGCCATTCCAATTCTGCCAAGACAAATTTTTTTACCCCGCCCCACGCCTGCGCATAGGACGGGGGCACGCCTTTCTTTTAGTTTATTAATTTATTAATTTATTTAAAAAAACACAACAATTATTTACTTCACCTTTTTTGTAAGAAGCTGGGAATACTTAGAATACTAATAATATGCCATGTCACATTGACACTGGTATATAAGGAGAGAAGTTGTAATTTTTCACATCTTTTTGACATATCAATACAATAACAATCTTTCTCTCCCTTCTTGCTCCAAGCTTCCATGGCTTCTTCATCTTTCATGTCTTTCTCTCTCCAATTCTAGTCTTTCTCTCTCCTCGTCACTCTATTTCTCTCTCTTCCTGCAGTCTTTCTCTCTCCACTGCAGTCTTTCTCTCTCCCTAGTTCTCTCTCTGACAAGTGGTATCAGAGCTTCAGTCTTTGATCCATTATTTTCTTCCATTTTCACTCTCATTTTCCTATTTCAAAACCAATTTCAGACAAAAATGGTACAAGACAGTGACTAGTGGAGTGCTGCAGGACAACTACAGTTAGCAATGACTACATCTGGAGATATTCAAGGTCAGATATGGCGGGTAAAGGCTTAAATGGCTGGACGTCATCAAATTTTATGCAAAAATGGAGGTAACTAGGGTAAAGAATGGTTAACCGGGCTTAGTTACAGACAAAACTACAGTTACTTTTCAAAAGAGAGCTTCTCTTCTCTCTCCTTCAAGCTTTTGGCTAAAGCTTCCATGGTGGATGTCAAGAATCTTCACAAATATCTCTCTCTGTGCTGAATATCTCACTGCCAAACCATGGGGTAAAGAATCTTTGTTGCCTAAGCTACAGGAGGAGCACCATTGTTGATGCCTACTGCTGAAGATCAGCCCAGGACTGCCCGAAAAATGTGCCGCAAATTGCGCTAATCCTCCTGCCCCCTTCTCACTGCTCTGATGCTCCAAATGCTCAGCTCATTGATCAAAGACTCTTAAGGCTTCATCAAACAATTGAGTACATCAACTTTCAGCCCCAGGGGAACTCTCATCAGCCATTTCTCTGTTCAAAACCCTAATACACAGCAGGGCAGCCATAGCCACAGACATGGAAGCTCAAATTTCTCAAGATTTTGGACTTTCCCGACCTTCAAGGCTTCTCTAAAGCTGAATACAAGCTGGATAGACTTCAAGATTGAAGACATTGAAGAGATTTCAGCCCGTGCATGTCAATGAAGCTCAAATGGAAGGAATATTTTGGGGCTTTTCATCAGGGAGCTTGAATCTTTGAAGTTCAAGTGTTCAAGCAAGGCTGGAGTATTGATCTTTCAAGGATTTCATCATATTGAAGCATGTATGGACTGATTTCATGGAGATTTCAAGCTTTATGTTGGATTCATGGTGGATTATGAAGAACTCTTGCATCAACCGGGTTAAAGCTGATATCCATCATCATTTTCAAGCTTAATGGAGGTATTTTCTTTTGCTAATCTCTGAAATCTCTCAATAATCCTATTGCTAATGGCTTTTCCACTTGTTGATGAGAGGTTATTGATCAATTAATTCACTGGATTGATCAATAGATCAGAGAATAGTATTAATTTTCTTCAATTTCAGCCTATTTCATTGAATTCCTTTTGATTCAAAACCATTACTCATCTTAGGTAACATTTGATCAGCTTGATGCATAACCTTGATCTGTTTTGTTGAAATTCTCTCTTATCCAAGCTGAAATATTGTAAAAGGGTAAGTACTAGCAATCAGTGAGTCACTGAATTGCATAGGTAAACCCTTCTCCCATCTCAAGTTTTCTTATCTCAATCAATTGCATCTCATGAAAGGCTGAATTGATATTTTTGGAATTGCATATCATGCTGATTGCTTAGCACACTAGCCTCTGCCATGTTGATATTCCCACCGAGGAAAAAGGTGGATACCGGGGGAGATAGTGGGACAAAAGAGAGATGACCCTCCCTCACTATCGAAGATCCCGAAGGGGTGCAACCAACCGACCCGGGGGGAACTTTGCCCACCTCCCGGTGATTCGGAGCCCGTGTAGGGAGCCCTTCCTGCCGTTTTATCCCTCACACAGGTACAGCGAGTGGAGAATTGAAGATTGAAGACTTTCCAACGACTCAAGTACCTACTGGAGTAAAACAGGGTAAAACAGGGCATTTTCAGGTTACCCACAGGGTATTTACAGGTGGATACAGGTACACCCTTTGATACTGAAGTACAGGTGCAGGTACTACGGGGTACTCACAGGTCCTATATACCCCTTTGCAGGGTTTGGTAGCCATTGGAGGTTACTTTCTTGCATTACAGGGTCAAAACAGGGCACTTACAGGTCTAAACAGGGTGTAGGACTGGACAGTTCAGACTCTGAAATTCAGTTACAGAATTTTCTGTCCTAAACCTGTTATAGCGTGCTATAGCTCATCTCGAAGAGGGCATTGCAAGCTTCGATTCGCACAAAAAAGTTTTGCAATCGGAGTTTTCTAGCCAAAGTTATAGCCGTTTTACTGACAGGGGGTACTGCAGGACTGCACTAGTATGGCAGGGCATAAAGGCAAAAATAAGGTCCAGGAGGACTATGCACAGCAAATCAGGGATTCTATGATGGAAAGCACATTTCAAGAGAACCCTAAAGAGCCTCAACAAGGAGAAATTAGTATGCTCAATGATACTTTGTGTGCCCATGAACTAAGGCATAGAGAGCGACATGAGGCCATGCTATCAAGAATGGATCAGATGGTTCAATCTACTGATCAGACCAAGGCTTCCATTGATAGATTGGTAATGTCCAACGACCTACTCATGGCACAAATCTCTAAACTTTTACAATTACAAGTGGCATCAAAAGAAGCTAATGAAAAGGCCTGTTCAAATACTGACCCTTCAGTTCCACTTCAGCCATCCAACCAAAATGGTCATGGAGATGGAATCATTGGAAGAAGAGGTATTCCAAATAGTCAGTATGAAGTGGGAGAAGCTTCACAAAGGCATGATGACTATTTGGGCAGCTTGAACGGAGCCAATACTCAAGCTTTTGGATTGCATACTCAGCATTCTAGGGGTGCTTTACCAACAGGAAGATTACATGGTAATTCTCAGCCACCTGTTGGAAGATATCAGTCTCAATTTGGAGGTTCTGTACTTGGAAATTCTGATCAGCCAGTTTTGGGACAGCAACCCTTCCATGATAGAGAATTTAAGGAAAAAATTGTTTTATCCAAATTCAATGGCCAGTCATCTTCACCATCAGAATTAGAGGAATGGACCTCTAAGATGGAGTCTTATTTTGACATATTTCCTAAAACTGATGTTATGAAGATACACTTTGCCTCCTTGCACTTAGAAGGATTTGCTCACACTTGGTGGAGGTATATCAAGAAAGAGAATGTACTTATTGAGAATTGGGAAGCTTTCAAGGCACTTATGGCTGAAGTCTTTGTTTCACCTCTTGAAAAAGAGAAGTTAGAACGAAGATGGTATGCTTTGGAACAAAGGGGCCTAAGTGTAAGAGAATATACAAACCAATTCCTCAACTTGACCATGTATGTGGAAAACATCAGTGATGAGGCCAAGTTACATAAGTTCATGTATGGTTTAGAACCATCCTTGTCAACTGATGTTATGGCGCAAAATTCTACTTCACTTTTCAAGGCTATTGAGCTTGCAAAGCGCTTTGGAAGGAAGTATAGGAAAGAATCTTCATTTCAGCCAAGTTATGGACAGCCAAGGACTGTTTTAAAGCAAGGGCAAGTTGGTAACAATTATGGCAGCAATCATATACCTAGTGGGAGCTTACGGATACCAACTTATCCTCCATTTAATGCTTCTAGGCTTCAAGGCAATTTCAGGACAGCAAACAGTCCAAAGGTTGAATTTAAGCAAGGTGACAATAAGCCTAAGTCTACTTCAGCCAATACAAATTCCAGAAATATTCCCATGGATCTTTATAAGGAAAGAAAGGACAAAGGCTTATGCTTCAAGTGTGGAGAAAAGTATACTCCTGACCATGCTTCAAAGTGTGTATACAAAAATGCCAAGCCAAAAATTCAGAGTATGCTAGTTCTTGAGGATCTTGAAAATGACATAGATGAAGTTAATGCAGTCCCAATCAATGCTGAAAATGAAGATTTCGAGGATGATGGTGGACAGGAGTACTTCTATGATCCATCTGACTCTTTTCCTTTTGATCCAGGCGGTGATATCCCATTTGATCGTGGTGGATTTTGTAATGAGTTGCCTGCTGCCACTAATTGTTCTATCTCTATGGATGCTTGGACGGGATCTAAGAACCCTAATACACTTCGTATGAAGGGAAGCATATGTGGAAAGCCAGTGTTCATCCTGATAGATAGTGGCAGTACCCACAGTTTTGTCAATAAATCCATTTTGTACAAGTTAAATTGTGTTCCCACCGACTTACAGCAGCCCATTAGAGTACAAGTGGCTAATGGTGAAGAGGAAATCAGCACACAGATTTGTCCACAGGTTTCTTTGCAGATGGCTGAAAATTTTGAAGTCAAAGTAAACATGATCACTTTGGAAACGGGGCCCGTAGATATTGTACTTGGTTGTGACTGGTTGATAACCTTAGGCAGGATTACTATGGATTTCTCACAGTTATATATGGAGCTTTTCTCCAATGGATAGCTCATCCGTTTACAGGGAATCCCTAGTAGATCTGATTTTCAGCTTATCACCATTCAACAACTCAAGAAAGAGTACAAGAAGCGCTCACAGATATTTGTATTGCATTTGAACAAAGAAACACAGGATCAGCCCAATAATTCAGCAAACCATCCAGCCTTGACAGCTCTTCTTGAGGAGTATAGAGATTTATTTGAAGTACCTACTTCATTGCCTCCTAAGAGAGCGGTGGATCACCCCATTGATTTGGAACCCAACTCAAAGACGATCAATAAGCCACCTTACAGACTATCAAAATGTGAATGAGAGGAAGTAGCCAAGCAAATCAAAGAGCTTCTTGAAATGGGATTCATTGAACCAAGTTCTTCACCGTATGCATCCCCAGTCCTGTTAGTCAAAAAGAAAGATGGATCTTTCAGAATGTGCATTGACTACAGGGATCTTAACAATATAACAGTGAAGAACAGGTATCCTATACCCAGGATAGATGATTTGCTTGATGAGCTTAAGGGGGCTCGATTCTTCACGAAGACTGATTTGAGATCAGGGTATCATCAGATTCGCATGAGAGAGGGTGATGAGGTCAAGACTGCTTTTAGGACTGATCGTGGGCTCTACCATTTCTTGGTGATGCCATTCGGCCTTACAAACGCTCCAGCTACCTTTCAAAGCCTGATGAATAAGATTCTACAACCTTTCCTCTTTCAGTTTGTCTTGGTATTCTTCAACGACATTTTGATCTACAGCAAGACTTTTCAGGATCATTTGTCGCATATGAGGAAGGTTTTTGATGTGTTGAGACATCATAGGCTTTTTGCTAAGGAGAAGAAGTGTTCTTTCATGCAGACTGAAGTGGAATATTTGGGACATATAGTCAGTGAAAAAGGAATACAGGCTGATCCCAAGAAGGTGCAATGCATAAAAGATTGGCCAATGCCTACTACTACTACCTCTCTTAGAGGATTTCTTGGTCTATCTTCATTCTATCGCAGATTTATAAAGCATTATGCGGCAATTGTAGCCCCTTTAACTGACAAGTTGAAGAAAGAGGCTTTCTTTTGGGATTCTCTTGCAGATAGCAGCTTCAACCAGTTAAAGGAATTACTTACCTCCGCTCCTATTCTTGTATGCCCGGATTTCTCTAAAGAGTTTACTATACAATGTGATGCTAGTGGCCGTGGCATTGGGGCTGTTTTGCTTCAGGAGCATGGAGTAATTGCATTTGAAAGCCGTAAGCTTACTGATAAGGAGATGGCCATGAATGTTTATGATCAGGAAATGTTGGCTATTTTGCATGCAATCAAGAAATGGCACCATTACTTATATGGCAGCCGATTCAGAGTACATAGTGATCATCGCGTACTCAAGTATTTCCTTACTCAGTCAAATCTTACTCCAAAGCAACGACGATGGGTAGCAACATTACAAAATTATGACTTTAACATCACTCATACAAGGGGCAAAGATAACATAGTGGCTGATTCTCTCTCTCGTATGTGGGCCTGCAAAGTATCAGCCATGATGGAATTACATAGTGATTGGATTGAAGAGCTACAAGAGGCATATCTCTTAGATGAGGAATTCAGCCAAATCTTTCAGAAATTACAGCAAGGTCTTATGGAAGAAAACTCACATTACCAGCTTAAAAATGGTCTTATTTGGTGGAAGGGCAAGATTGTTATTCTCTCTACTTCTTCTTTCAAGCGAAAAATTATGGAGGAGATGCATTCTTCGCCTTTAGCTGGACACTTGGGAGTTTTCAAGACTTATGACAGGATCAGCAAGACCTTTTATTGGAAAGGACTGTGGAAAGATGTTAAGGACTTCGTTATAAAGTGTATGCCTTGTCAGCAAAATAAGGATAGCACCCATAAGCCAGGGGGTTTATTGCAGCCATTGCCTATTCCTACGGGTAAATGGACTCATATTACTATGGACTTTATCACTGGCTTACCTACTACCAAGAAGGGGTGGAATAGTATTTATGTGGTGGTTGACAGACTCACCAAAGCAGCTCATTTTATCCCAACAAAAATTCAGTTTACTGCTTCTCAGGTGGCCAACCAGTTTATGGAGCATATTTTCAGATTACATGGATTACCGCAGGTGATTATCCATGATAGGGACTCAAAGTTTATGAGTAACTTTTGGCAAGCGGTATTTACATCTATAGGTACCAAGTTGGCTCCATCTACGGCTTATCATCCCCAAACTGATGGACAGACAGAGAGAGTTAATAAATGGTTGGAGACTTATCTTCGCCATTTTTGCTATGATGTCCAAACCTCATGGGATTCTTGGTTACACCTGGCTGAGTTTGCTTATAATAATTCCACTCATGCAAGCATAGGAGTTTCACCCTTTGAGGCTTTGTATGGTTACAAGGTGCCCCTACCCACAGTCATTTTTAACGAAAAGATCAACCCTCATGGGAAGGAAGAGTTGGATAGAATGCAGACCCTTCTTCAGCAATGCAAGGTGAATCTAAGGAAGGCTCAAGATCAGATGAAGATGTATGCTGATGAGAAGAGGAGGCCTTTAGAGTTCCAGGAAGGAGAGCTGGTTTTGTTGAAGGTGCCCAAATCCAAGTATTCTACATTGAAAGATGGATCCAGTAATAAGCTTGCCCACAGATTCTATGGCCCTTACAGGATCCTTAAGCGGATTGGAGATTTGGCATACAGACTAGAGCTTCCCTCTTCTACAAAGATTCATAACGTCTTCCATGTTAGTCAGCTCAAGCCCTATTATGGTGATCCAGTGGATTTAGTTGATGAGCTGCCACCTATTGATGAAGATGGTATCGTTCAGTACATCCCAGAGGCTGTTATTGGTCAGCATGAAAAGAAGCTTCGATCACATTCTATTGTAGAATATTTGATTAAATGGAGAGGTTTACCCTCTGAAGAGGCTTCTTGGAGACCTGATTCAATATTGGATGAGTATCCATACTTGAAGGATACATTGGTGGCTGAAGCCTATTGTTTATGGAGCTAGTATTGGTGCAGACTGGTTCAGGACAGCACGTTGTTTTAGAACAGTTTTTGCTGTACTTCATTTTCAGAATTGAGCTATCTACATGAGCTTAAAGTACTCTTCAAGAGCTTCGTTTTGATATGTGGTACATCTCATTTGGACACTTCTATCAAAAGTTATGGCAGATTTGGTCTAGCAAGGACTGTTATTTCAGCAAGCTGTCTACTTTCTTCTGGAACTATTTGTTGAAGATTCTATGGCTCCAATGGCTTCTTAAGTTCTTCAAATCATGTATATAGCAGGGTCCACTTTCCGTACTTCAAATTCAGCCCTTGTAATGATAAATTCTTCACTCATTCCCTATTTGTAAAGCTGTAAAACATAGTAGTACTCTGTTCTATCCATCTTTTCTTTAGCTCTTTCTAGTTTTGTTTTTGGGGACAAAAACTTTTGGGAAGGGATGGATTGTAAGAAGCTGGGAATACTTAGAATACTAATAATATGCCATGTCACATTGACACTGGTATATAAGAAGAGAAGTTGTAATTTTTCACATCTTTTTGACATATCAATACAATTACAATCTTTCTCTCCCTTCTTGCTCCAAGCTTCCATGGCTTCTTCATCTTTCATGTCTTTCTCTCTCCAATTCTAGTCTTTCTCTCTCCTCGTCACTCTATTTCTCTCTCTTCCTGCAGTCTTTCTCTCTCCACTGCAGTCTTTCTCTCTCCTTTTCTTCTCTCCCTAGTTCTCTCTCTGATTTTTTTTTTAAAAAAAATTATTCCCCCCTAACGGTCACCTCCCCCCGCATCCCAACCCCCTCTCTCTCTCTTCTTCTTCTTCTTCTTCTTCTTCTTCTTCTTTCTACCTTCTCTCTCCCCGACCCCTCCCTCTCTCTCCTCTCTCCTCCTACAATCCTGCTTTTCCCTCCTTCCTCCTCCCTCCACCCTCCTCCCTCCCTCCTACCACCACTATCTCCCTCCCCTCCTCCTTCCCCCACCTCCTCCCTTCATCACCTTCCATCCTCCTCCTTCTCCCTCCCTCTCTCTCCCCGACTTCTTCCCTTCTCTCTCCCCTTCCTCCTTCCTTACCCCCACCTACTCCTCTCCCTCCTCCTCCTCCTCCTCCTTCCCCTTCTCCCTCCCCACCCTTTTCCCTTCTCTCTCCGCCTCCCTTCACGCCCTCCCTTCCCTTCCAACGCTCGTCTGCTCCTCTAGGGCCGCCCCCCGCCTGCGCCTTGACGCCACCGCCAGGGCACCCACTCCGTCGCCAGGGCTACCAGGGCCGTCGTCGCCAGGGCCACCAGGGCCGCCGTCTTCGCCGCCAGTGCCAGCACCGCCGCTGTCGCCTCCCCACCGCCCGCCACCTAGTAGCCGCCGCCTTGCCGCCACCCTCCTCCTCCCCTCTTCCTCCTTCTCCTCCTCCTCCTTCCCCTTAACTACAGGTTAGTTAGCCTAACCTTCTTTCATTGAATTAACCTTAATTAATTAAACTAACCCTAGTTAGTTAACCCCCCTAGTTAAGTTAGTTAACCCCCCTAGTTAAGTTAGTTAGCCCCCCCACTAGTTAGGTTAATTAACCTCGCCCCCTAGTTAGGTTAGTTAACTGATTTACTTAATTTATAAATTAATTTCCACTAATTTTTTTTTAAAAAAATTCCCTACACTTTTTGTAAATTTTTGGAAATTTGTCAGCTAGAAATTTCAACCCCCAAAATTCCAGAAAATTCCATATTTGCCAATTTAGTCAAAATTACCTTAAAAATGCACAAAAATTCATTTTAAATTAGACAAAAATACAGAAAAAATTCTGCAAAATTCCTAAAAATTTAACCCACTCCCCTAACCTTTTTCCATTCCTTTTTTTTCCTTTAAAATATTTTTATACATGATATCCCTATTTAAAATAATTTATTAAACCAAAAAAGACCAACACACAAAACTTTACCATAAAAATCCCTATCTTATTTTCATACCCTAAATTGTGGATATTTCTTACCTGGCTAAAATTTTCTTTTTCCTTCCTCCCCTATCTATATTTATTATTATTCCTTTTGATTACAAACTAAAAACAAAACAACCAACAACCCACCACATACACTTTATTAAAAAACAAATTCTGACAAACCGACATACCTCCAATCACTACACATAATACCCCCTAAAATACCAAACAAACACAATATAAAATTTCAAAAAAAAAAACAAAAAAAACAACAAACTATTCTTATACATCATAATAAAATTAACAATCATACTCAAACTCGATACACCCACTAAGGTTTTGTCTTTGTTGTTCAGTCTCAGTGGTCTTTCCTTTTCTTTTACTGGATTCATTCCTTTTGGGGGACTCTTCTGTGTGCCTTCAGGCCTTGCATACACACCCCTTCCAAGTATTTATTTTATGTGCTTTAGTTATTTTCATTTCCCCCTTAATCACAAACTAGTTGTTAAAATGAAATATTTATTGATCCACATTTTCCACGCGCGTTTGCGTTAAACACACAATTTCATAATAATAAAAATCAACCAGCCGTTCACTTTGCATGCGCTACGTGCACTTAAGAGGCACTTTAAGCATACCAGAACTATATTCATTTTTCTCACCAATATTCACAGTCTCTGGATCCTTCAGTGAATTGGCAGCTCATTTTGCTTAGTATCTAGCATACATGCATAGGCATTCCCATAATGATCAAAAGGCCATTCCCAAACTTTGTATAAATGTCAATGTGAATATTGACTCCCACCAGTTGGATGTCCTGTATTTTCATGCCCTATGTCTCCCTAGCAGATACCTTGTCTTGCTAGAAAGGATGTGCTGCTTGCAGTTTTTTCAGAATCCTCCCAAGACATTTGTAGATGAATCCTTCTCCATGGATCTATTCCAAAACCACCAAGCTTTTAAAAGGGATCATCTTCATTGATGCCTTTGCCATGTATTTTGGAAGAATTTTAATGATATATCTCTTTTTGGAGGTGTCATTCAAATGGTTGTGTTAGTGTTCGTGTATGTGTTGTCTTAATTGTATGTGATGAGTTCGTGTTGGTTGCGACTATTTGTTCGAGAGCTATTTTCAAAAGATTGCTGGTAGATGAAAAGCCTATGGTGGAAAGCTGAAGAGAACCTCTTATATCCTTTACAGATTTGTCATGGTTTTTAACTAATTAATCAGATGAGTTAATGAATAATGAATTTTTCCTTTAGTAGTATTTTTTCTCTCAGATACAGGTGATAAGTTGGGGTCATGTTTTGGCAAGATTATTAAAGATCTAACAGAAGACAAAAATGAGCTCTTTCGTGAACTTATATTCTTCTTTTCCTTAGGTCACGAGGACGCTTCCTTTCTAAGTGTGGGGATATGTCGAGAGTAGAAAAATACTGAATTTTTGACTGATTTTTGTTGTTTTTGAGGTCTGAATGATTGATTTTTGGTAGATTTAGAGTGATGTATGATTGCTAATGGAAGTATTTAAGAGTGTTTTGGATAATATTGATTATGTTTTAGAAGTTAATGATGATTTTTAGTGGAGATATGAGGTTCTGTGATGTTCTGATAGGTTCTGATTGGTTCTGTATACCTTCTGTATAGCTTATGTTTTGTTCTGATTGTCTTCTGTATGAAGCATGGATTGATGATTGATGAAGATTGAGATCTTGTGAAAGCTTATTGAATATTTTTTTAGAGTTTGGAATGGTTTGAGTATGAGTTATGAGGTTTTAATGACCTTCTGTAACCTTCTATAGATCTTCTGTAGAGCCTCTGTCTCTATTCTATCTTTGTACTGTTCTGTGACTGTTCTGTAGACCTTCTGTAGGTGTTCTGTAGAATGTATGTGTGACTTTGAGAAAGTTTTCTAACCTTTGGAAAGGATGAATCTAAGTTCAAAAGAGTTAAAATAGGTGGAAGAAATAGCTGCTGAAGACTGAAGAGAAGACTAAGTGATAGTGACAGTAGTGAGCTGTGACAAGACACTGTAGTGGCTCTGGTGACTCTTCATATCAGACATACCTCTTGGGAGGTGCATCCACGACCTAAGAAGGATTATTGAGGGTTATTATGAGAATGTTGTAGTGAGGATATGATATACTATTGATGGAGAGAGAGAGAGAGAGTCAGAGATAGTCAATTCTATCAAAACAGTGTGATTGTATGTGAGAGATTGAGGAAGAGAACTATGAAGACATTGAAGATGAATAATATGTGATGTATTTCCATTCAAAGATGGTGTATTCCTTTGTGTTCTTTCTTATATTGATGGATTTTGTGAAGATGTTGGAGAATATGGTTGATTCTATCAAATCCGTGGGAGATATCTACTATGATGCTGCGTGAAGAATTGTTGTTTTCTTTGTTTTGATGATCAAAGGAATGAAATAAAAGCTTGTTGATGTTACAAGATAGATTTTCTTGCAAGAGAATTCTCTTTTCCTTGGTGTTCCTCTTGGGGCTCCAGTGCTCCGTCCTAGTGAAATAACAATATCACCCCCCCCTCAGTCGTGCATATGAAACCGTGGCTCACAAAACTGCAAATCACGGCAGGAACTCCCCTCCAAGAAAAATGATAATCAATAATTACATTTTTTTTAAAAACTCGCTCTCCTTCTCCCCTTGCATGGCGGGGAGAGAGAGTGTGTGTATGAGCTTATGGAGGGGCATGAGGAGGAAGGCATGCGGCCGCCACCTGTGTGGCCACCCCCCCCTCCACTGCTTTAACCATCCCCACGTCCACCTTATATGAAACCCCCCTCCCAAGCTTGAGGCCCATCGTCCGGGCCTACCGCCAGCGCCGTCAAGCTGCCGCCAACGCTGTTAGAATGCCGGTAATGCCGTTAGTCTGCGACCATCGCAGTCACCTTCATCATCCTCACACGACTGAATTATCATCATCTTCACCATCATCATCCCATTAGTCAACATCGTCATCACGTCTTTTCTGAAAATCAGAAGCTTGAGAAGCTTCTATTGAAGCTCCACTATACCAAGTTCACGCGCGGCTTTTGGGTTTCATAGATCGTGTTTCTCAAGGCTTAATTTCTGTGCTGTGAAGGAGATCCCGGGCTGCAAGCAATTTCGAAATTCGTTGAGTTGATATTATTTTTGTCAATGGCTCCTAAGCAAAAATCGAGAGGAGCACATGTGGGAGCTTCCACCCAAAGCATGAGAGTGGACAACATCCCGATATTACATGCCCAGGTTCCGAAATATATATCTTCGTATGGAAAGGATACATAAAGCATGTCTTAATTCACATAGAGAAACTTAAATGCATTGGAAAATTTATATATTTTGCTTTGACTTAAAAAGTTCAGTTGCATGACGAGGTACTTATAAAGCTTGCACTTCCATGGTCAAGGATAGTCGCATTTTGAACACATTATGCATAAGTTAAAAGATGCACTTGTATTGGGAGGTCCACATTGTTGGAAAGGATGGGGCATATAGCACATGATACACTTATGTAATAAATTCCTTGTTCTGACTCATATATAGGTTAATTATAGAAGGTCATTTAATGATGAATAAATAGTTGCAATGAAAGAAAAAGATTTACGAACTTTGACAAAAAGCATATAGTATGCAATTCGCATGCAATGATAGTTACATTTAGGTTAAGTTGAGTGATAAAGGAAGAATTAAATCAATGATGTATTCATTGGCATCTGGTCATGAAAGAATGATGCATCCATGCATAGAGTTCTTTTATCAAGGTTCACAATTGGGAAAGGATGCATTTTTGTTAAGATACAAAAGCTTTGAATTCGATGCATAAACGCAAGGTTTATTAGAAATAATTCCTAATGTCAAGCAAATTGTATAGGGCTTAGAAAGATGGAAAGATCATTATAGGTCCTATAGTTGTATAATGGTGAAAGGCCTACGGTCTTGCAATTGCATATTCGCGTGGAATGATACATCTCATACATCTTGCAATTACTTACATCTTTTAAGGAAAGTACTTGCAATTTTTAGAGGAAGTATTTGCATCTTTAAAGGAAGGATCATCTTTATTCGTAAGATGGCTAGATCAATTAAGTAAATTGCATGTAATTGAGTAACTTACATGATATTCATAAAGGCATGATTAGTTTTCATACGACGGTCACCTCAATGTGCTAGGTTAGGTTAAGTTATGTTAAAATTCTGCTTAGTATCGCGCTTAGGATGTCGATTTAATATTTTCAATCTTAAAGTTCATCCCACATTCACGAAAATTTAGGGTTATCTAAAAAACCGTGCAAGGAAGATCTAAGGTTCTCACCTTAAGGATCGGATGGCCAAATGTTGGACTTTCACAAGGAATTATTTAGGGACCCTAGGGACCAAATCAATTATCAACCTAGTGGGATTAGGGTTTTGGATTGGGGTCAATGGGACTCCCAACTCCTATATCTTGATCAAAGGTATTCTTGGTCAAGGAATACCGTATGATAGAGATGTAATCTCTCAAGTTAGGTTCTGCTACCTATCTCGTGCAACAAGTCTGCAAGGTCATATGCTCTTACGACTAGATCGCAAGATAGTACTGCTACACCTTAGACCAAGAATGGCGAGTTCTAATTACAAGTCTGATTCTCTAAGAATTGAGTAGTTGTCCTACTACAACACTTTTTCTTGGGGACTAATTTGTCAAGCTAGGGCAGTTGTGAATTGCCAAGAAAGCAAATTGATCAACCAAGTTAGGACGACGGGGTTGTCCAGGATCTATTTGACTATAGTATAAGGAAACCTAAGGTAGTGATAATTTGGGGTCAATAGGGTATAAACCCTAACCCAAGGAAAAAGGGTAAACAAGCAACCCAGCTTGCTAAACCTTTGGGATCTTGCCAAGTCCTGAATGATCCAGGATCGAATGCTCGGAGTATTCAAGGAAAAGGAATCACGCCTTAGCAATTGGCCGTGTGAACGACCATTGGAATGCTCGTGATTGTACACTTAGGTACAGTGTTTGTACTTCTTTGCTCAAGGAACTAATTCAAGAAAAATAACTAATGCTTCAGGTTAAAAGCCTGGACCAAGCTTAAATATTTTATCTCTATATTAAGACTATCTGATTTTCTTATTTTTATCTCTCCTTTTCTATATCCATCTCCATCTCTCTCTCCTCAACTCCCTATCCCTCTCTCTCCCCTCTTTCTCTACCCTCTCCTTCCTTCTTCCCTCTTCCTCTCTCTATTTCCCAAATTTTTTTATCCTTTCTCTCTCTCTCTATTGCTCTCTCTCTCTCTCTCTCTCTCTCTCTCTCTCTCTCTCTCTCTCTCTCTCCCCATATCCCTCTCTTCTTTTCCTATCTTTTTCCCTCTCTTTGTTTGGTGCCCTCTCCCTCTCTCTTCTTTCCAATATATTTTGTTTTTTTCTCTCCCTCTCTACCCCTCTCCCTCTCTCTCTACCTCCACATCCTTCCCTCTCTTTCTCCACCTCTATCTCTCCTCTCCCTATCTTTATTTTCTAAATTTTTAATTGAATTCAACCTACATGCATTGATTTATATGTTTCAGTGATTTTCTTTTACAAAACTTACTATAGAAAAGTTCTATCCAAATGGGCTCCAAGTGTTTCAAAATTTTCAATTAAAAAGTATGTGTGTAAAGACAAATGCAACTCCCAACAACTTACATATATTATTGTGTGTCCTTAGTTAGGTCACGCTATTGAGGAGATCAAGTCATGGGAGCATTGATGCTTCATTGGAGCACTAATTATCCTATACTCAAAAATTATGTATTTTTCTTTCACATGACTCATACATTTTTAATCCTAGAATTGATTTCCAACAAATGTTTGGCCGAATTGCCAATTACTAGGTGCCACATCGTAAGATGTAATTGTTTTTCCATCACTTGTTGTGACTTGGAAGGAAAGGCTTTGACCATCTAAGTTCAGCCCATTTTTCCAATTTTGGCCCCAAGTGCGTTCCATTTTCATCCAACCAGTTTTTGATCCCTTGATGGAAATTGAAGCTAGATCTCCTGCACCCCCCACATTAGTCACAAGGACTAGGTTGTAGTATGTGTGGCCATTTATTGTAAAGAATATTCCACCTCTTCTTGCACAACGAACTCTAAAAAAAAAGAAGAAGAAATAACACATGTTTGAAAGAGTTATATACCTTTTTCACACCTTAGCACTACACATCACATTACTTGGACAACTAAAACAAATTTAATGTTGCATATAGAGGAGATCTCAAATTCAACTTATCTGGTGTATATGATTAAACATTAAAAAAGTAAGATGCAATGTTTGTACCATTTCATTCTTGTCTTTTATTTTCCTATTTGGGGCAAAAAAGGGCTCACTAATTGGAGCATAAGACTCATCAATAGTGGTAGTGCTCATACTTTTGTGGAGAAACTTTGCTTTAATTATCTTGCTTCTCTATCTTCCCAATTGTCATTAGACACCATAGAGTATTCAACTTTAAATCTTATATGTGTTACATTTGCATTCAACATATATGTATTATAACTTGTTTAATTAGATTTGGATTTTTTGCTTTATGTCTAAAAGTAATCTCAAAGTAGTATCAATGTTTTTTTGGCTTTTCAAAGTTCTCAAGGGTACGAGATGCAATAGCTATTTATATTCTCCACTAGGTGAGAAGGTCATGCAAGGCACTAAAGGGTTGTGGTCAATAGTATCACTACACACAACATTTCTCTTAAGCAAAGCTATACTAATGTTATGATAATTGGACTTTTGTATTCACAATTTAACATATATGAAAGAGGGCAATTATTTGGAGCTAAAAATTGATTTTTAATTTGTATGGAGTCGAATCTATGTTGATATTAAGAATTTATTGAGCTATAGAAATTATAGTAAGCTATTCTCATATAACTAGCATAATCTTGCTACAACATGCATGAAGGCTCTTATGTCTACATCGTGAGCTAAGTTTCTTGGTAGTCACTAACAAACCTTTTAGTTACATGAAATTGCATTTAAAATTGACTTATGTTCATATAAATGATCTCAAGTATTAATCTCATTACAAGTAGCTTATAGTGACATATAATATTTCCAAGTATTGCAATGCTATTACTTTGGGCATTTATAAAATAGTCACCTTCGGTAGAGAACAGGAACATGGCCAAATGGAATTTGAGCAATGCGGGAGAATGCAGGTAGAGAGAGGTCAAAATGGGCCTTGGGGGGGTCACACCAGCCTCCATTGCTACCAGGAGGGCAGAAGTTGGTAGCAGTGACAGTAACAATAGGGGCTGGCCGTCCATGCAAGCAACCTTGGTCTCTCCAACACCTGATATTCCAAGGCTTACAAAACAATTAGAGCCAATAGAGAAACCATCAATACAATATAGTATCTCCCCTCGAACTTCAAAATAGGTTCTCATTTCACAAGTTTGTAGGTTTTTGCCTTTTCTCAAGCAGTGGTTCTAAGGTTGTAAACCTTCTACCTTGAAATCAATGGTTTCTTTCTAGAAGTGACATTCATTGCATCTACCATCTGTTAAGGAAACTTTTTTGCCTTTTTTCAAGGAGTGGTTCTAAGGTTGTAAAACTTCTACATTGAAATCTATTGTTTCTTTTTAGATCAAGTGACATTCATTGCATCTACTATCTATTAAGGAAACATTTTGTGGGGGGTCACGTGGCTCATGAGGAGCCCCTCACGTGTGTGCACTTGCGAAGGGCGAGAGACGTGAAGCGCCTTGTTTTAGTTTATTGTGATAACTGACCTCACTTAGTCTGTTGTCCAATGGGACATTTAATCTCAGTTTATTGGACCAGGGTTAGCTAACCGGATTTGAAAGCACGCGCCACACGTGTCACCGCCATTGAAGAGGGCTGTGCTCAGTGCCGTCGTGGCTACTCCATATTCTGTTAGCTGGTTGCCATAGCCACAAGCTCCATCTGTATGCCCATGCAAAATCATCATCATCATCATCATCAGCATGTAACACGTGAAAATTATCCGCGATTATTGGCATAAACTCTGCTCAGTGAGCATCCGTAATCAGGACAATGGATAACTATGCCTTTATGCCTTACTGTTTGTTCCTGCAGCGTCGCTTCCGCCATAGAACGTGGCGTGCCCTCCCCCGACCCATGCAGTCCATCCATGATGCCTCGATTGGGAAAGAGGGAGATACCCGATAGTTACAGTAGCTATTGCAACGAGAGCTGGAATGATATGGATCAGGCTGCCGTCCTGCATCTTGACCTAGCAGCTATAAGCAGCTAGCTCAAATGGGCATATAGTTAATGCATCACGTATGGAAAAGGCCTATCGCGCCATCAGGGCTGCATGAATATAATCCTTGGTGCCTCTCGTGGCTTGCCAGGACTAATGAGAAGGCGGATTAAAGAAACAACATCATCATCATCATCATCATCATCGTCGTCGTGCAGACGATGATCAGGCCGTAGACGCAGGAGTGATTATGCAATAGTTTATGACTGAGATCTGAAGGAGCTTATAATAGCAGGAGCTGCAGGAAGGCGCAATATGTTGGGTGCAGGAGCAGTAACAATGATGGCTTTACCCATCGGGGTAGCGGCCGTTAGAAAGAGGAGCACTCCAGCAGCCCTTGAGAATGAACATGGAGTAGTGTGAAAGGAAGGCGACTAGCCAGCAGTACCGGAAAGCGATGATCATGTTGACGTTTCTTCTGCACCGCACGCCGAAAGACATCTACCAAGATTCCCCAGATCAAAAATTCAACGTCCATAATCGTCATCGTTAATGTCATTGCTTTCTAAGCTCATTACAAATACTTAATTAATGGTGTATCCCTTCCCGGTAATTAGTGCCCCAGCCTTTCATCCACATGCTCATTACAGTTAAATTAATCATGCATCCCTTCCGGATTTGTGCTCCAGCTTTCATCCACACAACCACCCAAAAAATACTAACAATAATTATCACAGCTACTAGCGTACATCGACCAAAGGGACCTGATTTCTTGACAAGTTCCCTCTCCATCCCAAAAGCATTTCTAGGTGTTATCCACGAAAGGTAGAGCACGGGAGATTGAAATACAAGAAAAGTATATATTATGCTCTTCTATAATACGTAGATGGGTCCTTCACGTTTCTGATCAGCATCTCAAAAGCGTCCTAGTCGTGGCTAAGGGCCCTCATATTCCGTTGGGAATATGAATTGTCTAATCACCCTTTACACTTTTTTGAGCCACTTAAAATCATCTTCATTCTTCAATTAGTATGGCACTCATCCTAAAGCCAATTCAGCAAGTGAATTGACACTTTCTTTATGCATGGCATCAAAGGCCACTAAGCTTTTGACGCATCACCAAAACAATCCCACCAAAGGCTCCTAATGTGTTACATAACTAATCCCACAACATACCAAAGTGTGTCGAGAAAGTCTTGTATAAGCCCACATTGTACTAGAAGCTTTGCCCCACTTGTGCCCAAAGAGTGTCACCTAGCTCACACATGTCACATAAGTTACTTGTTAGTGATTTACTTTAATTCATTCTTCTCCACTTATTGTGGATCGAGAAGGAACTTCCAAATATGTCACATCAGTTACTTGTTAGTGATTTACCTTAATTCATTCTTCTCCACTTATGGTGGAGAAGGAACTTCCAAATATGTTGTTGTGAAGAGCTTTTCATTTTTCCATACCATTTCAAGAAAGACATTGTTGGCTCTAGAAAAACTTATCCTTCTCAAGCCCTAATAGTAAACTTTGTCCATATAATTGTTTCTTATGCAATTGGACATAGGGAACTTTATTAAGAAACTTGGGGCCAATCATTGACAACTCCTTATTTAAAGAAAATATTGTTGGTATCTACATTGAATTTGTCCTCAAATGTTTTCTTTTAGCTGCAATCATCTTAACCAATTCAAGCTCCTTGAAACCAAATTGAAGAAAAATATGCACATGCATGCACAAGAACATGCCCATGCACGAAAATATTTCTGCATGTGCAATTTGAGCTCTTACTTGCATCGTTCATAATAATATATACAAGTAATGGTATCATTTGTGCATTAGATAATTGATTGAAGTTGACAGAGAGAAAACAAACAAACACACACACACACACACACACACACACTCTCTCTCTCTCTCTCTCTCTCTCTCTCTCTCTCTCTCTCTCTCTCTCTCTCTCTCTCTCTCTCTCGTAAGTTTGTATCTATGTAATATACATGTGTGTCTATGTGCTTTAATCAATTTCAATGCTTGTCAAAAATAGTAGTTGTTAAATATATTATTTACCAAAACCTAAAATTGCTAAAGCCAAATGTAAAACAAGCTCTCGATGCCACCAAGAGTTCTAACCAAAAGTGTGACATTGTTGTGTAATTTTTTCATGGATGAAGAATGCTCTTGTAAACATTGTACAGTCAATGTTTCTAGTATAACAAATGTATTTAAGATAATAAAAGTTAAAATCTTGGTAGGAATTTTTTGAATGGGGTGCCAATCTTTTTGACAAGATGTTTCACAACCAAAACCTAGGCCTTGGGAAATGATGATCAAATCAATTTATTTCAAGTAACCCAATGCTTGTAAGTTTCTAGAAGAGAATGAGTTGCAAAATTCTCTAAAGGGAACTTAGCCCTAAGATGACAAAGGTATAGATCTACTTGCATGACTTTTGGGGTTGCATACAAATATCTGACTTTGTGAAACTTGTAGAGTATATAGTTTGCATGTCGTGTAATGGGAGCCTTAACAGATTAAAGGTGAGTTGTTTATAAGCCATATTAAGGCTTGGCCAATACAAAGCATAATTAGGTTGTTTGCCATTGCCATAAAATGGTACCTTGACTTAAATGACTAGATTCCAATGATCAAGAATAGCAAGCTCATCACATCGATGATGCTAGTGATGAAAAATTAGAAGGAATGGAGAGACCTCATTGCCATGCAAAATATCATCTTCCATGTGAACACTTTGGATGTAGCCTACGTTTTGGGACAACTAGATGATATGGACAATGTGGCAATGTCATTAGCAAAGAGGGATCCAACAAAATTTTAGGTATAGAGAGTAGTCTATGCATACCAAATAGTATATATTAGCCTTTGGGAAGCCATGTATTCATTTGCGAGCTTACTTACTTTGAGTTCTTGAATATGAGATCCTTGGGACCCTTAGGAAGGGGTATCGAAACCTTAAAATTGTGTGGAAGCAAAAAAGTGTCGGAGAAAGCAAAGCTTATTGTCTTGCCTCGTAGAACGTGTGGAGGAGACATGGTCTTAATACCTAGTCCAAGCTTATTGTATTGCCTTGTGGAATTCACTACAACAAAAAGGCTTCATAGACGCATTTGTAGACGCAATATTTGAATTGTGTTTAAAAATGTCGGGCACGTTTATTACCGCGTCTACTAGCGCGTCTAAAATTTCGCATCTACAAGCGCGCTTGTAGTGAAAACTACACCCACATATAGACGCGAAAACAGACACAAATATAGACGTGCCTATTGACGCCCTCCGTAAATATATAATCATATTTATAAAAAAAATAGATATATTCAAATTCTGCGTCTATAGAGGCGTGTAACTGCACATCTAAAAAGGCGTGTACTCTGCAATTTTTTTACGATTATAGATGTGAATTTTTCCTGCAATTTAGATGCGCGGATTGACGCGCAAAATAGAGTATGAGAAAAAAACCAGAGAACATGTGGCTTTGCAAGCCACATGCTCTCTGGTTTTTTTCCCCCCATCAAATTGTATGCTTAGGGAAAACAGAGAAATATTATTATACTGAAAGCAAAAGAATGTGGAGAGCCAAAGTCCATATATTGATAATAACACGTGATGAGTGTACTGTGCTAAAACATTTGTACATATTTCGAAGATTTTTGTATTGAAAACAAAACAATGTAGAACACGAAATTTCATATATAAAGATGAAACGTTTTTACATGACGAGTTCTAGTGCTTGTGACCTCAAGCATGGTCATGGTCGCAAGCACTAGCTGAAAGTAATATATATCAAAAATGAAAACTACAAGGCCAAGGGGAGGCATGCATGCACGGAGCTCCTCTACATCTCCTCAGAAAAGGCATCGTCGTCGCTACCACCACCACTGCCACTATCGCTGCCACCACCGCTACTACTAGTCTGATCCCCTTCGCTATCCTCGAGTGCATCAGGGTTCGCCTACATAAAGGATTAAGGTATATAAATACCATTACAAACAATAAATTAGAGTTACCTATACTTTTCATGTAAAAAATAAAGCATACCTCTTCTGGGTGTGGAATCCTCATGGCATGATTGTATTGCTCCTCCGTGATTAGTACCTCCTCGTAGAAATGCTCCCAAGTGGACGCTGTCGAAGGGTTTCGAAAGCAAAGTCGCAACCACAGAGGACTTTGAATAATTTCAGGATAGAAGATCAAACAGGTAAATAATCAAGATGAGAAAATGATCCCAAGACACTGTTTCAAGAAGAAGAAACTTGAGTAGCCTCTAAACTGTAAGAGATAGTCATCAATTATGGCTAATAAATCAGATTTCTGGCACTCTTTATCAGGAACAAACATAATTTCTGCTGAGGAATATGGATGATCAAAGGAAAGCTTAGAATCTGCCTTGAAATCTCATGTTTTCTCATCAATCATGATACACAGGCATAAAAGCAGAAATAGCAATCGGTGAGCTGGAAATTTGGACAGCACGACTTCTTTCTTCAAGTTAGTTTGATGGTATGGTTCAAGGACTAATGGTACTTAAATCAAGATAAAACTGATGGCTCTTCATGAGGCATTGACATGCCATCATCTGAATTAGAAGAAAGCTTTGTAACATTTGGATGAGGGCTTTTCTATTCAAAAGCTTTTCAAGCCATATCTATTAACACCGTATGAGAGAACATAATTCCCAAGCTCAAGTTTCAGTTGTAATTACTATTGTTATTCTCCCAAGATTGTTATTCTCCCAAGGATGACTGTTTTTCTTCTCTTCTATGGACAGGTTGTTCTTCTTCTTCACACATATCTCCTCATGAGCTACAATAAAGTTGATTCATGTTTCATCCCTCCATACCCAAATCTTTCTGCTTTGGTAACGTGCCAAAAGGTAGTCTTCTTTGATTACACAAGTTTACACTGCACATAATAGTTTGGGGTGCTATTTAGCTCTACTCTTCGGCCGAAACACAGAAATCGACATGCTAACAGAAAGCCTCAAATATGGATGGCTGAGGGGGTAGGTACTGTCTGCATCTGGGTGCTTTCGATCCCCCTATTCTCTTCATCTCAGGTGCCAAAATCTATTTTTGTGTGTACAAATCTTGCAATGTGGATATAGGGCTTTGATGCCAGTTACAACCTTTGCTGTCGATGACAATGCGAGCTGGATTTGGGCCTGATGCTACGTCAGTTGGGTGAATCGACGGCTACACATACTCCTTTTCTATTTGGACTTCTTCTTCATGTTATGCAGGTCCTGGGGTTCATCAACTTTTTCGTGATAGGCACTGCAGTAGCGAGAATGTCACTGAAATTTTGATGAGCTCCACCTGAGACCTACAGTCCTTGACAAAACTGCCAACCCTCCAAATGCACAAGCAGCAATTGTAGAGTTTGGAACATGCTCCCCATGTATAGCTATCAATATCACAGGAATTGTTTTCAGAATGAGAAAAGCTGCCTGCGCAAGTGAGAGCTTTTGCAGCTGAATTCTCTTCTCCGCCGCCTTCTTGTATCTGTTATCGACTGTCATTCTGTAAGGATGATCAAAGCCATCCGTTCCAGAGGGCCTCGAAGACGAAGCCCCTGCTCAAGTCGACTTCAGCTCTTCGTCATCCTATTCCTCCTGGACTCCTCACTTCGACCTTCAAAATGCCATATCTTTCATTTTACTTTCCTCAATTCCCACGATTCAAATGCCCCAAACTCCCCGTGTTTCTCCTCCATAGTCGATCTTCACTGTTTCTCCCCCAATCCTCTCTCTTACCCAAGACTTCAGCACTCCGTCCGCATTCAGAGCTTTTTCCCCAGTTTTTTCGTCGTTTACTCCCCCTCTATTCAGCGCAGAGGATCGTCCTCCAAATCCAGACGACAATTCTCCCTTTTTGCCTTTTGATTCTCCTCCAAAAAAATCGTATGCCAGATCCATCAATCCCGGGCAAATCCTCCAAGCTCGATTCAAAAACATAAAAGCTCCTCTTTTCCCCCCAAAGCACGGCTCCTTTCCCCTAAAGCAGGGCTCCTTTCCCCTAAAGCACGGCTCCTTTCCCCTAAAGCACTATTTTTTTGCATTGCCAAAAGCCTCAAGAAGCGGATTTGACTCCAAAACCTGTTGTTCAACTGTTCGTCCATCTGTAACAGCCCTGACCTTCGAATGTCCCAAACATTCACAAAATGATCGAAAGATCCAGTGATGAAGATGCCTGTATCAACGGGATACCAGTGTACACATGAGACACAATATATGTGCCTATGGTTAGCCCTTTAATTGACTGAAAACAACGCCTCATGTTTTTGTGTACTTGAATTGTATCCATAGCTGCTTGGCTGCTGAATGTCATAAGCAGCAACAGATCCATCTAATGCTCCCGAAATCAGGTACCTGAAGACTATTAATGCTTCTCTTGTGTGCACTCACAATCTCCTTGTTGCGTGCAAGTTCTATTCTTGAAACCCTTCTCTTCTCTAAAAGACTTGTAAATGATGAGGGAGCCATACTTCCAATGTCTCTTTCCATCACCATCTTCCACATCCATTCTCTAGTTGAGAGTGTAATGAGATCATCACATTCCATGCCACGACAATGTCCTGATCAAACAGCCCATCAAACATGCTCTCTGCTTCTAAAATGCTACCACATTTACCATAGATACTAATAAGTGTGCTATTAACAAATGCATCTGAAGTGAAGCCCTTCATGTGAGCATCTATACTCATACGCAGAGAATAAATGTAATCACAACAACTAAGTATGCATAAAGTATTAAATTGCACACACAACTTTCGGGTGGTTTTCACACCTTGAATGCGCAGCAATACGACAACGCCCGGTTATGACCTCGATGGTAGCCTACCTCTCTAAGAGTAGGCATCCTACCAACGATATGATACTACAAAATAATTTTAACATACAACGTATTAGAACACACTACATAATGAATTGAAATAAATTACAAAATTTAATTTAAAAAAAGAAATCAAATAATACTTACAAACTCAGCCTCCCATGACTCTCTGCCACCCGATCCATAATGCGATGATCCCATGGTTGCCATCTGGATACGTCGCGCCTCTGCATGCTGGTGACTTGTCCTTTTCTCTGCTGCTCTCTTGGCCTCTTTCCACTTCATGTGGTGGCAATTGGGTGGTTGGCCATATCTAGGGCGCCCATGCTCTTGTCTCCGCAGTGACTTCTTGGCGTGCATCATAAGGTGAGACCTCTTGTTATGAAGCGCGTCTCTCACCTTTGACCATCCCCAATCATCTGAGAATCATGAATTCTCGGGAATAGGGTACCTTCTATATACTGCCCTTAGCACCTCTTGCCACAAACCACTTTTTTGGTGCTTGAAGGGAATCATACAATCTTTGTATGTGGCATGTACGACACTCCTCAAGTAGGCTATCACTTCTCTTACTTGAGGGTTATGCAAGATACCACCAACATCTGTGACAGATTAGTACATTTGTGGAGGCTCACCTCTCTCATTTCTCGGTGAGGGTGATCGAGAGCCACCTCCTAGGCAACCCCACAAAGCCCTTGACCTCCTCGTTCTCCCGCACGACTCTCCCTCCTCCCTCGATGGGCACTACCCTCTACCTCACTCGATGCACGTGCTTCTACAGATGCATGTGCTTCGACCGACACTACAACAGAAATGAGGCATAGACGCGTACGTTAGACGCGCAAAGTCGGGCGCGTCTATCAGAGCATCTATAAATGCATGTAAACCTACGTGTAAATAGACGCGAATTTTGCGTCTATATATCCGCGCAAATAGACGCTAATATAGACGCGCTAGCAGACGCACAATTATTTAACCAACTAAAATTAGCAATTCACATAATTGAAAAACCAAAGTTAATAATTATTTAACCACCTGAAATTGATTCTTGAGCATGCACATGTGCGCATGATAAAAACCATAGAATTAAGAATACACATTGAATCATTGAATTAAAAAAATAGAGTTAATAATTACTTTTTCATTGCTCTCTAATGAATGGCAGTTTCTCCAGTTGACAAGCCTGATATAAGTAATTAGCGGCAAGCGACAGAAACCTTACAATTAGTAGCAAGCATTGCAATATGTATCTCATAATTTCTCTATGTACTTGAAGATGATAAAAGATACATTCTTTTTATTATGGAAAATTCAATGCTTGCTTTAAAATTGACTATTGATTCTTGAGTATGCATGTGTGCGCATGATAAAAAGCATAGAATTAGGAATACACATTGAATCAATAAGCAAATTAAGTATGTTACAGTGAATGATCCATCTCATCTTCAATGAGATCAGCCCTTGCTAAACTATCTACTTCTAGGTCTATGTTACCAAGAGGTAACGAAACAAATAAGTCTATCCCACTATCAGATGTGTTGCTATATTGCTCAATAACTTCATCAATGTCATCGACAATCACATTATTGTCTTCTTCTGCGTTTCCTTGAACATCATCGCAAGGTTCATCTTGTACTATATCATGCATATCATCCATTATGGCGTCATCATGCACATCATCATTAATTGTTGGATTGTCATCTGCTATCTCTATGTCGGTAATATTACCATATATTGGTTTTAAACGATTAGATATAGGGATGACATACCACCATCGGTTATTGTTTACCATTGGATGATACACAACCTGTATTTGAAAAACAAAAGCAAAAAACTTAAGTACTTATTATATTGTGTATATGTATAACATGTATACATATAAAAAAATTAGCCTTTGCATATATACCTACTCTCATTGTTGAGGTAGTACTAATGTGTCATTCTTGTTTTGGTGAAATTTTGTAGAGTCAATTATTACAAAACTACTTGGATGACGTCTGATTGTGCAATGCTTACCATTTGTTACCACTTCTTTAAACCACTTCACATCCAGTACATATATAAAGAATCGTCTGAAGTCAAGCTTCAGAATATCTTGGATCAAGCCACAATAACCTTCCATGGTACCATTGGCAACCTCGAAGTGAGCAAGGACACCACAATCTTGGGTATTTCTCTTTTCATCTATACGTTGAGTTCGAAGATGTTTACCCTCACACCAAAGTACATTGAATAATGTGCACTAGTAGTAAAAGATAAAAGATCAAACATGTCAATTATTTATATAAAATAAAACTTATAGAAACAAATTAATTGATAGTATGTCTCACCTTTGATAAGCAACCTCGTGCGTATTCCCACTCTTCTTGAGATATATTAAATTTCTCCTCTTTTTCCATTCTCTTCATTTCCTCATGTAACCAATCTATGTCAATATGACGTGGGAGCGCATTTAGATGATCTGGAAATGAGACATTACGTCCATATCTAGTGTGAAATTCTTGTCTTTCGCTTTTTCTTCTTGCCCTTGCTTCATTATATAGTGTCACCCATTTGCTCATAGCATCACTATTGAGCACACAAAAACTATTTAACTTACGAAGTTCTTCTTTTGTTAGCACTTTACTCATTTCTTTTCCTTGAGGTACTATAGAGGTCATCCTCAAGTCTTCATCATCTTTCCATAGTCGTGGTTGAGAGGGATCCACTTCAGCAAGATATTCAGAGATATAAACAAGGGATGATTGCACTAACCAACCCTCAGCCATGCTTCCCTCAGGCCGTGCTTTTTGCCTCACAAAATCTTTCAAGGTTTTCATGAAGCGCTCAAGAAAAAACATCCACCTTACATGAACTGCCCCACAAAGTGCGATCTCATCAATCAAATGTACGAGTAAATGTAATTGAGAAGTCAAAATGGATGGAGGAAAAATTTCCTCCACCAAACAAACCACCTCAATAGATAATACTCGAGCATCTTGCAATGTGTTTGGAACAATTTCCTTCGAGCTCACATATCTGTCAAGATGTATTTGAGAATTGTTTATTTTTGTGTAGAAATTCAAAGATATATAATTAAAAAATACAATGTATACATACCTCACAAGCTCTCCCATCTTGTAAATGATATCACGTACATCTTTGGAGGCACAATGGGATATGCTAGTAGGAAGTACGAACTGAATGTAAACAATATTCATAGATCAAATGATTAGTTGAGGAAAAAGTCATCATACCCCAAAGTTTACACATAGTTACGCCACTAATTACTATATTCATGGTTAAAGATACTCTTACTTGAATCATTTTGTGCCAATCGTGGGACTTCAAACCAGATAGTTGCTCCACACCTCTTTTCTTTTTCTTTATGAAGGCTCCCTTGAGACATTTCATACATCCTGTGGGCGTTCAAAAGCTATATATTTGTTCCTTCACTATTTTTTCCTTGTTCTTTGACAATATCCAAGGTGCATGGGGTAGCTCAATCTTTCCTCTGGGTCCAATGCGTGGCCAGGCTCGTCTCATGCGACCAATGTTACGTAAATCCTCCCTTACATTAACTGAATCATGAGCCCCTATCAAGTGATCCCATAATGTAGATACAACATTTTTGAATATGTGCATGGGGTCCAACAGGTGATTGATCTTGAGTTCAGTCCAGTACGGAAGACGAAAGAATATAGAGAACCTAACAAACAAACAATATATTATGTAAACAATTCATCATGCTAAATACTTTAAAGTCAATCGAGAGAAATGCACTTCTTACCGACTCATGCCGAGTGGAGGGTGGCTGTCGGCATTAATCCATCTCTCCTTCCAATCTCGAATGGTTAGAGATTATGGAGTCATTCCATTAGTAGGGAAAACATATTTGGGATGGTCAATAGGAAGAAATCGATGATGATTGTCGTAGATAACCTTCTTTAAACATGCCGGCCTAGAGGAAACTAGAGAGGGACCGAAAATAGGACATGCATGATATCCTGACGTGGTTAAACCTGAAAAAACAAGTGAATTAATAAAATGCAATTGATTAAGTCTTGAATTTCAAATATAGAGTTATATACATGTACCTGAACACTCTCCGTATCCTGGAAAGTCGTGCATGGTCCACAACAACATGGCCTTTAATGTGAAATCTTTAGAGGATGCAGATACACTTGTATCTTGCACCTCAATCAATACCTTCCCATAACATTTCTAACTCTTCAATCAAAGGCTCTAAGTAAATGTCCATGTTTTTTATCTTGTGCTTTCCAGGAATCTGAAGGGACAACATCACATGTCCCTTTTTAATTGCCATGGATGGAGGAATATTATAGTTCACCAATACCACTGGCCATACACTGTATGATGTGCTTTTGATGCAAAATGGATTGATTCCATCCATACCTAAACCAAATCTCAAATTTCTTGGCTCTTCTTTGAAAACGGGCCACAAATTATCTATATGTTGCCATGCGGGTGTGTCTGCAGGGATCCTCCATTTTCCATCACTTGAACAATGACTAGCATGCCATGACATGAGCTTTCCAATAGACTTACACTTGAACATAAGTTTTATACATGGAACAATCGGAAAATGTCGCAAAACCTTATGAGGCACATCCATTGACTTCATCTCCACTTCGTATCTTGATTCGCCACAAACAGGACACTCTCGTGCGAACTCATGAATCCCACGAAATAAGACACAATCATTGACACATGCATGGATCTTGACATAATCGAGGCCTCCTAGAGATGTCAAGTAATGTCTTGCTTGATCTCTCTTAGTTGGCAATTTGTTTCCTTTTGGAAGTATTTGTGATAATAACCTACATATATTTTAAAAGTGAGTTAAAAAACCACCAACATATATTTCTGTCTGATTTCAAAATAGAATTAACAATTAATATTATGATTCATATATAAGCCAAACTGAATTGATACCTACTTCAATAACGCATCCAAACTGACAGTACTCCATCCATAAATTGTTTGCAAGTTAAGTATCTCGAGGGACGCACGAAGAACGGAGTACGTACAACCTTCATACAATGGAGTAGATGATGCTACATATAGTGGATCATCTGGCTTCGTAGAGTGACCTTCTCCCTGAACCAATTGCGAAAATAGATGGTGTACCATGTTGTCCAAAATCTCATCCTCTACGACTTGATGGGGCATTTCATGAGGGCTACTATCATGTTCGTCAGTCTCTACTCTTCTTGAAGACTCTGCCTCCTCGCGTCGACGTTTTGCAGCCTCTCGACGCCCGGGAGGGAGCATCTGAGGATGTGGCACCGCATCCTACTCAACCACAAAAGGGAGTTTCATGTACGTTGATATATAATTTCCGTACCATAGACATGCAATCTTAGTGGTAAAAAAAAACTATGAATACTGGTGAATTTTCTCGGTCCCATTCTCCATACAAGCTGAGGTGTGACATTGCAATTCGACGTGCTCGAAAAATATACCCTCGACAACGATCACACATGCATTTAATTTTTCGTCGTAGCCATGCATCTTGATTATGAAGACGCAATGTTTCATCCTCACTTGAGGATGTGCTCATTGACTCACCAGCTTGCACCGCACTAGGTGACGACGACGTCGACATGATTAAACCTAATTCATGACAGCATCAAAATATTTGTCATTCATATGTTTACATAAGATCTTAATTTTAAATACACAAAAATCATCATCTTAAAACTTATCTTAACTTATCAAAACTTAACAAGATTTCACTATCAAAACTTATCTTAAAAACAAAAAATTATGATAAATCCCAAATGGGCGTCTATATCCGCATCTAACTACGCGTCTATATTCGCGTCTATCTGAACAATAGACGTACATATACACGCGAAAATAGACGCATACGTCAAAATTCAAACCATACTTAAATCATTTCTTTTCAAACTGCGTCTTTCCTTTCCTGCGTTTTTTGCGGTTCTAAAGCTTGAGTTTAGCCGACATGCAGTCTCTTCATGCCTCACCTAGTCTCTTCATGCCTCACCTCATCATGACTAACCTCTTCTTTCATTTCAAACACACAAGAAGGGAAAAAGGAAAGCCAAGGAGAGGAAGAAAGAGAGAACAAGAAAGAGGAGAACAAGAAGAAGCAGCAAGCAAGCAAACAAGCATCAAGGGAGGGTAACTTACCAAGGAGAGAAAGAAGGAGAAGGAGAAGCGCTACCACCCGCCACACCAAACACCCAAGGTGAGTCTCTCTCTCTCTCTCTCTTTCTCTCTCTCTCTCTCTCTCTCTCTCTCTCGGTTTCTCTCTTCCTCTCTCTGCTCTGTCTGTGTATTTAGGATTTGTGATTCCATTATGTATTGCATTATGTAAATCGTCAATGGCTATCGTCGGCCTAAAATCGACCGACCGAGCGCGTCTGCTAGCGCATCTACCTCTCAGTGTAGACGCAGACATAGACGCGCAAAAATGTTTCCTCTCAGAGCATCTGAAGGTGTGTCTTAGAGCGCGTGTGCTCTGCAATGTACACGCGATGATACACGCGCTGCACAGAAGGTTGACCTGCAGTCTACACGCGATTATACACGCGCATTGACGTGGGATGCGCGTCTGGCAGCGCATCTATGCTGCATGTTAGATGCACAAATAGACGCGCTGGACAGAAGGTGAACTCTGAAGCGCGTCTGAGAGCGCGTCTAACCTGCAATGTAGACGCGGGGATACACACGTCAAGTCTCCCAGTTCTAATATTAAACAATATATTTTTGCAATGATGAATGTGACCAATCCCATATTTGTGTTTACCAGTTTTCTTGTTTAAGAGAAGCATTAGCACTTAAGTGTTATGCTCAATGTCTAAAGAAAGCTCTTTGAAAATGTAGGTAATATATGATTTTTTGTATGCAAATAAATTTGTCTTTTTCCTATGTTTTTTTTGCAGATGTCGTATCCTGGTTCATCTAGTTATGACCTAGATGTGGATCGCATGAATGATACATTGGCCTTCTTTGGCAGGGGGTCAATGCATTTTTTGGAGGTTTTCCTAATAGGGAAGACTTCATGGGAGAGATGACTAGACACCTTGGCCGCTCTCCCACAGCGGACGAGGTGTTCAGTGTCATGTCTGGGACGCCTCTAGCATCTTTGCTTGGCACTACTTCCCAGACTCCACATGCAGGTACTCGATATACAGGTACTCCATTTGCAGGTACTCCACGTGCTCCACGTGCATCGGTTGAAGCATAAGCATCTGCAGAAGCATGTGCATCCAGCGAGGCAGAGGGCAGTCGACAGAGAGGGAGGAGGGACAGTCGAGGGGGAGGACAAGGGTTGTGTGGGGGTTGCCTAGGAGGTGCCGAGCGATCACCCTCACCAGTAGATCATGTAGAGGAGGTTGTACGCCATTACTATAGAGTTACAGATGCCGGTGGCATCTTTCATGATGATGAGAGAAGGGATGTAATGGCGTACATGAGGAGCGTCGTGCATGTGACGTATAAAGATTGTTTCATTGCCTTCAAAAATCAGAAAAGCAGCTTGTGGCAGGAGGTCTTGAGGGCAGTCCATAGGAGGTACCCAAATCCTGAGGTTTAGCGATTCTCGGATGATTGGGGGCATACAAAAGTGAGGGATATGCTTCACAACAAAAGATCCCACCTCATGACACGGGCCAGGGACTCACTCCGGAGGCTGGAGGAGGGGCATGGAGCCTACAACCAACCACCTATGTGCCACCGTGTAGAGTGGAAGAAAGCCAAGAAGAAAGCAGTTGAGAAAGTGAAGAGCCACTAGCACGCAGAGGCACGACAGATCCAAATGGAAACAATGGGATCGTCGCATTACGGATCTGGCGACAGAGTGTCATGGGAGGCAGAGTTTGTAAGTATATTTTGATTTTTAGTTTTTTTTATTTATATTTCTTTAAATTCTTTATATATTTTAGTATAATATATTGTGACATCTAATTGTTTGTATATCTCTAAATGTTTTGCAGACTACCATCGTTGGTAGGACATCTACCCCTAGAGAGGTAGGTTACCATCGAGGCCATAACTACGCAGCGACATGGCTTCACTTTTATGAGGAGGGTCTCATCACTGAGGATCAATACAACCGGGCCATGAGGATTTGACAGCCAGAGGAGGTATGTTTTTCTTACTTTCCTATTAAAAGTATAACTAATTATAACTTTTTCTCCACCTTGTCTATGTAAGCAACCATATCTTTTGTGTGTGTAGGCGAACTCGAATGTGGAGCATAGCGAGGAGGGGGATAGCGATGCTAGTAGCCATGGTGGTACTAGCGAGGATATTTCCTCTTCAAATTCGTAGAGGAGCACTATACCTCCTCATGAGGCCTTCTCATTAGGGCCAAAAATGCTTCAAAAATGGCACTTGTAAGAAAGTGATTAAGTTGCTAATTAGTTGAGGTTTAGGAAGAATAAAACCTCTAAATTTGGTTGTCCAGATGTGATTAATGAGAGAATATTTGGTTCATTGAAGAGGTCGACCATTAATTTCCCTCATCTTTTAATCCAAGTCAAGGGTCACTTTTTCAGCCGTTTTTGTCTTGGAACTCGAGAGATTTTGTATTTTCGAGATTTTCGTACAAACTTCGCATTTATTTGCTCCCACGTTTTCTTTCTACACACTATTCTCTTTTACCATTCTTTTTGTAGCACTTGCTTCCTATCACTGTGAGATTCTTACTCGGTTCATTTGCTAGAATGTCTAGCAATACTACTTCAAATAACACAAGCGCAAGCACACATAAATACAAGCTAACTATTCAACTAGATCCGATTTACACATCTTGGAGAAGTATACATCATCAAGTATTGATAGATGAGATTGAAGCCAATAGGTTGCGAACACAAGGAATGAAGCATATAGATTTGTGGGTGGACGGAAATATTTATCCCAGGGATCCTTCTACAGGTAAACCACCTCCTTTTTTCAATGTCCATGACTATATAAGATATGCTGGAGAAGGTTACAATGGAATGCTTGGCTATTGTATGAGGTTATACTCTGCATCTTACACATATATAGCTCAAATGCACGAAATGAAAAAAGCACTAGAAACTACACAAACAAATATTTTAGAGTTGACAAGTCAGATTGATATTTTGAAAAATGTTAACAAGTCATTGCAGGATAAGCTAACACGCTTGAGAGAAACTCCAGTAGGATTTAGAGAGAGGAAGAGACCATTAAAAAATATAAACAGCTTATGTGAGAGAGCAAAGAAAAGGAGACTAAATCTTACAAAGAAATATGTCTCTAACATATTAGGCATAAATATCCGAGAGAATGAGGAAATAATCAAACTTTTGAAGGAAACTATGAATAAGAAAGATATTTTGAGGATTCTTAAGTCACCCGAAAATGTGGATTTGAGAGGTCCAACTCTCAAAGAGTTAGTGAAGGATTTAAAAGGCACGGTGAAAGAAAATGAAATTGTAGAGACATGTGATACTGTGGGTATAAGTCGAAAAGGTTATCGTGCTATCTCTGGATTATGGTTTAAAAATCTTAAATGCAATAGGGTAACTATATTTGGATTGCCCCGAGCCCTTGCAGTTTCGACTGCAAGAATTGCCATGAATCGCAAGATTCCACATGTTTTTGGAGATTACATTCACATCGAAAGGTCTATGTCCTATGAAAAACAAAAAAAAGACAGTTTTTTATTACAATGCGTTTAACAATATATGGGTTGATCTAGAAAAGGTGCAAATTGCAATGGTTCACATGTATAAAATCACAGTAGAAGAAAGTTATGGTGTTCTAAAGTTTGCCTTGAAGTTGGATGAAGCACAAATTGAAAAGGGACAGAAGATGGAAAGAATTAGCATTTGCCTCATGAACATGACATTGGACCATAGCAATGGTGAGGGCCAAGCTCCGTTGCATAAGATCCAATCCGAGATGGAGATTTGGTGGATTGGTGCAGCCCAGGTACCAATTGAAAATCATCAAACGTTGAAATGGTTGTTCAACCATACAGGTATTCCAAATATCATTAAGTCTCAAAGTGAAGGCGAAATGTTGGTAGTTGATGGGGTTGGTAAATTTAATGTGGAATGGCATATGAGTACTGATTTGAAAACTATCAAATGTATGCTTGGAATATGTAATGGTGCAAATGCAAAATATCCTTGCATTTATTGCATGGAAAGTATTGGATCCAAAGATTAGAGTAGTTTGCGACCAGTAAGAAGAGCCCCAAATAGAGACTCTATAGATTTGAGTAAATTTAAAAACATAGAAGACATCTGGAATCCCATTCTTTCAATCTCTCTTAAGAATGTTCATATTTGTACTTTGCATGCAGAGATTAGAATAATCGATAAGCTTCTCAGGTTGTATCTTGACTATGCATATTCCATTAAGCCATTATCTTTATCAGATGAGTGTATTGATAAATGCGAGGCATTACTATCAAAAATGGGATTTCATGGGGGCCAAGTTCACTTGAGAAAGGATCCAATACTTTCAGGAAAAACAAGAGATATCTTGGTCGATGTCTCTATGGGAGGCTCAAAAGCTAGACGATTCTTAGGAAACCATTCAGGAAAGCAGGTGAATGCAGCTTGGGAGTGTTGGAGAGAGCTATGTGAGATCACAACAAATATTGCAAGCATGTCGAGGCCTCGATACACCTTGATGTTTTTCTAAAACTCCTCAGGCAACATAAGACAACATATACATATGCGAAAGAGTTCAAAAGATCAATCACAAAGCTTGTTCAGGCGATAAAAGAGGCATGGGGAGAGAAAGATATCACTTTTTATCTGGTAAAGTAACAATTATTTAATATGGGCTTATTTTGACAGGTTTTTCAATTGGTATAAAATTAGTGTTACTTTGTATTGCAGCATATTCTTCATATTCATGGACCTTACTTTGTGGAGGAGCATGGCCCCTTAGCAACTTATAGCAACCAAGGCATGGAAAAATCCCACTATCAAGCACGCACAAGTTATTTTCAAAGCACAAGGCATGGGGGAGGAGTTACAAAAAGCAATGCTTTGGAGGAGCTATTCAATTGGTTTTTTCGACGACAACTTCAAAGAATGCAGATAAAAGACGGCAATGACACATGAGCAATCACACTTTTATATATAAGAAAGAATATATACAAAGCTAGTTTTCCAAAACTCTCACATTCTCTTCCTCCTCAGGAATCTTTCCTCTATAACGTAGAAATTTTTTTCTCTTGTAACCAGCTATAGATTTTACATCAGTTCGGTTTGCAGCCAAGGCGTAGGATGTGAATGCCAAAAAGTATCCTGCTCTAGAAGCAGAGTAACCTGGGCCATAGCCAAAAATCCTAATTGCTGCAGTCTTTTCCAAAAACATTACTTTGTGGGCATTATATTGTAATCCTAAGAAACCTAGAAGCCTTGTAAGAGCTTTAATACAAAGTATGGGCCATGCTGCATCCTCTGAGAAACTACTATGAAGTACTAAAAAGGAATCAGGGTCAATCCTAGCCAAGTAGTGGCCAAGTGCAATGTCTTTCAATGTACTACCACCAGCTCTCGATCCTTTGCCACGTCCCAAGAAGTTATCTGTATTAGGAATTTCCAATTGCAAATAAAACCCATACCGAATGAGCATGAAATGCAAACCTACCAATGTGTAAAAGCAAATTCAAAATTATCTTACCACTTGATTTTCATCGTACTCCAATTTAACTGATCCATAAATTTATTGATGATGATGTCTCATTGGTGTTAATCAATTCTTTAACATATTCAGACTCCTCTCTTCCAAAATTGGAAATCCCAAGTTGGCTTTGAATGCAATCGAAGTCCTCATCAGTAATACTCAACTCTTTCTCAGCTTCTTTGGCCTTTTCAAAACAAAGAGAGAGGGCCTCACCAGCATCAATAAACTTATCATCTAGAGTTTCTTTATCAAGTTTGAGTATCTCTTCCTTTGATTCATTCTCTGTGTCAATTATCCCAATTGCAGCATCAGAAGCCTCTGCAATAATTGCTAGACAATAATCTTCCCTGAGATTGAAAAGTTTTTGAATATCTGACAGTAAAATGTACTCCTTGTCCTTGAAAGGTATAGATGGTAGAGAAGGAACAATATGGTGAGAACTCTCATCAGTTGGAGGGTTTGTATCTCCTTGGCTCTCCTCAATGATAGTCTCAGCTTTGAAGTGAGCAACATCCAAATTCTCAGCAATAGAAGCCTCAAATTCTGCATCTACAACCTCCTCTGTTTCCTTTTCATCTGCCAGATCATCTAACATGCAAAAGCTGGCAGACTTTGCTCCTTCCAACTGTTGCTCATCATCTTTCACAGGATATTTGACAAGGGTGAAAACAATAAAAGCAGTAGATTTTCTCATCATCTTGCAGTTTTTGGAATGAGTGGAGCACAATATGTCTCTTGAATAAAACCTCTCCAGAGAGTGGGCACCACACTTCTTAGTAAACACTGACTTTTCATTTCCTGTTGACCCAATGGGAACATGGACATATTCAATTGTGCCAACTTCAATAGAAGGACCTGCAAGATTTTCAAACTCCAAAAAGTCCTCCAAAATATATTTTTTACAAGATTTCAAAACACTGTCAAGGTCCCAATCAGGATTAAAGACACTCTTCACAACTCCATAGAATGAGAGATCCATTCCATTTTGAAGGATAAAATCAAGAAGCCTCTCTCATGGAGTGATATCAGTAAGCTCTGATACTCCTTGACCTCTCATTACTGACTTTTGCTTCCCTGGAGATGTGCTTGGCATTCTCACATTGGTGGCAGAGCATGGAGAAGAAACAGAATGCACAGGCTCATCACATGTTGATGCCCTTGAGCCTTTTGAAAGCCTTCTTCTTTTACCAGTTCCTGGAAAAACCTTGGAGCCTAGGAATTCTGTGGGTTCAGACATGTCTCCAACTTGTGCCGATACGGCGCGATAAGATTGAAACGCTTGACACGGATGTTCCTCCTCGCGCCGTATCGGTGATTCCAGCAAGAACCTTAACCAAAGAGCCGCAGCCGTAAGGACGGGAGAAGAGAGAGCCAGAATCAGTGATCACCTGACCTCGAGCACTATGAGCTTAGGAGGCATGCTGAAGGAAGACTCTGCAGAACACCCAAAACGACGCGAACAGACGAAAGCGCAGAAGACAAACACTTGCTCTCGCGCCATATTAGGAGAAGAGATAGAGGCCCACAAAGAAACCGAAAAAAGTCGTACGGATTAGGGACACACCCTTATGTAGGCACGCAATAATGCCACCTGGCACTATCCATTGGGCTTCGACACGTGGCAGTAGCCATTGGCCAACACGTGGCCGATAAACACGTGGCAAACACGTGGACCGGTTGTTAGTTGACACGTAGCATATGCACGATATGCGCGGACACGTGGCACAATCAGCGTCAGACACGTGTCTAACACGTGTCATGATTGACGTGGGTATATAAGGGGTTATTTTGCATACGTGTACACTTTACATTTCTCGAGCTCTTCCGCCTTGCTTGCCGATATGGTGCGATCCAAGTCTTGCGTCTTCTGCGTTTCTATTCTCTCGCGTTGTATCGGTTCATCGTCCTTACTTCCGAACGAGTGTCTCTTTGCTGATTTCTTTGCTTCGGTGGTCTAAACAAGGTGTGCCGATACGGAGCAAGGACGTTCGTCCGAAGCTTTCGTAACCTTCCCCTCGCGTCATATCTGCCTTGTGTCATCTCCAATACGGAGTGAGGGCGTGTTTACGTAGTTTTTGTTTTCTCCATATCGCGCCATATCGGCATTTCTCATCTCGCCTTTGATATGATGCGATTGTCCTCTCCAATACGGAGCGAGGGCGTGCTTCCATTGTCTTCGTATTCCTCCTATCACGCCATTTCGGCATTTCTCTTCTTGTCCTCTCCAATACAGAGCGAGGACGCGCTTCCATACTCTTCGTATTCTTCATATTGCGCCATATCGGCATTTCTCTTTTCGTCCCTTCTCGCGCCGTATAAGGCCTGTTGCGTTTACAGATTTTTGCTATTTCACTTTTTGTCCTTTTGGTTCTTGTATTTACTTCTCTGGATGGAAAGGACAAAGTAAATTGCAAGAAGAGTGTATCTGGATAAGAAGGACAGTGGAGGTAGAAGATGTTAGATATGATCAATGCCCCACCCTCATTAGGTGCTACCAATGATCCATGGTGCTCAAAGTTGTAAGGCCCCCATTATGAGGAGAAGCCAAATGTGAGCCCAGACATTGGTTGAGTCCTAACTTGTATATCAGATGAGGTCTATGTGACCGGATGGCAAAAAGGTGGCTGTTGTGGGTCTAATCTTTGGGTTAGACGGAGTGGTTAAGCTGGTAGCAACTCGAGGCGCATTTGCATCGAGTTGCAGTGTAAGGGAGTTAAAAGGGGCCCCTATTGTGGGGTCCGGGGGCTGCGGAAGCGGCCCCTGGCTGGGGGGTCCCACGGGGGCCAGTGGCCCCCCTGGCGGGGGTCTAGGGGCAGCGCCCCCGGCCCAATGATAAAGGGAATATTCCCTGGCCGACTAGTGGAGGCTTATATGGTAGGTCGGTCAGCAGGCCGACCTAACGACCTTCACGGGCTATAAAAGCTAAACCCCTTTGTAGCCATCTCTCACTCATCTTTCATCCAGTCAGAGTTGTTGTTCGAGCTAGCCTTAAGCTCTTCACCTATCTTCTGTCTAGATCGCCATCTAAGCTTCACACAGTGGAAGCGCACGGGTGGACAGAGCCATCTTTGTATTAGTTGTGTAAAGTTAAAGAATTTACTGATTCTCCTCTTATCTGTTGTGTACTCTCGATCTCTTTCTCAGATTCTGTTCAATGCGCCGTGTAATATTTTACAGAAGAAAGTTATAATTTGATGAATCTGAGGAGGAGCCCTCTTCAAATTTTGCTGAAGCGGGCCATCACAGGCCCTAGAGAATTTTACCACAGAAATCCCCCCTACACCAGGTGTTGGCCTAACATCTTCCATGGAGTTAAAGAATTTCAGTGCAGTGAATGTTTCCTCTCCTCAAGTTGAAGAAGCAAAGGGTGAGACTTGCCCTGTTAAAGATTCATCCCCTGTAATTGCACCTGAGCCTACATCTGCTGAAGCCACTGAACCTCCCAAGCCAAAAAAGAGAAAGAGAAGTCCTGGTTCTTCTATATGCAGAGGTGTTTCAGTGAGATCAGGAAAGCCAGAGAGCTACACAGCATCTCATTCCAAAGGCTGCTTTTATAAGAGTCGTTAAAGAGATCTCTGATAGATTGTCTCAAGTGACAACTGTCTCTAGTCTAAATAAGAAGTGGCAACTCTCAGCCATTCTTGCTCTACAAGAGGCCATAGATGATTTTGTTATTGATTTCATGAACGATGCTTACATTGCTGCTGCCCATGCTCATAGAATTACCCTTATGAATAAGGATTTCAGCATCATCAGCAGAATCAGGTATAGATTCGATAAAGTGCTAAGGCCCTTGCCTTCCAACGATCAAAAAGCCCTTGAAATCCTTAACATTCCCCCGAAATTGTCCAAGAAAGGGCAAAAGCTAAAGGTTGAGGATGTAACTCACCTTTACTCTACAAGGGGTGCCACCCAGCAGGAGTCTTTCTTGAGTGAAGAAAATCAGGAGGTGTTGGAAACTGAAGACGAAGTTTACAAGAGGAAAGCCGCATCACTTGCTCCCGTCAACAGCGAGAGGATAGGCAAAGTGTATGGGCAGATACTTGTGAATGTTTCTGCGGAACCTAAGGAGGAATATCTTAGTATATCTCCTGAGGACAAGCCCATGTTGGAAAAAAGGGATGTCCAACTATCTGACTCCGTTGTTTTTTGTTGCATAAGGTAAGGCTTATTTTTTGTTTTTTTTTGCGTAAGGTAAGTCTTATAGGTTCAAGTATATTTTAGATGTAATTTGTATTGAATAGCTTTTGCTATTGACTGCAGGGCATTGGTCTCCTCTCTCACTCTCGATATCCGTAGAACCATACATATTGTTGATCCACTTCTCTCTGTGGAACTATGTGTAAAATCTGGGTCTAATATTTCACCATTTTTTCATAGCTTCGATAGTGTGACAAATTACCACATCTTTTCCCTTATGTAGAAAGGTATTTTTCTTTTTCTGTAGAGGAAAATTTATATTCATTTACTTTCACCCTTCTACTCACCTCTATTATGAATTTGCAGAGGGCATTGGAGTCTCATCTATATTAATTGTCTTACTAGAGAAATTATCTTTATGAACTCTCTCAACAGTGTTCATGGCTAAGCATGAATGTATGTTGAAAGAAAATTACTTACTTTGATTTTATTTACAAAAAATATTTTGAACTTACAAAGCTTCCTTTTGCAATGCTGGTAGACTTGTTTCTACATTTTTGGATACTACATATGAGGATCTTGCTGATCCTCAAAGACCTTATACGTTTCTTCTACAAGAAGTTCCATTGCAAAGCGATGCGCATTCTTGTGGATGGAGAGTTATCTCAAATATTTGCAGAACAGTGGATTCAAAGTTGTTACAATAGAAGGAGTGAATGTAAGTTAATTTCATTTGATGTTTGTGTAACCCTTATCATGATTTCTTTACACTAACTTATAACATTTATTCTTACAGTGTAGAGACTATCCTGATTCATATGTTTGGTGGATAAGGGAGAGATGCATTGAGCTGATTCTGGACAAGGAAATCACACCATATGATCCTGGCTCCCCTCTTCCTCCCAAAACTTCAATGGCCAAGGGCACAAGCAAGGGAAAGGGCAAGGGAAAGGGTAAGGGCAATGGCAATGGCAAGGGCAAGGGCAAGGGCAAGGGCAAAGGCAATGGGACCACTGCTGCAGAGTCTTAAAAAAAAGGAATGCCAATGCTTTCTCCTCTAAAATTTGATCCATCCCCTCTTAAGCCCCAAGAAAAGAGACTACCTGTAAAGGTGAAATTCTTTCAACAATCAAAGAAAGGCCCTGTGAGAAAAAACATCTTTGAAGAAATCGATAAAGAAGCCACAAAGCCAACAAAGGAGAAGGCAGCAGATAAAGAATCAAAAGAGCAAACATAAGCATACACGAGCCTTATTATTTTGGCTTTGTACATTTATATGAAATTTTTGTACCTCATGGTGTAATGAAATTTTTCACTTATAAATCGAATGTAATATACATTTTATTTATATACATTCGGAAGGCAACTTGCTTCATGATAGCTTATGAGTTCCCACTAAAAAATATCTTAAGGATAGTCTATTAAGATAAATTCCTACAAAGTTTTCATTTTCAAGGCTCAAAACTCACAATTGTGGGAGACAAACAACTCGTACAAGAGAAAGAGTGCTCAGCTCTTTTACCAATTGTTACGCCATTCACTTTGAACTTATATCTAGGGGATGTATTGTCTAACAATTCCAAGGTATCCCTCACATCTTTCAGACTCCAATTGGAAGTAACATTCACCTTCTTTACTTCTTCATGCAGCAAAACGTGCACTGCAAGTTTATATGGTGTGCAATCTGTATCAGAATCCAAGGGAACCCAAATACCCAATCTTAGTTTGTATCTCCTGTGATCAAAGCCCAAAGCAAGAGTTTGGTGAGGGATACTGTAAGCACTGCACCTCAAGATATCACCCTTATGGTCGCACTCTCTAGATTTCCAAAGCGTCCCTATAGTGTTGTCCAAATCCTCTTCCAAAAAGTTTCTCCTTAGCCAGGACACCTTCGTTCTTTGTAAATTTGTTGTTTTGAAGAAAGCCACGAAGATATGGAGGGGTACAAACCATGATAAACGTATTCTTCTTGAGATCCTTCCAGCTGTCATGGACTTTTTAATATCTTGAGATATTTTGAATTTGAAACTCTGCACCGTTACCTTGTCAGGAATCTCCCGGTTTAGAGATGAAAGACTTGGCAATGGAAAATCTTCGATATTCCCATACCTATCCGCTTTAGAGGGAACCACATACTGTGCATAATATATAAAAACCTTGCATTCACTAAAAAAAGACACAGTTTGATTGGCATAAATAATGTCTGTCGATACCTTATGAATGGCATGGAAAGTCCCACTTAGGCTTTCCACAGGTTGCCATTCAATACTTTTTGACGGAAAGATATCTACAATGACGAACCATTTGTTAGAACTTGCATGAATGGAAAAGAATTATATACATTATTCAACTAATAACTTACAATGTGTTTGTTGGGGAACATGTTCGTTTGGAGGCAAGTGCATATCCTTGGCCATGTAAACATGTTGCACCTTGACAAACCAGCCTTCGGGCATAATTTTGAAGGCAATGATACGCCCCTTCCAGTGATGTTTTATATCATCTCGTTTTCTTCTTTTCACCTTATAAGAGCCCTTGCAAGATGGCAGAATGGTAACCCAATCGTTTACAGCAAAGGTTTTGGGCTCAAAATTTCCATCTGCTCCCTGGCTATAGACTGTGCAAGAGTGTATTAAACGAGAAGGGCGCCTGGAGGAAGCCATGAAAAGAATGAAAGCGTAGAGAAAGAAGCTCAAAGAGGGGTGAATGAACTAAAAAGTAGCGCCAAGAACACGAATGAGTATGTATTGGGCGCCAAAAACAATATTGAAAGATCTCTCCACTTTCAAAAAACTCATTATTAATTTCATCACATCTCTGTCACGTATTTTGTCAGATTTGTAAGTAAATAACATCTTTGGGACTCCAAAACATGTCTGACTTTAGGGGTTTTGGCCAAAAAAGAAGAGAGAATCACGAAACGGACTCCACTATCTCTAAAAAAAGAGGAGACAAGAATACCATATTCTTGCACACGTGGCGAACTCTCTTTGGCCCTTTCCTTAATCCCGTGATTAACAAAAGTGCATTTTTTGAAGCGTTTTTGGTCCTAATGTTTCTTGTATATGTATGATATCTCTTTGAGCCTACTGCTTGCGGCCACGCTTTAGGTCGCAAGCACTCAAAACTTCCCTTGTAAATGCTTTGATATATAATGAATACATGGAATTTTACTTTCAATTCTCGTGCCCGTAAGATACATTGTCTTTTTCCCAAATACACAATTTGATGTATGGGAGGGGGAAAAAAAAACCAGAGATGCTCTCTGGTTTTTTTTTTTCCAGTTCTGTTTTGCACGTCTATCAGCACGTCTAAATTGCAGGTAATTCGTGTTTATTCGCGTGTCTATAATGCAGACTACACACACTGCATAATTCAAATTAAAAAAAGAAATTAAATATCTTTTTTTTTTAAATGCATTTTTTGTTTTCCGTTCGCGTCTATCAGTGCTTATAAAAGCGCGTCTAGCAGCGTGTCTATATGCGCATGTATATGTGCGTTTATTGCACGTCTATTTGTGCGTGTAAATTCGTTGATACATGCGATTATAGACGCGGAATGATAGACGTGCAAATAGACGGGCGGATAGACGCGCCTGTAAGTTTTTCTCTGTATTCAAAAATCATATCTAAATGTGCGTCTATGAGGCCTTTTTGTTGTAGTGCGATCCATGTACTTCAACTGATCCCTGTGCATCAGCTGATCTGTGTGTATGCATAGTGGGTGGAGTACCTGTTAGAGGTGTACCAAGGTTTGGTGTGCCAAGGTTTGGCATTTGTGCGGCAGTGCTAGGCAAAGATGTGATAGGTGTCCCAGACGTGACACTAAAAACCTCCTTTGCAGTGGGAGGGTGACCAAGATAACTAGTCATCTCCCCCATGAATTGCTCCTTGTTCGGAAAATCTCCAAAAAAACTACTAACACCTCTAGAAAACTCCGTTAACGTGTTGGTCATACTTTCCAAATCAGGATTAGTGCTGAAAGATCCAGGATTCCATATCTACACAAGCAAAAATCCATTACTACAAAATCAGGAAGCTTTGAAAGATACAGTTCTATTTTGCGTCTGTTAGCGTGTCTATACCTGCTTCTTCTCTACATTCTGGACGTGCCAACAGACGCGAAATCATAATACTAAACAAAAAAAAAAACTCAAACCTTAACTCTAATTAGTTATGCTGATAGCGCGTCTATATACACACGTCTAAAAATGCATCTAGACTGTCAGCCATACGAGCCTACAAACACGCAAAGTCGGACCAGATTTTCAAAAACTGTTATAAAAAACGGCGCGAAGCCTCCATAGATTGTCTGAAGCATGTAAAGAGAGAGAGAGAGAGAGAAACAGTCAAAGAGAAAGCAAAGAAGATTGAGAGAGAGAAGAAGAACTCACCTTCTTTGCTTGTTCCGACGGGTGGCAGCTAGGTTGCAAGCTCCTTGTCCTCCTCCTCCCTTCCCTTGGTAGGTTGCTTGATTCTTCTTCTCTTCATTGCTATTTGGCTCTTGTTCTTTACTCTCTGGCTATTCCTTCCTCCTCTTTTTACTCTTATTTCCTTCCATCCTTGTCTTTACGAAGTGATAGATAGACATGATTAGTCATGTCGAGCTCGAACTGCAGAAAATGAGCAAAAAACGCAGGAAAGCACTGGTTTGAAAAGAAAGCCACAAACTTTTTTTAAAAAAATTTATATTCACGTGGAGGGTCTGTAAGTGCATGTAAATGCGTGTCTATATGCGCAAATAAAAGATATTACACGTGCTGATAAACACGATTACAATTAAACTTATTAAAATGCTAGCTTGTGATTGTTTTTGGATTAACATGACTTTCTTAGTCTTTCAATATGGAAATGTTTGTCTCCATGTTGTAAGTATCAAAATATTTAGGAAATATGATATATATGCCAAATGAAATCACATATGTCCTTATGATTCAGGTGTAATTATGTCGTCATCTTCTACTAGTATGGGACATGTTGAGTCAACAAACTGTACATCATTACAAGAGAAAGGCATTATAGATGCGCACTGTACACGTGAAATAGTGAGCACATTTATTAGCACGTCTATTGGTGCTAGTATATAGAATGCGTCTATATACCCGCATTTTTAAACGCGCTTATAGATGCGAAAATAAAAGTACATATTTTTTATTTCTCATAAAGTCCCTAAATATGACCAAACATCTTAACAACTAGTATTTTTTTGAATAAATTACCAACTTTACTTCTTTCTGAGTATTACAAATATACATCCAATCATTCAAAGCTAATTATATATGCTACAATGAATGATCAATCTCATCTTCAATGAGATCGGCCCTTGCTAGACTATTTACCTCTAGGTCTATGTTACCAATAGGCAATGAAACAAATAAGTCTATCCCACTGTCAGATGTATTGCTATGCACAATTTCTTCATCATCATCTGCAACCATATTGTTATCCTCTTCTACGCTTCCTTGAACATCCTCGCGGGGATCATCTTGCATTGCATCATGTATATCATCAATTCATGGCATCATCATGTGCATCATCATTGATTGTTGGATTGTCATCAACTATCTCTATGTTGGTAGCATTGCCATATATTGGTTTTGAATGATTAGATATGGGGATGACGTGACACCATCAGTTATTGTTTACCATTGGGTGATACACAACCTGCATTTAAAAAACAAAAAGTAAGCAACTTAGATCTTTATTGTATTTTGAGAATGTATCAAGAAGTAATATATATGAAAATAAATAGATTCTAATATCTCTACTCGCATTGTTGAGGTAGTACGAATGTGTCATTCTTGCCTTGGTGAAATTTTGTAGAGTCAATCACTACAAAACCACTTGGATGACGTCTAATCGTGCAATGCTCACCCATTGTTACTACTTAATCCTTAAACCACTTGACATCTAGTACATATATAAAAAATTGCCTAAAGTAAAGCTTCAAAATATCTTGGATCAAGCCACAATAACCTTCCATGGTGCCATTGGTATCTTGGAAGTTTGCAAGGATACCACAGGATTAGATGGAATAAATCCATTTGGCATCAAAAGCACCTCATATAGTGTATGGCCAGTGGTATTGGTGAATTATAATATCCCTCCCTCCATGGCAATAAAAAAAGGACATGTAATGTTGTCCCTTTTGATTCCTGGAAAACACAAAGTAAAAACCATGGACGTTTACTTAGAGCCTTTGATCAAGGAGCTAGAAATGCTATGGAGAAGTATTGAGGTGCAAGATGTGAGTGCATCATTGTCCTCTAGAGATTTCACTTTAAAGGGCATGTTGTTGTGGACCATGCATGACTTAATTCCAAGCTATGGAGAGTATTCAGGTAGTTGCGTACTCTATTTTATTCATTCATACCCTTAATCAAATATATGTCATCATTAACCCACTTGTTTCTACAAGTTTAACTACATCAGGATATCATGCATGTTCAATTTGCGGTCCCTCTCTGGTTTCTTCTAGACCGACACACTTGAAGAACGTTATCTATGACAATCATTATCGTTTTCTTCCTATTGACCATCCCAAATATGCACCCCCCACCAATGGAAGAACTCCACAATCTATGACCATTCAAGATTGAAAGGACACTTGGACACATGCCAATGATCTGTCAAGATTGTGGGAGAGAAGGAAGGAGTCTCACTTGTAACTTTCTTGCTTACACAATGGGGGAATACACACATAGGTGGAGGCTGAAAAACAGTTTTTTTTCTTCTTAGTTGTGTAAGACAAAAAGAAGTCTAGTACAAAGAAATAGAACCCTATATATGGGTCTCAAACCAACCTAACTAACTAAGGTGGCATACTAACTGAGCCACGAACTAGAGTAGATAAGGATAGCTATCATCTAGCTATTATTCATGGGTGGTGTACTAACCACATCTGCAGCCAACAAGTCGGTGACATAAATGCACAACGGTCACCCTGGCATATTACGAGTGGAGCTCGATATCTCAACATGATCATCCTCCACTCGGCATGAGTCAGTAACTAGTTTACTTCTTTTGTTTGTCTTTAAAGTACACTCCATTATGAGAACGAGAAATAATATATTGTTTGTGCCTTAGATTCTTTATATTTTTTTGTCTCCCATATTGAACTGAACTCAACATCAATCACCTGTTGGACCCCATGCATATATTCAAGAATGTTGCCTCTACATTATGGGATCACTTAATTGGGGCTCGTGATTCTGTCAATGTAAGGGAGGATTTGCGTAGCATTGGACGTATGAGATGAGCTTTGCCATGCATCGGACCCAGAGGAAAGATCGAGTTACCGCATGCACCTTGGATGTTGTCGAAGACCGAAGAAAAGATGGTGAATCAGTAGATATGTGATGCCAGGAGGCATATTCCACGGTGGATTCCGTGCCACGGTGGATTCCATGAGGTTTTACGGTGGATTCCGTAAACTTAGATGACCGGGGCTCATACACAAAGAGGATTCTTTGTGCGAGAAGTTGATGGGGACGCCTATCCTTTTCGGGCGTTTCATTAATTTAGTGTGTACATGGGTGATTCCATAGCGGGTGATTTCGCAAAATGCATATTAAATTAATAAACGTTTATGAGTTTAGAGTGCGCACTCGTAATAAATTAAGGTTAGGATTTATTTCTAACCAGTTGATTTATTTATGTAGCTGAAGACTGCTAGGTATTCACTTTTGTCGGTTTAATTGTATTATTTTACTAACGATTGTGAATGCTTCAGTTGATGTGTAGAGATAGCAGTAGTGGCGGAGGAAAGCATTGGAGTCTAGTGGGTTTTCGACTCTTGGACTAGATTTTGATAGGCACCACGCCTATATTTTGTTATGTCTATTGAGACATCGATTATTTATTATTATTTTGTATGCGCTTATGCGCCTGGATATGTTATTTCTATTTGGACATTGAGATTGGGCGTGCCAGACACTATGGGCACCGTCCATTAGCTTTATTTTCCTATTTTTGTAGAAAGCAAACTCAAAAGCTAAAAAGCTTGTCATATTTTTGTAATTGGGCTATTATTGAGCATGAAGATTGGAAATATACATAAAATACATGCTTTGTGAAGCGCTCACACAAGGCATGGGGGAGATTGAACCCAATTTGTCTCTTGCCTCTTGTCGTGCATGCTTTTACATGAGTTTTTGTGCTAAAAAGTAGAGTACTTTGTTCTTGGGGACCTTCCGGGATTCACCACGTGAGCTATCTGCGACCGATCTGCGCACCAGTGGTATCAGAGCGGAGCAGAGATCAAGAGCTTCCAATCGCTACCAATCTCGGGTGAAGACGGAGCTCCAGGAACAAATGGGCTCTACAGTCAATCTCATCGCGAACCGTCGATACAGACAGATTTCTGGCGATCAAGAATCCCTGTTTCCATTGTCAGATCGCGAAGGACCAGGCTCTGCAGGCGGAGGACCACGCATCCAACTCCTTCATTAAGTCGTGGATAATCAGAGTATTTTCTTTTCTTCAAGCTTAAAAGCCTAACATTATTAATCAACAAAGCTTGGAGAAGAAGCTTAATAAGCTTCAAATTTCACATCGAGGTAACTGAGGACGTCCGAAAAATCCGCGTCGTCATCAAACGGCTGCCCACGTCCTCCACCATCTGTGCCGTTTTGCCCACGATTAATCTTCCTCATTAAAGCTTAAGCTATAAAGCTTAAATCACTAAGCTTTCCTCAAGTTGATCAAAGCTCTGCAAGTTACACAGGTCTGACAAGTTCGCAAACTCCGGGTCTCGCACTTCCAAAGTCAAGTTCTACAAGTCAGGTGTAATCAAGTTCTGCAAGTTCTGCAAGTCGGCTTAAGTCCAGCAAGTCAACAACTCTGCAAGTCTGACTAAATCAGAACTGACTAGTGCTTAAAACTCATAGAAGACTTGTTCGTATGCAAAAACTCTGAACTGGAAAGTTGTTCGCAACAAGCTGTTCTACCTATCTACAAGTTCGTTGAAGTACTTTTAGCAAACGGAGACAGAAATATTGCAAAATTTATGAAAAATTGAAAAAGAAATATCCAAGAATACATAGCCTTGTAACCCCAAATTTGAGCTACGCTCATCCCGCTAACTGATTTTGAGTGAGAAAGGTTTGTTGAGTTTTATAGGATGACTACCCCACATATGGATGATCCTATGGCTGAAGACGATCTACCCGAGCCTACCATGGAACAAAAGCTGGATCTTATCATGCTGCAATTGGAAGAAGAGCGAAGAGCTAGGCAAGCCTTGCAAGCGCAATTGACAAAGCTACAAGGAGCGTCCACTGATAAAGAAGAACCTCAAGCTGAAGATTTGATTCGCCGTACCATCGACGCCACCCTTGAAGCACAAACCATTCGCAAGGAATCCAAGATAAGTAAACGAAGTTTCAAGTTTCGCACTTTCAATGGCATAAGAGAAGGAAAGACTGTTTTATCATTCATTAGCCAGTTTGATGACTATTTCCATGAGGAAACTTATCTCGAAAAAGATAAAATCAAGTGTGTTACTAATCATCTGATAGACAGAGCATCACTTTGGTGGACTGTAGTCCGCAAGAGTATAGAATGTCCTGCTACATGGGAAGATTTCAAGAAGAAGTTCATGCAAAATTTCCTACCACCGCAATTTCATGAGAAGGCTATCAAGCAATGGGATTTACTTCAACAGCGCGATCGTGAGCCTATTCCACAGTATACAGAGCGTTTTTGGAATGCACTCCTACAGCTACGCATGCTTGAAGACGTACCAGAGACAACACATAAGCGGACGTATATGTCTGGGCTTCTTGGACATTACTACGCTGAAGTGAACATGTTCAAACCTGCTACCCTTGAAGATGCCATCTCCTTAGCTCACGATACTGAAGATAAGTTACGCGGAAGAGATCGACGACCACAGCCATTCCAAGCAAACGGTAATTATGGATCTAAACAATTCAATTTCAATTTTAGAAGGTTTAATCCAGGTCGTTTTTCATCACCATCTTTCCGCAAGAATTGGCCTAAACCACCTGCATTACCATCCACTGTCAATTCAAATCCTAAGCCTATTCCACAAGCAAATCCAAATATACCCAGACTCCCAGCCATTGCAAATAATGTGACCAAAGCTAAGCCAATAGTATGCTACAAGTGTCAATAGTTAGGGCATCTCGCAGCAAATTGTCATTCAAAGAAGCCATGAGCACATATCAACTACCTTGGAGCCATGGACGAAGACGAGCATGAGGATATGCCAGATTTCACTGAAGAAGAAGATGATCCTATTACTACTTCCGACACTTTACCAGGTATGCCTACTTCACATTCATTGTTGACTATGAAATGTATGGTGCATGGAAAAGAAAGAACGTCTATATTGCATGATGACGGTAGTACGCATGACTTTATTTCAGCAAAATTGGTAAAGGAATTAAAATTGCATACTGTACCTACGCACTATCGCATAAAAGCTGCATTTTTAGGCACTAGGTACAATGGCACACAAGAAGTTCAAGATTTAGAAATTCAAATTGGTCCATATATTGAAAGAAGAAATTTCTTAGTTGTCCCATTACAGTCAAGCGACATTATTCTAGGAATGCCATGGAGACACCAACATAATCCCAATATAGATTATTCCACACACACAATGAATATTAATTTTCAAGGAAAATCTATTACATTATTTGGTATGCATGCATCTCATATTTTTCCACTGCTTTCGCATACTCAAGCAAAACGTGCACTACGCAAGAATACTAAATCATATCTCATTTGGGTGAATGAGTTGCATGCAAAGGAAAATCATATGCACCCTAGGCATAAGGAATTTCTCGCATATTTTAAGGACTGTTTTGCAGAAGACCTACCACCAGGTTTACCTCCATCACATCCAGAAGACCATAAGATTGACCTAATACCTGGCACACAACCACCTTGCAAAGCCCCATATAGGCATAATCAAATAGAGCAAAAAGAAATCCAGAGTCAAGTTGAAGAATTACTAAATAGAGGCTTAATTCGACCTAGCAGTTCCCCATTCGGTGCACCTGTGCTCTTAGTCAAGAAAAAGAATAATACTTATTGGATGTGTATTGACTACTGAGCATTAAATAAGATCACTGTAAAGAATAGGTATCATATACCTAGAGTTGATGACCTTATGGACAAACTGCAAGGATCTTCTATATTTAGTAAAATTGACCTTAAGTCTGGATATCATCAGGTGAGGCTAGATAGATCCGACATATTTAAGACTGCATTCAGGACACAGTTTGGCCATTACGAATTCTTAGTCATGCCATTTGGATTAACTAATGCACCTGCTACTTTCAGTAGAATGAAAAATATCAGTATTGTGTGATTGTTTTCTTTGATGATATTTTAGTGTTCAGTCAAAGTGAAAAAGAGCATTATGAGCATTTATCATTAGTTTTTCAGTTACTGAAAGAAAATCAATTGTTTGCAAATCCTGACAAGAGTGAATTCTTTAAGACAGAAATAGAATATCTAGGTCATATTGTATCAAAAGAAGGAATTAAAGTTGATCCTAAGAAAATTGATGCAATATTGCATTGGCCTGTTCCTAAAAATGTACATGAACGACGCTCATTCCTTGGTCTTGCTAGTTTCTATAGGAAGTTTGTACGTAATTTCTCATTACTTGCTTTACCATTAACAAAACTTCTTAAGAAAGGCATTGTTTATCAATGGACTGAAAATCAGCAGAAATCCTTTGACTTACTCAAACATGCATTAACCAATGCCCCTGTTCTACAATTGCCTGACTTTAACAGACCATTCTTTCTAGTTGTGACCGATGCTAGTGGATCAGGAATAGGAGCCGTGCTAATGCAAGACAACCATATTCTAGTTCTAAGCTGAAACCCTCTGAGCTTAAATATTCCACTTATGACAAGGAACTCTTAACAGTTGTACAAGCATTAAAACAATGGAAGCATTATTTAATGGGTTCAGAATTCATGATAAAGACCGACCAGCAAAGCATTAGACATCTACTTAGCCAACCCCAAATTTCTGACCGTCATATCAAATGGGCTTCATTCATTCAAAGTTTCCATCCTATCATTCAATACCAACCTGGAAAAGAAAATGTAGTTGCCGATGCATTGAGTAGAAGACCTGCAATTCATAATATTTCTATCATATCTTTTGATTCTTTGATTGCTATGAAAGACACATATCACCAGGATATTACTTTTCATTCTGATTGGCAAAAATTAGTTCAAAATAATTTCATTCCTATTGATTCATTGTCATATAATAATGGATTTATGTTCTTTGAAAAGAGACTGTGTGTTACTATTCCATTCCGATCTTTTGTTTTGAATGAAATTCATTGTCCCCCATATCAAGGTCATAGAGGTATCATTTCTACATTAGGTATGTTAACTGAAGATTTTTATTGGCCGCATATGGATGCAGATGTATCTAATTTCGTTTCTGAATGTCTGATTTGTCAAAGAATAAAGAGACATCATGGTAAACAGTATGGGTTATTAATGCCTTTGTCTATTCCATCTAAACCTTGGGAACATATATCTATGGATTTCATTACTGGTTTACCAAATACTAAATCTAACCATGACATGATTTGGACAATTGTAGATAGATTTAGTAAGCAAGCATATTTCATTGCATGTAAGAAAACTTTAACAGCATCACAAGCAGCACAGTTATTTTTGAAAACTGTTTTTACTAACCATGGATTGCCGAAAGTGATTATTTCAGATAGAGATTCTAGATTTTGTAATAATTTTTGGATTACACTGTTTGCAAATCTAGGCACAAAGATTGATTTCTCATCTGCATTTCATCCAGAAACAAATGGACAAACAGAAGCCACAAATAGCACCATTCTAGATCTTTTACGTGCATACACTATCTCTAAACCTCAGACTTGGGATACTCATTTACATTTATTACAGTTTGCATATAACAATACACCGCACATATCTACAAAGAAAGCACCTTTTGAAGTTATTTATGGATATAGATTATCTACCCCTGTTGCATCTTTGTCTAATAGAATTCAGAGTGCTGATGATATTGCTGTTATGCATAACACTATTTTTGATGAGGTAAAGGATATGATTGCTAAAGCCCAACAATCATATACCAAACAAGCCAACAAGAAAAGACAAGCCATGAATTTCAAAGTTGATGATTATGTTTGGCTTAGAATAGAAAAGCGTAGACTACAAAGTGTAGATAGACATCCAGTTGTCAAATTAGCCCCTAGATTCTATGGACCATTTCGAATCATTCATAAGATTAATGACAATGCTTTCAAGTTAGAATTGCCATCTCATTGGAAAATTCATAATACATTTCATATTAGTTTATTGAGACCATTTAGAGGCCAATTACCTATCCACCATGTCTATGAAAACCCACCTATACTAGAAGAAGAGACTGAAATACTTGAACCCGAAGCCATCATAGACACTGACTACATGACCACTAGAACTGGCCGAAGGTATTCTAGATATCTAGTGAAATTTAAGAACCATCCTGTAGAGGAAGCACAATGGATGCACGCTAGAGACTTAAATGCTTTCCCCACTCTGTTAGCTCCACATTGAGCTAATAGCAATTGAGGTCAATTGCTATCCCACCCCGGGGGTATGATGCCAGGAGGCATATTCCACGGTGGATTCCGTAAACTTAGATGACCGGGGCTCATACACAAAGAGGATTCTTTGTGCGAGAAGTTGATGGGGACGCCTGTCCTTTTCGGGCGTTTCATTAATTTAGTGTGTACATGGGTGATTCCATAGCGGGTGATTCCGCAAAATGCATATTAAATTAATAAACGTTTATGAGTTTAGAGTGCGCACTCGTAATAAATTAAGGTTAGGATTTATTTCTAACCAGTTGATTTATTTATGTAGCTGAAGACTGCTAGGTATTCACTTTTGTTGGTTTAATTGTATTATTTTACTAACGATTGTGAATGCTTCAGTTGATGTGTAGAGATAGCAGCAGTAGCGGAGGAAAGCATTGGAGTCTAGCGGGTTTTCGACTCTTGGACTAGATTTTGATAGGCGCCACGCCTATATTTTGTTATGTCTATTGAGACATCGATTATTTATTATTATTTTATATGCGCTTATGCGCCTGGATATGTTATTTCTATTTGGACATTGAGATTGGGCGTGCCAGACACTATGGGCACCGTCCATTAGCTTTATTTTCCTATTTTTGTAGAAAGCAAACTCAAAAGCTAAAAAGCTTGTCATATTTTTGTAATTGGGCTATTATTGAGCATGAAGATTGGAAATATACATAAAATACATGCTTTGTGAAGCGCTCACACAAGGCATGGGGGAGATTGAACCCAATTTGTCTCTTGCCTCTTGTCGTGCATGCTTTTACATGGGTTTTTGTGCTAAAAAGTAGAGTACTTTGTTCTTGGGGACCTTCCGGGATTCACCACGTGAGCTATCTGCGACCGATCTGCGCACCAATATGTAGCTTTCGAACTCCCATAGGATATATGAGATGCCTCAAGGGAGCCTTCATAAAGAAAAAGAAAAGAGGTGTGGAGCAACTATCCGGTTTGAAGTCTCACGATTGGCACAAAATGATTCAGGTAAGGATTTTCATAGCCATAAATATATTATTTAGTGGAGTAACTATGTAGAATAATTAACAATGTATGAATATTTACATACAGTTCATCCTTCCTACTAGCATATCCCAGTGTGTTTCGAAAGATGTGTGTGATATCATTTACAAGATGGGTAAGCTCGTGAGGTATGTATATATTATACTTATTTTTTAGTTTACATATTACGTACATCACGTAGTAAACCCGCTTGAATTTATGGACAAAACTAATCATTGTTCTCAATTGCATGTTGGTAGATTTGTGAGTTTGAAGGAAATCGATCCAAATACGTTGCAAGAGGCTCCAGTATTGTCCATTGAGGTGGTTTGTTTGGTGGAGGAAACTTTTCCTCGCTCCATTTTGACTACCCAAGTACACTTACTCGTACATTTAATTGATGAAATCGCAATTTGTGGGGTAGTTCATGCAAGGTGGATGTTTTTTCTAGAGCGCTTTATGAAACCCTAAAAGATTTTGTAAGGCAAAATGCACGGCCCAAGGGAAGCATGGCTAAGGGTTGGTTAGTGCAATCATCCCTTGTACAAATCTCTAAATATCTTACTAAAGTGGACCCCTCTTTACCATGACTATGGAAAGATGATGAAGATTTGAGGACGACCTCTATAATATCTCAAGGAAAAGGAAGGAGCAAAGTGCTAATGAAAGAGAAACTTCGTAAGTTAAATGTATTTTGTGTGCTTAACAACGAAGTAATAAGCAAATGGGTGACACTATATAAAGAAGCAAGGGCAAGAAGAGTAAGCGAAAGGCAAGCATTTCGTGCTAGACATGGAAATAATGTCACATATCCAAAACATTTAAGTGCACTTCCACGTCATATTGATATAGATTGGCTACATGAAGAAATGGAGAAGATGGAAAAAAAGGAGGCGATGGATATATCACAAGAGGAGTGGGAATACGCATGAGGTTGCTTATCAAAGGTGAGACATACTTATAGTTAAATTATCTTTAGTTATATATGATATAATAATTTCACATGTTTCATCTTTAACTAAAGCATTAATATGATCTCAACAATATCCTACTAGTGCAAATTGTTCAATGCTATTTGGTGTGAAGGCAAACATTTTTGAACTCAACGTATAGATGATAAGAGAAATACCCATGATTGTGGTATCCTTGCAAAATTCCAGGATACCAATGGCACCATGGAAGGTTATTGTGGCTTGATCCAAGATATTTTGAAGCTTGACTTTAGGCGATTTTTTATATATGTACTAGATGTGAAGTGGTTTAAGGAAGTAGTAACAACGGGTGAGCATTGCACAATTAGACGTCATTCAAGTGGTTTTGTAGTGATTGACTCTACAAAATTTCACCAAGGCAAGAATGACACATTCGTACTACCTCAACAATGCGAGCAGGTATATTAGAAGCTATTTATTTTCATATATATTACTTCTTGATACATTCTCAAAATACAATAAATATCTAAGTTGCTTACTTTTGTTTTTTAAATGTAGGTTGTGTATCACCCAATGGTAAACAATAACCGATGGTGGCACGTCATCCCCATATCTAATTGTTTAAAACCAATATATGGCAATGCAACATAAAGATAGTTGATGACAATCCAACAATCAATGATGATGTACAAGATGATGCCATGATCGATGATATACATGATGCAATGCAAGATGATCCCCACGAGGATGTTCAAGGAAGCGCAGAAGAGGATAACAATATGGTTGCAGATGATGATGAAGAAATTGAGCATAGCAATACATCTGGCATTGGGATAGACTTATTTGTTTTATTGCCTATTGGTAACATAGACCTAGAGGTAGATAGTCTAGCAAGGGGGCCGATCTCATTGACGATGAGATTGATCATTCATTGTAGTATATAATTAGCTTTGAATGATTGGATGTATATTTGTAATACTCGGAAACAACTAAAATATCAATTAAGAGCCGTTTACTTTTGTGATACATATAACATTTGTTGTGTTATAGTATTAGAATTGAATGCGCACATCCAAAGAACAATGCACGAAGATGCACAAAGAAGTACAATTGGGTAAGCTATATTAGACCACAAAGAAGTAAAGTTGGTAATGTATTCTAAAAAATACTAGCTGTTAAGATGTTTGATCATATTTAGGGACTTTATGAGAAATAAAAAATCTATGCGTTTATTTTCGCATTTATAAGTGCGTTTAAAAACGCAGGTATATAGAGGCGTTTTTCGCATCTATATACTAGCGCCAATAGAGGCGTTGATAAACTCGCCCGCTATTTCGCGTGTACAATGTGCGTCTATAGGGCCTTTCTCTTGTAGTGGAACATGTGGAGGAGACACGGTCATTATTATTATTCTATGAGATTTTATTATGTCATTATATGCCTTCTATATTCTAAGTTGTATGATAAAGTTACTCCATAGATATTGTATGTTATAATTTCTTATATGGTAACTTTTTCGATGAAGTTACTATATAGTAACCTTTTTTATAAAGTTACTATATAGATAGTGTCTATTTATGAAGTTACTATATAGTAACCTTTTTTATAAAGTTACTATATGGATAGTTATGATAATAAACTTCCGATATAGTAAGCTAACCAAAAAAAGCTTTCTATATAGTAAGTTAACTAGAAAAATCTTTCTATATTGACAACTATCTTTCTAGATTGGCAATCTAGTAAAGTTTGATTTTTCCTATATTAGGCTCTTTCTAGTTATGTGGAAATCTAACTAGCAAATTCTCCTTTTTTTCCTATATAGTAAGTGGGTGGTTTAGGGTTTAGACGAATATCTATTGTGAAATTTGTACAAAATTGAATGCAATCTATGAATAGCATAGCAGTTATCTCCACATTATTGAAGGTGTTGGTTCTCAAGCTACGTGACGTATGCTTATACTTATCAATAGGTCCATGGGAGATCCAAAGGAGAGTGTGATGCTTGTAGTACCTACGCTTCAAGATGAAGATCTAGGAGTTATGACTTTTAAGATTCTATTGGATCTTAGAAGGAACATGATTGGAGGCTGAAAGGGTGGTCCTAATAGAAGGGTTTCTACAAAAAGGAGTTACAAGAAAATATCAAGGGCATACATTGATGGGCTCATTTCCAAAGCAAGGACATACATTGATGGTACTTAGGCATCTCCTCAAACAAGTGATACTTGCAACTTGCCATAATAAACTTATGCTCAATAAAAGCGTAAAAAGCAAACAAGAGAACCCTAAACCCTACTTGGATAGGAAGAATATCATATCCCTAGGACCAAAAAGGCCCATCACAACAGTTATCCTTTCCCAAGAATGATTAGACATCTCCTCAAACAAGCAAAGGCTACTAATTAAGTGATATGCAATCTTCAATTTCAAATTCTCCTACGCAACAAAAGTGTAATAGTATCCAAACCATTAAAATTTTTAAATTTCTCTTATGCAACAAAAGTGTAATACTATCCAAACCATTAAAAAAGTTAAAATCTCTTATGCAACAAAAATGTAGTACTATCCAAGGCTTCTTGGAGATTTCACTTATCAAATACTTTGCATCTCTATTCTTAGTTGCATAAGATCCATCCCATAACTAAATCCTAAAAAAGACCAATATCATGCCATAATTTTCTCTTTAGAAAAACAAAAATTTCAATTTCATTGAAAGACATAGAGGAATTTAATTGAATAGATAGTACAATGATGTGTAGGTTTTATTAGAATTAATTATATGATAAGCCCCTATTGAATGGGTAACCATAGAAATCTACATGAATTGATGTATAAAATTGAACCTATTGTACGCACTAGTATATAATGCATGTGAATGCCCAAGAAAAATAATTGACATGATTATTTTCTTCATATTGCAATTGATGAATTCACATTCTATTATCCTTAGTGTTAGGTAATTAAAAAATCACCTATTATTATCCTTAATACCATACCATTAAAAACACTTTAGTTAAAAGAATATTGAAGAAACATTTCAAACTATACTTTTTGTAATTATCCTTAGTCATGTTAGGTACCAGGTTGGAGCTGGAGGCGTGGGCGGTCGAGAGCTAGAGCTGGAGGCGTACTGGCTGGTTGAGAGCTAGGGTTGGAGGTGTACTGGGCGGTCGAGAGGCACAGGACGTCAGGAGCTGGTAGTCGGGTCGAGGAGTTGGCCGCCGTTGGGAGGAACTGGACGACGATGCTGGAGGCATACTAGGTGTACTGGAGTCGATCGGGAGCTGGAGGCCGAGGCGGAGCCGAGGAGCCAGAATACGTCTGGGCGTATAGCGAGGTCAGACCAAGTGCCTGAGGCCGGAAGCGTGGGTGGGCGTCGAGAGCACTAAGGTGATATCTGTGTACTCGACGTCGATCGACCGAAGCTGGTGGGGTACTGGTCGGTACGGTAGTACTGATCACGCTACATCACATGCGGGACTAGCTGCTGGCCGAGGTGAAGGCGGAGCCGGAGCGCCTAGAGTTCGTAATGATTAGCGCGCAAGTCAAATCAAGCGTCCGAGGCTGGCCGGGCGCCATTGTGACCTGGGCGACGTCTGGCAGCGCTTGTCGATCGAGTGCAATATGTGTGATCAATGGTTGGCTGGACGACTACTAGGACGGGGCGTTGTACTGGCCTGGGCTGGGCCAGAACAGCTGGGTGCCAAGCTCGTCGACGAGGGCACGCAAGTTCGCTCGGACGACTAGGACAGGGCATTAATGAACTGGGCTAGGCCAGGCCGGGCGCACAACTGGGCACCAAGCTCGCCGACGATCAGGGCGCGTGGGTCACTGATCACAGCGTCGGCTCACAACTATAATGCAAGGTTGGCTAGGATATATTGCAGCCAAGCTATCTATGCCATCATAATAACTATCTATGTATTGCACAAGTTGATCAGGCACAGGAGTAGCACACAGGGTCGACACAGTGCAGGTGCATGGAGTACAGGGACTGCAAGGAGGGAATATGAGAGCTCAAGGCGGATCAAGTCAGCCGAAAATGGGGGAGCTCCAGATCAATAAAAAGAAGAGGAGGAGAATTCATTTGGCACCAACGTTCCTCTTGCATAGCAATATTAATGTCATTAATGTCATTAATAACCTTGCAAATAATAGTAGTGTGACTTACAACTAGACCTAGCAATGAAGAGGACCTTAACATGCTTTTATTTATCAATGTGGGAAGCCGATGAAGAAAAACCCACATTAAGGACCCATTTTCATGAAATGTTGCACTAGATAATACTAGATACCCCTAGCTCCATTCTTCGTTGATTTTTGAAAGAAATGTTTAGATTGTCCATGGTTACGTAGATAATTAATCTAAAGTCACACACACACACACACACATGCAAAAAGAATTTATAAATGTGATGAGTTTTTCCAATGAGGTATTGCAAAAATTTCATAGCCATAAAAATATATTTGTTTTCAATTTAAATGTGCATTCAAAATGTTAATTTATTAAAACTTCCCTTTTAAGTGCTTATGTGGATTAAGATATGCTATCCTTCGAAAGATTTGGGACTTTCGAAAAATTGTATCCCCCATCCTTGCATAGTTACTATCATGCCTCTAATTAGGGTAGGTGTAGTATAGTAGATCAACTTGTACATCTAGGTGTGAGCAATAGAAAGCAAGCCATTCAAGCTTATCAATTTCCAAAATGGTGTAGCACCACTTTGGCTATCCTAGCCATGCATCCCTAGTCTATTTGTTGAGGTAGCAACTGCTCCTAATGCCTTCGAGGCAACACCATTCACAAAAGGCTTCTACATCTTGCTAGTGACACTATTTTTGAGCCACGTTTTTCCTATCCTTATGACTAAATATACCATTCATAGGGGAAGAGGGCTTTTGAATTTTGTTTCTTTGTATACCTTAAAATCAAAGGCCACTATAATGTCAAATCATTCCCTTTCTTGGTACTTTTGCAAGGTGTCTTTGGGCTTTCTCCTTGCTCTTTTAGCACTTGTATGTCTAGTTGATGTTTGTTACCTTCTATGATTGGGCTCTCAAGATCTTAAGCATTTTTTCATAGGCTTCTTATTGCTCCAGTGGGACTTCCATGGCCTACTATATATACCTATGTCACAAGTATCTACAACACTCCCCAGTCATTATCCATGTCACCCTTACAAGTAGAAGTTGTACCTTGTTCAATTCCATTTCCATAAACAATAAGCTTCAATTAGTTAGATAGAATAGGAAAGGAAATTGAGCTCTACTTAGTTGTGGAAAAAGTAGAAAGAACTTAGCTCCGAGAGGAAGTCATAATAAATTTTCAAGAATGATAGGACACTTATGTTTGTAAGATATGTAGGGTATTTATAGCCCCAAGCTTTCAGTGCTAGTAAGTTGTATAGGGTAACGGCCACATACTAGACCTTAATTAAAAAGAAAGAAAAAAAAGAATGCACAATGATGCTTAAGGACACATCCTTTCTCCCTAACAAGAATCACATGTAGGAAAGTGAAATGATCTAGTAGGTTTCTATCGTATTGCGTATTCTATTTTTAAACAAATCATTATGGTCCTCAACCCATTGATGTTTAGAATGTACCCACTTTTGTGGTTCAAAGTGGATATTTTAGATGGATCATTCTCATTTAATTTAAGGTTATAGGTACAAAATTTAACAAGAAAAGCAACATCTACCAAATTATGCAACATTTAAAGGTGTAGATATAAGGCATGCTTCAGATTTGACACAGAGCAGATTCATAAAATAAGATTCTACTCACAAATTATGATCTCGCATCAATTTTACAAAAGCTTGGGATAAGCATGAGCAACACTCCTTTTTCAACAAGCCTTTGGAAAAAAGGCTTGTACATATCAGGCTCGTGGTAAAAAAGGTACTTGCTCTATGACCTAATCAAGATAGGAAAGTCAGCATGTGGCTACCTTATCCAACTACCTACACTATGATAAAGCTATCAAAGGTGAAAGATAATTCGGTTATAACAATGTATCTAAAATTGATTGCACACATAACATGTTGGATTGTGCACTTGTAGCTGATTGCAAATCACACTACATGAGTGATTCAAAGCAGTGCACCATTGATTTCCCAACCTTTGCCTACCAATCATTGGCATAGCAGGATAGTGCAAGGGATCAGTTACCTAAGTTTTCTTTTGCATACAGAGTCAATAATTTGGCATTAATATCCATAATTACTCTTAAGATTATGATGTGGTATACTATAATAGAAAGTGGTGGTGATATATGTCGTATACTATCTCTTGCTTACTTAATGTAATGAAGTAGTATATATGTGCAATGTATAACCTTTGAAGTTAGTGGGTACTAATGGCTAGATAATCTAAACATTCATAACTTGGTCAAGTGCAAAAATGCAAATGAGGTGAGGATCAAATAATTGCAACTAAACCACATAAGGGTATTTCTCATATTTATACTTAGAGGGGTTTCTTGATCTACATAAATATGGCTTCTTTAAACATAAATTTGTTGGAATATTTGTATGCTTAAGATTTGCCATATTAGCATAAAAGATCCCATAACTTATGTAAGGATAGCTGGAGCTTCTTGCAATCTTATTAGGCAAGATTGTTTGCATGACTTACAATACTCTTCTACATGGCATTTCCAAAATTTGAAAAGAATACCATGTGCTCATTTGTGCTTCCAAAATATTAGGTATAATATAGTAAGTAGTTGCCTAAGTAAGGAAATTTTCTTTTTAGAAGCACTTGGCCTCCTAGATAAGGTCATACAGAATGAATATTGCATGCTAGATGCCTTTATTTTCAACTCTATGCTTCATAGCCTTTGAGATATATATATATATATATATATATATATATATATAGGCAATAATACGTTATCTTCATAGTTGAAGACCAGTGTTTCATAGTTAGATAGCTTAATATCCTATTTTTAAAATATTTTCTTTGACTCAAGTTATGTCTATAAAGAGCTCATCTCATTGATATTTCAATATATGGAAAAAGGTGGAGGGAGAGAGAGTTTTTCTTATTAAGATAGTTCATCGTATGATAGAATAGGCTCTATGTGTGTGTGTGTGTGTGTGTGTGTGCGTGTGTAAAATAGTGGTGAAAAAAATTATTGAAATGTAGCTTGAAAACTAAGATGCAAGTTCTAAGACATATATTTTAATATGTGGTTTAAAATATGAGGTCATGAAGGGTTGTTTAAAGTTATATTTATTTTTCTATTGTTTATGTGAAGAATATGTATACATGACACAAAAGCTTCATGATGCTTGATTGAAATTATTGTAAAAGTATGATATTACACACATGGTTTATTCTAATAGCTTTTGTATGATTTACTAAAATTATTGTAAAAAGAATGCACTACATATATGGTGTGTTCTAACTTTTGTGCGATTAGCGTTACAATCATTTTACTGTATGAGCCATAAAGCCCGAAAATGATGTTTATATGTGAACCCTCTAGCACTAGTTGTGCCTAGTATTATCATTACGGGCTTAGGTGTGTGGGTGTGGGTGTGTTGTTTTAGGTGTACATGTATTTGTATGTGAAATTGTACTTAATACAAAGATATATACACATGTGCATGTATGTCCATAATATGTTTGGATACATATGTATATGTATGTAGATCATTTGTATAGGCATGCATGAGTGGCATTGTATAGATGCATATGCATGTACCTATAAACATGCACATATTCATGTGCATACATGCATGTGTAGTAAAGTAAACAAGCAAGGTTATGTTAGTAAAATAATCCATTGCCTAGTTGGAGATACAACCATAACCAATGTAGCAAGTTCATAATCTATAAATTTTGTATTTACCAAATATTATAGGAAAATAATTTTCTAGTCAAAGGGCAATATAAGTTTCTAGTCAAAGGACATCAATTTACTAGTTATATCTAGGAAAATCCTATATTTTAATTAACTAGAAAGATTGTATGTAATTTTCTAGTTAGAGAATAGTAATTTACTAGTTATAATAAGTAGTGAAACATAAAATTTCCTAGTTATCTAAGTATTGTTACTAGTTTTACAACAAGTTACTATATAATGTTACTAGGTAGGGCTCCAATTTTCTAGACAGTAACTAGAAAAAGGGGCTTACCAGTTAGAAGAACCTCATGACAATGAAAATCTCTAGTTATAACTAGGAAATGTTGCATCCTTACTAGTTTGGTTGAGGTTCTTACTAGTTATAATATGAATTTTCTATATAGGAAGCGGTTTAGAGCTCCTTGTGCAAGCTTTACACACGCATACTTTTAGTGCATGCCTCGAAGCTGAATGGAAAGAGGAGGCTATTATTGGATGGGGAAAAGAAAGCACTAATGGATGGTGGAGGAGTAAAAGGTAGCCTCATGATAAGGCTAATTTTGGATGGATAGCTAGATTTTGGGAGAAAAAGCTAATCTATTGCATGGAGCTTGATTGGGAGTCTACCATTTTTATTTAATCAGGCTACATTGCTAGCTTTTATTCAATCCCTATGTCGGGAATTCCACACAACCTAGGAAATTTTCCCATATTTCCTAGATATATACGTATGTGATCCCTATATATAACTAGGGATTTCAATTTCCTATGAGTGATGACAAGGAATTACAGAATTACCTATATATACCTAGGAAATGCAATTTCATATATGCAAATGTAGGGAAGGATTCTATAATTCCTTATATATACCTAAGAAATGTAATTTCCTATATGCAAATGTAGGCAAGGATAATTGTAGGCTCATGGAGAGACTTACTCAAAGAACTTCCTATGTAGGGAAATTTTGGAAAATTGAAGATTTGATTTAGATATCATGGAAATAATAAAGTTTTGGTTGGTAATATAGCGTATATCACTATGTTAAAACTAGCTTCTGCAAATGCTAATGTAGGGTTTATGTTGAGCTATCTCATTTTGCGAACATGTTGCTAAAGGTACTCTAAGTGGACCTTCATATACATTAGATGAAAAAGAGCATGACTTCAATGTTGCATATTTTTCATTAGTTTCCTTAAACTCCATGGAAGTACAATTATCCTAAATAGTTGCTATTTTGTAGATGTATTTTCACAACCACCTCTAGAGTCTACATTTATCTTGCTCATATCTTGAACATGTACCCTAGAGTCTAATCAACTCTCTTTCAGTATGGATGACAATTTTTAGATGATTTGTTGTACTAGCTAGATATTATTTTGTGTTGGAGGAATAGTGCGATTACACAAGCACAACCATTTTCAACTAGAAGGTGAGAAGTGTTCGTTTGCTAGAGCATGTTTGCATCAAAAGGACTAAAAAGGACATAGTCTAGGTGTGACAAACCCCCCCTAAAATGAATTATCTAAACAAGATCTGAACAACACGAGAAGTAGTAGATCAATCCCTAACAAGAATAAAGCTTGAAGGCATGTAGAAGTCTTCAAACTTCTATCAAAAGAACCTCCATAAAAAGTTATTTCACATTGTTATATGTTGCAAGTATGTAAGTCAAGGCAATCTCCCATGCATGTGGCATCTCATTGATATGTACTTGGATATGTTTAGTACGAGCATAATATATAGGATTCTATACAATCGATAGAAAATTTGGCTATCATTGTAGGTAATGACAAGAGATGATAATTTAACACCAAGATTTGCCAAAAGATGCCGTAGCCACAACTTTGCAATAGCTGTAAAGGTTGCACTGTACCAAGCCTTCCAACATGTAACAACTATGGGATGCTTCTTACTGAACTAGATTAGGTATAAAATCATTGCCATTGCCTAGTGTCATAGAATCCTGCTACCTAGTCACTATATCAAAGGAAATATGCATGATACATGAAATACATGATTCACTGCTTGCAAATGTTACATATTTGGTTTATGTATGGCTCTCTCCCCTCAACCAACTAAGAACATACTATATACCAAGACAAATGTGGCATAAATAAATTAGGAAACTCATTAATTTCCACTATAGATTGGCATGAAAGTGTCAAAACTAGCTTACAATCCTCAAAGTGAAAGTGGTATGTAAAAACTATCCATTGTAGTTGAAGTAACCCATCTAATGTCCCTCTAACATGAGAAAAATAGCAAAAACATAATCTTAGATACCACGTTGGAAGGAAACACACATATGAGTGAGAAAGAAAGAAGAACAAAGAAAGATACATTAACATCTATTGAGGCCAAAGTTGACAGATGAGACATACCCATGATGTATAATCATGATCATCACTAAACATCAAAGTGTGATATAGTAAACTATGATGAGTAATGGAAATATGCATTCTGTTGAGATTTGCAATCACATCCATGCTGCCTCTTTGTAAGAGCACATGGGCTGAAGACATGCAGGCTGCAAGAATCCCATATGCATAGAGAGAAAGACTAGCACCTACCCATCTCTATATAACATTGTACTTGGATGTCACTTTATATATGATGAATACAATATCATGATGTTTTCCCATTTTAGTTAGTGAATTGGTCATTATCAGTCTCACACTCAAGATTGTGTTTATGAGTCCAAGCTTTTTCATCTTGGAACCTAATTCACTTGAGTGACAATTCAAGTCTTCAGTCTATGTCATCATGAACATTCTCTTTGTGTTCCATCCGCCATAGCCATGCTCTACATCCCTGGTGCGCAGATCGGTCGCAGATAGCTCACGTGGTGAATCCCGGAAGGTCCCCAAGAACAAAGAACTCTACCTTTTTGCACAAAAAACCATGTAAAAGCATGCACGACAAGAGGCAAGAGACAAATTGGGTTCAATCTCCCCCATGCCTTGTGTGAGCGCTACACAAAGCATGTATTTAATGTATATTTCCAATCTTCATGCTCAATAATAGCCCAATTACAAAAATATGACAAGCTTTTAGCTTTTGAGTTTGCTTTCTACAAAAATAGGAAAATAAAGCTAATGGACGGTGCCCATAGAGTCTGGCACGCCCAATCTCAATGTCCAAATAGAAATAACATATCCGGGCGCATAAGCGCATACAAAATAATAATCAATAATCAATGTCTCTATAGACATAACAAAATATAGGCGTGGCGCCTATCAAAATATAGTCCAAATGTCGAATACCCGCTAGACTCCAATGCTTTCCTCCGCCATTGCTGCTATCTCTACACATCAACTGAAGCATTCACAATCGTTAGTAAAATAATACAATTAAACCGACAAAAGTGAATACCTAGCAGTCTTCAGCTACATAAATAAATCAACTGGTTAGAAATAAATCCTAACCTTAATTTATTACGAGTGCGCACTCTAAACTCATAAATGTTTATTAATTTAATATGCATTTTGCGGAATCACCCGCTATGGAATCACCCATGTACACACTAAATTAATGAAACGCCCGAAAAGGACAGGCGTCCCCATCAACTTCTCGCACAAAGAATCCTCTTTGTGTATGAGCCCCGGTCATCTAAGTTTACGGAATCCACCGTAAAACCTCACGGAATCCACCGTGGAATATGCCTCCTGGCATCATATCCCCGGGGTGGGATAGCAATTGACCTCAATTTCTATTAGCTCAATGTGGAGCTAACAGAGTGGGGAAAGCATTTAAGTCTCTAGCGTGCATCCATTGTGCTTCCTCTACAGGATGGTTCTTAAATTTTACTAGATATCTAGAATACCTTCGACCAGTTCTAGTGGTCATGTAGTCAGTGTCTATGATGGCTTCTGGTTCAAGTATTTCAGTCTCTTCTTCTAGTAAAGGTGGGTTTTCATAAACAGGGTGGATAGGTAATTGGCCTCTAAATGGTCTCAATAAACTAATGTGAAATGTATTATGAATTTTCCAATGAGATGGCAATTCTAACTTGAAGGCATTGTCATTAATCTTATGAATAATTCTAAATGGTCCATAGAATCTAGGAGCTAACTTGACAACTGGGTGTCTATCTACACTTTGCAGTCTACGCTTTTCTATTCTAAGCCAAACATAATCATCAACTTTGAAATTCATGGCTTGTCTTTTCTTGTTGGCTTGTTTGGTATATGATTGTTGGGCTTTAGCAATCATATCCTTAACCTCATCAAAAATAGTATTATGCATAACATCAATATCATCAGCACTCTGAATTCTATTAGACAAAGATGCAACAGGTGTAGATAATCTATATCCATAAATGACTTCAAAAGGTGCTTTCTTTGTAGATGTGTGCGGTGTATTGTTGTATGCAAACTGTAATAAATGTAAATGAGTATCCCATGTCTGAGGTTTAGAGATAGTGTATGCACGTAAAAGATCTAAAATAGTACTATTTGTGGCTTCTGTTTGTCCATTGGTTTCTGGATGAAATGCAGATGAGAAATCAATCTTTGTGCCTAGATTTGCAAACAGTGTAATCCAAAAATTATTACAAAATCTAGAATCACGATCTGAAATAATCACTTTTGGCAATCCATGGTTAGTAAAAACAGTTTTCAAAAATAACTGTGCTGCTTGTGATGCTGTAATTAAAGTTTTCTTACATGCAATGAAATATGCTTGCTTACTAAATCTATCTACAATTGTCCAAATCATGTCATGGTTAGATTTAGTATTTGGTAAACCAGTAATGAAATCCATAGAAATATGTTCCCAAGGTTTAGATGGAATAGACAAAGGCATTAATAATCGATACTGTTTACCATGATGTATCTTTATTCTTTGACAAATCAAACATTCAGAAACAAAATTAGATACATCTGCATCCATATGCGGCCAATAAAAATCTTCAGTTAACATGCGTAATGTAGATATGATACCTCTATGACCTTGATATGGGGGACAATGAATTAATTCATTCAAAACAAAAGATCGGAATGGAATAGTAACACACAGTCTCTTTTCAAAGAACATAAATCCATCGTTGTATGACAATGAATCAACAGGAATGAAATTATTTTGAACTAATTTTTGCCAATCAGAATGAAAAGTAATATCCTGGTGATATGTGTCTTTCATAGCAATCAAAGAATCAAAAGATATGATAGAAATATTATGAATTGCAGGTCTTCTACTCAATGCATCAGCAACTACATTTTCTTTTCCAGGTTGATATTGAATGATAGGATGAAAACTTTGAATGAAGGAAGCCCATTTAATATGACGGTCAGAAATTTGGGGTTGGCTAAGTAGATGTCTAATGCTTTGCTGGTCGGTCTTTATCATGAATTCTGAACCCATTAAATAATGCTTCCATTGTTTTAATGCTTGTACAACTGCTAATAGTTCTTTGTCATAAGTGGAATATTTGAGCTCAGAGGATTTCAGCTTAGAACTAGAATATGCTATTGGATGATTGTCTTGCATTAATACGGCTCCTATTCCTGATCCGCTAGCATCGGTCACAACTAGAAAGAATGGTCGGTTAAAGTCAGGCAATTGTAAAACAGGAGCATTGGTTAATGCACGTTTAAGTAAGTCAAAGGATTTCTGCTGAGTTTCAGTCCATTGATAAACAATTCCTTTCTTAAGAAGTTTGGTTAATGGTAAAGCAAGTAATGAGAAATTACGTACAAACTTCCTATAAAAACTAGCAAGACCAAGGAATGAGCGTAATTCATGTACATTTTTAGGAACAGGCCAATGCAATATTGCGTCAATTTTCTTAGGATCAACTTTTATTCCTTCTTTTGATACAATATGACCTAGATATTCTATTTCTGTCTTAAAGAATTCACTCTTGTCAGGATTTGCAAACAATTGATTTTCTTTCAGTAATTGAAAAACTAATGATAAATGCTCATAATGCTCTTTTTCACTTTGACTAAACACCAAAATATCATCAAAGAAAACAATCACACAATATTGATATTTCAGAAAGATACGGTTCATCATTCTACTGAAAGTAGCAGGTGCATTAGTTAATCCGAATGGCATGACTAAGAATTCGTAATGGCCAAACTGTGTCCTGAATGCAGTCTTAAATATGTCGGATCTATCTAACCTCACCTGATGATATCCAGACTTAAGGTCAATTTTACTAAATATAGAAGATCCTTGCAGTTTGTCCATAAGGTCATCAACTCTAGGTATAGGATACCTATTCTTTACAGTGATCTTATTTAATGCTCGGTAGTCAATACACATAAGATAAGTATTATTCTTTTTCTTGACTAAAAGTACAGGTGCACCGAATGGAGAACTGCTAGGTCGAATTAGGCCTCTATTTAGTAATTCTTCAACTTGACTCTGGATTTCTTTTTGCTCTATTTGATTGTGCCTATATGGTGCTTTGCAAGGTGGTTGTGTGCCAAGTATTAGATCAATCTTATGGTCTTCTGGACATGATGGTGGTAAACCTGGTGGTAGGTCTTCTGCAAAACAGTCCTTAAAATATGCAAGAAATTCCTTATGCCTAGGGTGCATATGATTTTCCTTTGCGTGCAATTCATTCACCCAAATGAGATATGATTTAGTTTTCTTGCATAGTGCACGTTCTGCTTGAGTATGCGAAAGCAGTGGAAAAATATGAGATGCATGCATACCATATAATGTAATAGATTTTCCTTGAAAATTAATATTCATTATGTGCGTGGAATAATCTATATTTGGATTATGCTGGTGTCTCCATGGCATTCCTAAAATAATGTCGCTTGACTGTAATGGGACAACTAAGAAATTTCTTCTTTCAATATATGAACCAATTTGAATTTCTAAATCTTGAACTTCTTGTGTGCCATTGTACCTAGTGCCTAAAAATGCAACTTTTATGCGATAATGCGTAGGTACTATATGCAATTTTAATTCCTTTACCAATTTTGCTGAAATAAAGTCATGGGTACTACCGTCATCATGCAAGATAGTTCTTTCTTTTCCATGCACCATACATTTCATAGTCAACAATGAATGTGGAGTAGGCATACCTGGTAAAGTGTCGGAAGTAGTAGTAATATCATCCTTTTCTTCAGTGAAATCCGGCTTATCCTCATGCTCGTCTTCATCCATAGCTCCAAGGTAGTTGATATGTGCTGATGGCTTCTTTGAATGACAATTTGCTGCGAGATGCCCTGGCTGGTGACACTTGTAGCATACTATTGGCTTGGCTTTGGTTACATTATTTGCAATGGCTGGAAGTCTGGGTACATTTGGATTTACTTGTGGAATAGGCTTAGGATTTGGATTGACAGTGGATGGTAATGCAGGTGGTTTAGGCCAATTCTTGCGGAAAGATGGTGATGAGAAACGACCTGGATTAAACCTTCTAAAATTGGAATGGAATTGTTTAGATCCATAATTACCGTTGGCTTGGAATTGCTGTGGTCGTCTATCTCTTCCGCGTAACTTATCTTCAGTGTCGTGAGCTAAGGAGATAGCGTCTTCAAGGGTAGCAGGCTTGAACATGTTCACTTCAGCGTAGTAATGTCCAAGAAGTCCAGACATATACTTCTGCTTATGTGTCGTCTCTGGTACGTCTTCAAGCATGCGTAGCTGTAGGAGTGCATTCCAAAAACGCTCTGTATATTGTGGAATAGGCTCACGATCTCGCTGTTGAAGTAGATCCCATTGTTTGATAGCCTTCTCATGAAATTGCGGTGGAAGGAAATTTTGCATGAACTTCTTCTTGAAATCTTCCCATGTAGCAGGACATTCTATGCTCTTGCGGACTACAGTCCACCAAAGTGATGCTCTGTCTATCAAATGATTAGTAACACACTTGATTTTATCTTTTTCGGGATAAGTTTCCTCGTGGAAACAGTCATCAAACTGGCTAATGAATGATAAAACAGTCTTTCCTTCTCTTATGCCATTGAAAGTGCGAAACTTGAAACTTCGTTTACTTATCTTGGATTCCTTGCGAATGGTTTGTGCTTCAAGAGTGGCGTCGATGGTACGTCGAATCAAATCTTCAGCTTGAGGTTCTTCTTTGTCGGTGGACGCTCTTTGAAGTTTTGTCAATTGCGCTTGCAATGCTTGCCTAGCTCTTCGCTCTTCTTCCAATTGTAGCATGATTAGATCCAGCTTTTGTTCCATGGTAGGCTCAGGTAAGTCGTCTTCAGCCATAGGATCATCCATATGTGGGGTAGTCATCCTGTAAAACTCAACAAACCTTTCTCACTCAAAATCAGGTTAGTGGGATGAGCATAGCTCAAATTTGGGGTTACAAGGCTATGTATTTTTGGGTATTTCTTTGTATATTTTCTGAAAATCTGCAATATTTCTATCTTCGTTTGTTGAAACTACTTCAACGAACTTGCAGATAGGTAGAACAGCTTGCTGCAAACAACTTTCCAGTTCAGAGTTTTTGCATACGAACAAATCTTCTAGGAGTTTTAAGCACTAGTCAGTTCTGATTTAGTCTGACTTGCAGAGTTGCAGACTTAGCAGACTTGCAGAGTTGTTGACTTGCTGAACTTAGGCCGACTTGCAGAACTTGATTACCGTCGACTTGTGGAACTTAACTTCAGAAGTGTGGGACCTGGAGTTTGCCAACTTGTCTGCCCTGTGTAACTTGCAGAAAGCCTTAAGCTTTAGTGATTTAACTTAAGCTTATGAAGCTTAATGGTGGACTAAACAGGCAGCGTCGATTTCGTGAGGGGGGGGTCTGTTTTTTCCGCCGGAATTCTCGGGATGAAGCCGTTTTGATCACGATTTGAGTATTTAAGCTCCCTAAGCTTAAGATTAAGCTTTGTTATGATAATAAACTTGATTATGAAGAGATCTTATCTCTGTAACTCCACGACTTGATGATGGAAGTGTATGAGTGGTCCTCCGCCTGCAGAGCCTGGTCCTTCACGATCTAACAGTGGAAACAGGGGTTCTTGATCGCCAAAAGTCTGCCTGTATCGACGGTTCGCAATGAGATTGACTGTAGAGCCCGTTTGTTCCTGGAGCTCCGCCTTCGCCTGAGATTGGTAGCGATTGGAAGCTCTTGATCTCTGCTCCGCTCTGATACCACTGGTGCGCAGATCGGTCGCAGATAGCTCACGTGGTGAATCCCGGAAGGTCCCCAAGAACAAAGAACTCTACCTTTTTGCACAAAAAACCATGTAAAAGCATGCACGACAAGAGGCAAGAGACAAATTGGGTTCAATCTCCCCCATGCCTTGTGTGAGCGCTTCACAAAGCATGTATTTAATGTATATTTCCAATCTTCATGCTCAATAATAGCCCAATTACAAAAATATGACAAGCTTTTAGCTTTTGAGTTTGCTTTCTACAAAAATAGGAAAATAAAGCTAATGGACGGTGCCCATAGAGTCTGGCACGCCCAATCTCAATGTCCAAATAGAAATAACATATCCGGGCGAATAAGCGCATACAAAATAATAATCAATAATCAATGTCTCTATAGACATAACAAAATATAGGCGTGGCGCCTATCAAAATATAGTCCAAATGTCGAATACCCGCTAGACTCCAATGCTTTCCTCCGCCACTGCTGCTATCTCTACACATCAACTGAAGCATTCACAATCGTTAGTAAAATAATACAATTAAACCGACAAAAGTGAATACCTAGCAGTCTTCAGCTACATAAATAAATCAACTAGTTAGAAATAAATCCTAACCTTAATTTATTACGAGTGCGCACTCTAAACTCATAAACGTTTATTAATTTAATATGCATTTTGCGGAATCACCCGCTATGGAATCACCCATGTACACACTAAATTAATGAAACGCCCGAAAAGGACAAGCGTCCCCATCAACTTCTCGCACAAAGAATCCTCTTTGTGTATGAGCCCCGGTCATCTAAGTTTACGGAATCCACCGTAAAACCTCACGGAATCCACCGTGGAATATGCCTCCTGGCATCAATCCCACGTCTTTTGACATGGTATCAGAGCACAGCTAAGCATGGCTTAGCATGTCTCAAGTCTCATGTCTGCTCTTTCGACTCCCTTCATCTCTCGACATCTCAGGATCGTTGTATGACTCCATTTCCAACTTCATCCTCACTTTGCCCTCTTGTCTGCCATAGCCAAATAGTACCCAGCTCACTTGGAGCTTCTTGATCTACTCCTACAACCCATATTTTCCCATGCTTCCTTTTGGAGAAACTTTCCTCTACTCCTGGCGTAACTCCTTGTCATATCACAACTTGACATTGTTGATCTATATACCCAATATTGCACAAATTGGAAGTCGTTGCCCATTCTATGTCATATTTTGGTCATACACTTTGCACTACCTCTGCATGTTATGATTTACCCAGTGTCCATAAGGCAATTGAAGCTCAATACCCAAGCTTCCTTCCCATCAAGTCTTGCACAAAATGGTTATGTCCACGAGCTGCACGAGCTGATAACACTACAAGGATTTAAGCCTATAGCCACGACGCGTAGCGACATAACCATTTTGCGACGCCCCACAAGGAAAAAAAAGGGGCCGAAACCGAGTGCGGGTTTATTTCACATTTTTGCGTCTACTATTTTGGGAGCAAGAGCGAGAGAGAGAGAGAGAGAGAGAGAGCGACCGTCATGAGAGAGGGAGAGGAAGAAGGCTTGCTGCCGCTACCGCCACCGCCACCGTCGTTCGGGAAGGAGAGGAGGAGTCTTCATTGCGAAGAGGAGCTGCCCCACAGTCACCATATCTCATCGGTGAGTCTATTCTCTCCTTCTTTTGCTTGTTTAGGGTTTAATTCTCTTTCTCTTTTGCTTGTTTAGGAGAGGAAATGAGAGAGAAAGAGAGGGAGAGGGAGAGGGAGGGAGAGAAAGAGAAAGAGAGAGGGAGAGAAAGAGAAAGAGAAAGAGAAAGAGAGGGAGGGGGAGGGGGAGGAAATGAGAGAGGGAGAGGGAGAGGGAGAGGGAGAGGGAGAGGGAGAGGGAGGGAGAGGGAGAGTGCATTCTCTCTCTCCCTCTCCCTTTTGCTTTTGGAGAGTGTTAGGATATATTGTGAGAGGGAGAGGAAATGAGAGAGAAAGAGAGGGAGAGGAGGGGGAGGGGGAGGGAGGGAGAGGGAGAGGGAGAGGGAGGGAGAGGGAAGAAATGGAAGAGGTTGTGGGCAAAACTCTCTATTCACTTTTTTGAAGTGTTCAAATTAACATAGGATGCATGCATAGATCATTCTTGTGTGTGCAAACTTGAGAGCTCTCTTCTCTGTCCTTGTATCCTATCTTCTTATGCTTCACATTGAGGGCGAGGGTGAGGGTGAAGGTGAAGGTGAGGGTGAGGGAGAATGAGAGAGCAATTAAGTGAGGAACTAGAAGAGTGAAGCTTCTCTCCTATCTTGCATTCTTCTCTTCTTCCCCTTCTTCTTCTACAATTTGGAGGGTGAGAGGTGGAGTTGAGATGAGGTTGGGATATCCCTCTTTCTTTTCTATGCTTCCTCTCTTTGTTGGAGTACTTGAGGAATGGATGGATTACAAAATGGAGTGGCGTAACCAATTGAGGGAGCCATGCTTGGATTGTGAGGCTGAATTGATTTGAGATGATGATTTGATTGGTTGAGTATATTAGAGTAGATAGAATTCAACAACTCAATTTTTTATTTAAAAAACTCTCTAATCATTTGTAGTAGAGATTCGAATTGCATTGATTGATGATTGCTATGGAGGATTAATTATGTCCAACATTTATCAATTGCATTAGGAAAGAAATTAGTTATGTCTACTGTTATGTCTAATGATTGCTATGGAGGATTAGTTATGTCTAATGTTTATCAATTGTATTAGGAAAGAAATTAGTGAATTTTTTTTGCTTACGACATGAAATTAGTTCTCTAGATAAAACACCCTATGGGTTGCATTCAAATTGAACTCACAATGTAACTCATCTAAATGCAACTCATTGGAGAGTGTTAGGAGCATTTAAATGGAAGGACCTCTTGAGTGAAAGCTAGCAAGAAGAGAGGGAGATATTTTCCAAATAAAACATTTAAGGAAGAAAATGAAATGAGAGAGGGAGAGGAAGAGAGAAAACGAAATGAGAGAGGGAGAGGAGAGAGAAAAATGAGAGAGAGAGAGAGGAAAGAGAAAAGGAAATGAGAGAGGGCACTAAGGCTCAATACATAACCTAGAAGCATATAAATACCACAAAAGAGCATGTACATATCACAATTAGTCCTATTGTCTCATTATAATATATCTAACAAATGGCTTATGTATCATCCAATGAACGAGCTGAAAATAGTCCACGTAGAATCACATCCAAATGGAATGCAGTGATTCTCAGTTTTCTACGAGTTGCCATATTAAACCCACTTACAGGTCAACCACTTGTTGGGTCCCATGTATATTTTCAAGAATGTGGGCAGCTTATTATGGGACCACATCACAGGAAAGAGAGACACTATAGGGGCACGAATGGATTTAAAGGAGGTAGGTAAGATGGAGGCACTTTGGCCGCAGTCGAGGGCTGATGGTCGCGTGCAGCTTCCTCGCGCTCCTTGGGTTTTGTCCACTAAAGAAGAGCACATTGTGAAGCAAGTAATCAAGTCTATCCGCACTCCGACGGTATGATGCGTTCTCTCAGGTCCTCATTTTCTAAAGACAACCAATTATCAGGGCTAAAATCCCATGACTAGCATAAGATATGTCAGATTTGTACTACGAATGGATTGTAATTAGCATGGGCATTGTGCTATTTAGAATGTAGCCATTATTCATAATGCTTTCTCATTTGTGGCAGTTTGTACTACCGATTGAGATCGCAGGATGTCTTACTCCAGAAATACGTGGGGCCATTTACAAGTTGTCGACTTTGGTGCAATGGATCTCACAGAAGGAGATTAAGATGTCCTCTATTGAATCCGCGAGGCGGGGAGCAGTGGAGACGGTCTATCTCTTTGAGAAATACTTGCCCACCAGCATGCTCACGATACAAATCCACCTTCTTATGCATCTTGTGGATGAAGTGGAGATTGCTGGACCTGTCCATACGCGATGGATGTTCTTCTTGGAGCACTTCATGAAAACCCTGAAAGGCTTTGTGCGACAACGAGCTCGGCCAGAAGGTAGCATGGCCCAAGGTTGGTTGGTGTCTGAGGCGCTAGTGCATATTTCACAATGGCTACCAACGGTGGAACCAGACAATGAAATGCTATGGTCACTGAAGGACGATGATAGACTGAATGGAGATGTGGTGGTTGGAAATGGGGTAGAAAAAAGAATGGATGCCTCAATGGAAGAGAAGGTGAATCGCTTTTGTATGTTGCACCATGCCTCTATGGAGACGTGGCTCGCCAAGTACCAGATCGCTAGGCAAGATCGAGAGGAAGCGCGAGCTGAATTCCAACGTAGTACACGTCATCGACCGATTCGATATCCCGAAGGCATGGAGGAGATGCCGCGGTTTATGTCAATGCGATGGTTGCATGGAGCTTTGACCATAGCGTCTCGCGAAGGGACAGAGGTCTCAATGGAGGAGTGGGAATTCTCGAGGGGATGTAGTCCAAAGGTGATGAGGGGTTTAGAATCTGTCGTATCTAAATTTTATATGCAACATCTGATTTGTGTGTTTCAATGTACAGTACAAAATATATAGTGCAGCGTGGTCGCGCGGATGGCATTTTCGCGTGGAGCGTATTGACAAAATACGCTCCACAATGGACTATGGTATCATGGCAAGGTTCGAGCAAGAGAGCCAGCGACGAGCAATGGATCTGAACACGGTTATGGATGAGATGGAGTATTTTGGGAACTTGCAAAGTATTGTTACGGTGGATTACCGTAGCTTCTCCATGATATTATTCGATGTGCAGTGGTTCAAAGTGGTACTTGGAGGAGCTGGAGCAACAGTTTGACGAGGTCCATCTGGATTTCTTGAAATAAATTCCGAAAAAAAATGGACGGATTTGCGCGACACCTTTGTGTTGCCGGCCCATTGTGAACAGGTGCATGAACTCATTTGCTTGCTAATTGTATTACGACATGATTTATGTCACAATGGTTTGAACTCTCTTGTACGTGTTTGTGAACAGGTAATCTTCTATCCAAACCCCCGACAACCTCGATGGTGGTATGTTATACCTTCAACTCTCCGAAATGCGAGAGTATATAATCAAAGCGATGTTCTGAGCATAGATGAAGATAATATGCAAATAAAGGGGTCGATATTGCAAGAGGTGGAAGCCGTCGAAATCTTAGAGCCAGCATCGGCTAACAATGATGGAAATACAAGAGTCCAAGAATTCTTTGACAACGAGGCGAACTCATTTTTTTGTGGTGACATGTCTATTGACCTTCTAGTGTATGCAGAGTTGTGTCAAGAGATTAACATGGGACCATAGGATACTTCATACTTGGAGCATCCACTTACTCAATTCGTTGACCAATCGCTTATAAGGGTACATAAGATATGCATTTTAACTGAGATTTTTTTTAAATGATTTATATTACTGTGCTTTGTATGATTTAAATTGATTATTCTAACATCATTTTTTATCTGTGTAGGTGACATTTTCAGGATGAGTCGAGGAATGAGCGATGAGGAGTTACAGGACATCTTCGCATGCATGTCTCCAGACCAGATCGCCAGATTCAGAGAGATGGCAGACCAGGAGCTGTCTCGGTCAGTGTCAGGGCACTCTGCTAGATCTGCTTCAGCGCGATCGAATGCTTCGGCTTCGAGCAAACGATCTTGACGCTCATGACTTGGGGCAAAGGGAGGGAGTGCATTAGGATCAGGGGGATGCTGCAGAGATATAGAGGCAGTGAGACCCACGGTCGACATGAAATACAGGTGCGACTCCTCGCTCTCGTGGCTCATGTGGATGCTGTGGAGACACGGACGCAGTGTCTCTGTCTCGTCATTCAGCTGGAGTTGCATCATCTCCAGGATTTCTCATACCTGTGGGGACGTCTACTCCAGTTACTCCAGCTTTTGCGCAGCCGTCAGTAGGTAGCACCCCTGTGGGCGCCACTCTGAGAGAGATTACCCCCGTCGGTACACCAGATTTAGAGGGGTCTTCTAGATATGCCCAGGAGCGTGGACGCAGATGGGAGAGGACCCATCTTAGGAAGACTCCTAGGGGTTATGGATATCTTGTCCATAGCAGGTCAGGAGCCATCATCATGACTGATGAGGGGAGGAGGGTGATGGCTCACATGAGAGAGTTGTGCCAACAAGTTTTTCGGCACAACGTCTTGGATCATTGGAAGAATATACCGAAGGGGAGCAAGAACTACATAGTAGCAGTCTTGCACGAGGAGTTTCCGGTGCCAGCCACAGTAGATAGATTCTTTACGGGCTGGATGAATTGCATGTGTGTATACATGTCACATAGATGATCCGACGCACACAAGGCAATCAAGAGTGGGGCTGCAAAGCCCGAGTGGTTAGATGTAAACGATTGGCGCTGACTGAGGGAGGAGGTTACAGATTCTCCAGGACGTTGGAGTCAGCAGGGCAAGGCGGCGAGGGCATGACTTGAGGCCGGAGTGGTCCATCATCTTGGGAGTGGCGGTCACAGGACATATTTGGAGGACTTTGTAAGTTTTTCTTTTGTTTTGCTTGTTTATTTTTTTGAAATATTCTTTGTACTAACAATCATGTTTCTAACAGTTAGCATTTTGTTTTCTTTGCAGCACTCCATTACAAATTGTGATCCGACTGGCCTTGAGACTCGATATGCAAAGAGGCACGGTCTCACTGCATTGATTGACCGATTGTATAGACGCGGCGGCCCTGTAATTCACTCATCTTTCTTGTCCGTAGCTACCATTAGATATTTGAATGCATTATTGTATGGTGGACTAATGTGTTGTTTCTTTTTCTGCAGAGTCCGTTCGATGCTCCTTTGCGGCGGGACAAGCTTTCGAGGGACGAGGATGCGTAGCTCGCCCTTGGATCTCTGGAGCTCACACACCTTTATTTTTGAGTTGCCTAATCTATGTAGACATTTTCTATGTATTAGTGATATCCTGTCATGATTGTACCAATCGCTTTTTATGTGATCATGTATTTATTTCATGTATCAGTTTTATGATTTCAGTATATATTGTTTTTGTTTGCAAGCACATTGTACACAGTAGTGCAGAAACTATTATGTATGGCTCTCATAAAGCACACATGCTTCCCTGCCACACAAAAAAAAATCCCTATTACCGTCGCTATTAGCGTCACAAATTTTACTGCTCGCATCGCTATTGGCATCGTTATGCACATCGCAAACCGTCGCTATAAGCGTCGGTATTGGCGTCGTTATGCATGTCGCAAACCATTGCTATAAGCGTCGGTATTGGCGTCGCTATCAGCGTCGCTATTGGCGTTGTTATTGGCGTCACTATTGGCGTCATTATTCACGTCGCAAATCGTCGCTATAAGCGTCGGTATTGGCGTCGCTGATACCGATGGTTATAGCGACGGTTTGCGTCAGTATTAGCGTCGCTATCAGTATCGCTATTGGCGTCGTTATGAACGTCGCAAACCGTCGCTATAAGCGTCGGTATCGACATCGTTATCAGCGTCGCTATTGGTGTCGTTATGCATGTCGCAAACCGTCGCTATAAGTGTCGGTATTGGCGTCGCTATAAGTGTCAATATTGGCGTCGCTATTGGTGCCGCTATCAGCATCGCTATTGGCGTCGTTATGCACGTCTTATAGCGACGATTTGCGACGTGCATAACGACGCTGATAGCGACGCCAATACTGACGCTTATAGCGTCGGTTTGCGATGTGCATAAGGACACCAATAGCGACGCTGATAGCGACGCCAATACCAACTGTTCTATGGCGTCGCCAATAACAACGCTTTTTGCGATGGCGGGGCAAATTTTGTTGTTTGCATTTTCGTCGCTTTAAACGTCGGTATAAGGCCTATATCTTGTAGTGTAAACCAGGGCTGCTGCCACTCAGATTTGAAGATTCCAACAAGGATTGCTCATCAAGGAGGGAAATTTGTGAAGACTTTGGAAGATTTGGAGATGACATCAACACCAAGTTCTTCATTGTGATAGTCTCAAGCTCATTTTCCACTACATTCTCTTAGCTCAATCTTTGCCACTCAAAGATCTGTTGCAACACCCAAGCCTCTAACCATTCAAATATGAAGGTTTAACAAGCTCAACTGCAAGAGAAGATTTGGATTTGGAAGGATAGAAGCACTCAAGTTCAACAAGAGTGCACGCAACAATCATCATAGTATCTCTTGATACTGCATACAAAGTGTGCCTTCACACTATTGTCTTGTGTCCTTTGACACACTCAAGTTCATCTCATTGCTGGTTACTCTTAGCCCTTTTAAGCTAATCCTCACTAATGAGAGTGCCAAGCATGAAGAATTTTACATGGCTACTTCCAATGAAGAGTAACATAATTACTCTTGTTGCTCATTTCAAGCACATAGAAGATGTGCTTGTCTTACCTGCAAGGAATGATGGAGTTGTGAGCATTTAAGTGCTATCACTATTTGAAGAAATGCCTCCTACCTTGAAGATAGTCCAAGAGTTTGAAGTCATTTATGTTGCCTCAAAGATGATACCTTTGCTTGAGGGGGACAATGACATGAAAACTAATGCAAGCAAAGTCAAAAAAGAAGAAGACCAGGAGAACCTAGAAGAAGAGGACCAAAAAATCAAAGTGATGGGCACTGAAGCTTCAAGAAAAGTGAAGAATAAGTGCAAGATCAAGCTAGACTACATCGACAAGAAGACCTGCAATGAATTGAATATCTATGTCAATGATGAAAACTGCAAGGGCGTGACGGTCCTTAACCCAAATTTTTACTAGACTTTTTAGCCTTGTAATGCCTAGCCCTAATGCTTCTAACATAAGCTTGTAAACTCCTCATGTAGCCTTGTACTACAGCCTCTGTACACTTTGTGAGGCCCCTATTACAGCCTCTGGATGTCCACCATGTTTGTGGTACCCACATTTAGCCTTTTTCTACTATAGCCTCTAGTGTTTTTCCATGTTTATGGTGTGCCCACACTTCGCAGGTGTTGCTTTCACTAAAGCCTCTACGCAATTTGTACTTCTAGTTGTGATTGAGGAGGGGTGTTGATATTTGCAATCACATCCATGCTGCCTCTTTGTAAGAGCACATGGGCTGAAGACATGCAGGCTGCAAGAATCCCATATGCATAGAGAGGAAGACTAGCACCTACCCATCTCTATATAACATTGTACTTGGATGTCACTTTATATATGATGAATACAATATCATGATATTTTTCCATTTTAGTTAGTGACTTGGTCATTTTCAGTCTCACACTCAAGTTTGTGTTTATGAGTCCAAGCTTTTTCATCTTGGAACCTAATTCACTTGAGTAACAGGTCAAATCTTCAATCTATGTCATCATGAACATTCTCTTTGTGTTCCATCCGCCATAGCCATGCTCTAGATCCCACGTCTTTTGACACATTCCAAATGGAGGCTAAAGTGGTATACATGAAAGGATATTGGGGTTACAATAGAGGGATAATTTGGGAGAGGGGGGTGATATGTGGAGTTGTAGTGAGGGGTGGGAGCGGTATATGTGGATTTGTATACAACTAGCTATGTAGCTAGGTATGAAGATATAATAATCCCTAGTTTGACCTAAGCAACGCAATATCACTAGTCAAATCCATCCATGCCGCATTTAGAGGACTAAAGAAGTGGACATGGAAACTATGACGGATGCTAGATATGAGGAGATAAAAGAATTGTACCACACTGTCAAGATGAGTTTGACGGATATATTTAGCACTCTTAAAATAATCAATTGATACTAAGAGAGAACATGTATAGGATGCTAAGAAAATGATAATGGTCACTTGCTCATCACTGCTCTTGGATGTCATGAATCCAATCTTTCCGTAGGGCAGAGATTGTAAGGTGAACATGCTCACATTCATGACAAATCATCCACTACAATGTTCTCTTTACCTATCATGTATGAGATTTCGGAATCATAACCTTGGACTGTTGAGAGGTGCCTTCTTTGCTTTTGGGATAAATTAAGCTGCAATAGATATTAAGCACACAATGATTATTTTTTACCTTCAAATGGCTACCATATATTTGATGATGCCACTTTTTGATAGTATGAAGAATTGCTAGTATCTTTTGCTCGTACAAATGAACTTGATGCTCCTCATCAAGTTAACTACTTTCATAATGACTCTACGGATATTGCATGAAACAGCCCCTATACCTCAATATTGTTGTTGAGAACATTTGCGCATAGGCCAGAAAGACATAGGATGTTTAAGAAGTGGATCGCGAAAGAGAATAAGAGAAGAAGAAGAACATACTTATGATCTACATACACTAATGAAAACCCTTATATTTATTTTTTCTTTAAGCTACAACTGTCATCTTGTAGCTCATCCCAACACAAGAAGAAACCTTGTATACATTATGAGCACCCATTCATTACTTGAATCAACTTTACAGACATGAGTGTTCTCTTCATCTTTCCTCCTACATCATACTAATCTCAAGATCTTGTTGTTTGACCAAGTAGCAAGATAAAACCATAGGTTTCATTTGCATCATGAAGCTTTGCATGAACATAGCCACAACATAGGATTCTCAAGATGGATCTCAATCTCTCAAACTTGAAAAAGGTTAAAGTATCATGTCACGAAGGCAAGTTGATATAGCATAAGCCTTTAGCAAAGTCCAATTTATCTTCAAGCACACTATAAGCTCAACTTTATGAAGCACCTTGTAGTGAAAATATCCTCTTGATTTAATAGACTTCTTAGTTGGCCCTCTCTTCCAACAAGCCTATCACCTTAATATTGTTCAAACTTGTGATCTAGACAATGGTAAGTTTGCATGGGGATCCTATATATTATCATATGAGGATTTAAGGTAGATAGTAGATGTTGAAGTTTAGAATGTGCTTCCTTATCCATGATGGAAGTATGTCAAAATTAACGCATTCCAAGAGAATACATCACGAATAGGAAGCTCATCCAAATCTCCATGAGCTTTTGCAAACACATCATACTTAGCATACATATCTCCAAGAGCCTTACTGAGTTTAATGTTTGTCTCTTGAATATTATAGTATAGATATTGTTAGAGGGAAAATTGTTGCGGTTATTCTTATATAGTGGTAAGGTGCCTAGGGTTATCTAATAGCAACCCATTTGTTTTGTCGCCAAATCAGTAGGACAAAAACAAGGCGACAGACGGCACTGTTTTCTGCAATCTCTTCCTGCAGGAGTTACACATCCAATACATCAGAGGCCGAATTGGATCATGAAGCTCTCTGGCAGGCCATTGGCGATGCTTGAGCAGGGAGCAGGTGAGCTTTGTCACACACGGCATCCTTCAAATCCCCCCTACCTACACTCAAGTTACCTTGGTGCACTACGCTCCAATGCATTTCTGTTGCCTGCTCAATTCAATATGTTGCTCGCCACTTCAGATGCAATCCCTTCTAGATGGCCTTGTGGGCGTTCTTTGATTGGAGCCATGGATGCCTGCACATGTCATAGACAACCTCGCTGCCTCCCCTGCTGCGAATGGTTCCCTGCTCAAAACCTTGCATGCCTCCCCTGCTGCGAATGATTGTTTCACCAGAATCTTGCATGTTTCCCTTCTGCGAGGCTGATTCCGTGCTCTTGCTACGAGGACTGATTCCGTGCTTCTGCTGCAAACTGATTCCCTTGCCAACAACAATTCCCTTCACTCTTGCCAATGATTCCCTTCGTTGATGCCTTAATTATATATATAACTGTATATATATAGTTGCAGACATTAGTCAGAATACAAGCTATGGCTGACTAGTGCCTCTAGATACATATAGTTGACATTAGTTAGAATACAAGCTATGGCAGGCAATACCATGTCGCAGTATGGTTAATATTTCGCAAATCGTTTCACCTACTACACGGCATCGTCTAGCCTTGTCACGCTTACTCCACTTTGTAATAATGGTGCACTTTCTAGCATTTGTAAGGGTATAAAGTTTGAGGATTAATATCGTAGTCGATTGTGGTGCAAGAGTTCAAGCAAGGGTTAAGGCAACAACCACGCCTTTGTTTCGACCGGAGACAATGTACATCAAGAATGACAACCACACCTATGCCTTGGTTTCAGGGTTCAGGGTTCAGGGTTCAGGAAAAGATTGGGTTCCCTTCAACCTAGAACTTGTTCACCTTGACAAAAATCCTTCTCAGTTCGTTGGTAGAAGGAAATAAATCCTCTTCAAATTTTTCAAAATATATTTATATTTGTTAAATATATGTATAAGATGCTGTCTCAATGGGGGATACTTCTTTATCAGATGATAATGAAAAGGATTTACTTCCTCTTCCTCAAAATTTATTTCCCGAACCTTGCTTGGTTTATGGTTTTGTTTGCATTGCAAGAAGAGGCATCAGTCGTACATAGGGGGGGCTTCATTGACAGTTTGCACTAGGTATCATGACAATGATGCCTATATTTGACGGGAATAGATTGATTAATGTTCGTAGAAAAGTCAAAGTCATGAAATCAATTAAAAGATTGTTGGCAAGTTGTTATGGGGCCCACTTTATATGAATGGTTGGAATTGTGATTGTCGTGACAAAGTTGTACATTGTCCACTTAACTACAATCTAATTGTTTAACTAGATTTCATTGCATTTGGTTTGATTGTGGTTTGGATTTTCTTATTCCAATGCATGTTGATTTAGTTACAATTATATATCTCATATGTCCCATGTTCCAAAGTGAACTTGGTAATGAGACACTCATGTGTCTTTTCAACCCAGAGCAATATGGGTTATACCACCCACTTGTTTGACTCAACATTGTGAGCCAATTGGAACATTGTGAGTTGATTGGAATCTAATTTGCATTACATCCTACTCATTTGTGCCACGTGAGTGTGAGCTAGTGTGCAAACTCTAAACACGTGTTCATGTAGATCCCAAACTAGTCTAAGTCTTAAATTGATATATAATTTACTTTCATGTGTACACTAGTGTGCAATTTTAAATGTATAAGATATATTAAACAATCATCATACAATAAGATGTAAATCCACACTTAAAAGGGATAACTATTGTGATAGGCTACTAAGTCCCAAGGACACAACCTTCCTTTGTGTGTTTGGATTAGTGCCTCTAAATCTCAAGATAACTTGTATTCATGCAGCTCTTGAAATAGTTTAGGCCTTAGTTTCATTGTGCATATCTAAGCAATTATATAACTAGAAGTGTGAATATATGCTAGTGTGCACTTTCGAGTGCGCAAGAGATATTACACTATCGTCATACGAGGAGATGTTAAACCACATAAGGGATAACTGTTGTGACGGACTATTAAGTCCTAGGGACACAACCTTCTTTGATGCATTTGGACTGTAAATGGCCCTGTGTATTTCTGGAGTAACGCATCCTGCGATCGCGATCGGTAGTACAAACTGCCACAAATGAGAAAGCATTATGAACAATGACTACACTCCAAATAGCAAAATACGCAGGCCACTTACAATCCATTCGTAATACAAACCTAACATATCTTATGCCAAACATGGGATTTTGGCCCTAATAATTGGTTGTTTTTAGAAAACGCAGACTTGAGAGAACACATCTTGCCCATCGAAGTGCGGATAGACTTGACTATTTGCTTCACAATGTGCTCTTCTTTAGTGGACAAAACCCAAGGAGCACAAGGTAGCTACACTCAACCATCAGCACTCGACTACGGCCAAAGCGTCTCCATCTTGCCTACCTCCTTCTTCAAATCCATTCGTGCCCCTATAGTGTCTCTCTTTTCTGTGATATAGTCCCATAGCAAGTTGCCCACGTTCTTGAAAATATGCATGGAATCCAACAAGTGGTTGATCTGTAAGTGGATTCAATATAGCAACTCGTAGAAAACTAAGAACCGTGGCATTCCGTTTGGATGTGACTCCGCATGGACCATTTTCAGCTCGTACCAGCTTTGGGCATTCATATGTCTTGGAGGTCATCCAAGAAAGCCTTCCCTGAGTTCATGATCCTTTGGCAAGAAAGGGGCGTATCCTTGATATACCATCTTCTTCATAGTTCGTGACCTTCGGGAGTCTAACAGTGGCCCGATGTGGCCCGCACAATGGATATACATGATAATCTGAGGTAACCAGACCTGTCCCAACACCTCTATCCAGTGAATACAAACTTGAACGAGCTATGATAGATATTACCAATGAGAACAAAAGCCTATTTACCCGAGCACTCTCCGAATCCCAAAAAGTCATGCATCATCCACATGAGAATAGCTCGAATATTGGCAGACCGTCGACTATCGCGCTTGCTCATATCTTGCACGGTGACCCGCTCCTCCCACAAAATCTGAAGTTCATCAACTAATGGACGACGATACACATTCATATTTTTGACTTTGTAGCAGTCGGGGATGAGTAAGCTAAGGATGTCCTTTCTTCGTAGAAAGTCATGGAGGGATATTGTAGTTGACAAGGACTATAGACCACACACTGTAAAAAGTTGAGCGCAGATCGAATGGGTTCACACCATCCATTGCAAGACTGAGCTGAAGATTCCTTGGCTCTTAGGCAAAGCCTGGGAAGGTAGAGTCAATGTGGCTCCATGCGCGTAAATCTGCTGATATTCATTGAACTCCATCTGTGGACCTATTATGTGCATGCCACGTTGTCAAGCTCGCCATGCCAGACGTATGAAACATGTGGTTTATGCGAGGGATAAGCGAAAAGTGTCTAAGAACTTTTTGAGGGATGGTTTTCCCTTGCAGGTCCTGTCGATACCTATGAGAACCACACTTTGGACATGTCTCCATAGTCTCGTATTCTCCTCGAAACAATATGCAATCGTTGATACATGCATGGATGCTGTTGTAGTCCATGTCAAGCTTTCATAAAACATGTCGTGCATCATCACAAGACTTAGGCATGGTATTTGCAAGTGGTAATATATGATACTTCATTAATCTGAAAAAAATCATAAAACACCTTTAAAAAGCACAAATGTTTTTAATGATAGTGCCAAAAAGAAATCAACGAAGAGTATACGTACAAAGTACCTGATCAACTCGGTCACACTTGCATCGCTCCACCTATATTTTGCTTGCACGCTTAATTAGGAGTGCAAGCAGTATCTTCAGGCGAGATACTCGACACCCATCATATAATGGTATGGATGCTTTCTCTCTAATTAAGCGGATCAGAAGTCTCGACATCCATGGAAATCAATGCATTGATCATTGCCTCTATCTCAAGCTCCAAGATTGTAGGTAAGTCTCGAAGGCTGTCTGTCTCCTTTGGTATTGACGGTATATATAGGGTAATACCTTCCAAGTGGTGGATTGGCTCAAGCACTCCATCCATCGCACGCCCAGGAAATTTTCTAATTGGCTGCAAAGGGTGCACTCCTCCTTGGGACGAGACATCACCTCCTTGGATAGAAAATTTGCCAGCCACACCCAATCTTTTTGTATATGGTATTCAATTAGCTTGCGAGTACAATGCATGATTGATATTAACTTTTCTTACCGTTTGTTGAAAATCCAAGTTCACCTGATCAATGATTTCAGATTGAAACTCACCGAAGTGTCGTACGTGTTCTATAGACAATCGACGTTTTTGTCGAATTGCCAGCTCGCATTGAGAGCAAGGATATGGGACTCGCTGATTAAGATACACATCGCGATCTTGAACATCAAAACCTTCATCGTTTTCCATTTTGTCTATGTTACGACAAACAATTTGTTTTTGCTATCATTCTTTTTTTCTTGCTTAAATTGTTTGAGAAGGGATATAAAGTCTCTACCTACCCACCCACAAATTAACGTATGTCGAAGTGTTTCTCATCTCGTGGTGTTGCATCGGACCTTACCACCACTCTCTCTTTGTTTTTTATCCATTCATTATCTCCTCTCCTTCCATCTCTCTCTCTTTTTCTCTTTCTTTATTATGATGTATGTTTATTCCCTCTCTCTTGTTCCTTCTTCTTTTTTCTCTTCCTCCCCCTCTCATTTTCTTTAACAAAATATATATCTCTCTCTACTACAACAACAACAACAAATAAGAAAAGAAAAGAAAAACTACTATTACTACCACTACTACAACAACAACAACAAATAAGAAAACTAGATAACAATAAACAAGAAAACAAAAAAAACCATTACAACAACAACAACAAATAAGAAAACCACTACTACTACTACAACCACAACTACGATGACTACGATGACTATGACTATGACCATGACCATGACTACAACTACGACTATGACCACGGCCACGACCACGACCATGACTACGACCGTGACCACAACTACGACGACAACCACGACCACAACTATGACTATGACTACGACGACAACCACGACCATGACTACGACTACGATTACGACCATGACCACGATAACGACGACGACGATGACAATGACGACCACTACCACTACCACTACCACTATAATAAACAAGAAAAGAAGAAAAAAACAACAACTACTACTACTACAATAACCACGACCACGACCACGACCATGACCACGACCACGACTACCACTACCACTATAATAAATAAGAAAAGAAGAAAAAGAAAAAAAAACTACTACTACTACTATAATAAACAAGAAAAGAAGAAAAAATTTCTACTACTACTACAATAAAAAACAAGAAAACTAAACAATAATAAACAAGAAAAAAAAACTACTACTACTACTACTACAAACAAAAAAACAACCTCTCCCTCCTTCTCTCTCCCCCTCCCTCTCTCTCTCCCTCTCTCTTTCCCTATTATGTTTAATGTTTTCTCCTTCTTTCTCTCGTTTTTTCTTTCCTTTTCTCTCTTCCCCTCCCTTTCTCATTTCCGCTCCCTCCCTCACCCTCACCCTCTCTTTCTCTCTTTCCCTATCATGTTTAATGTTTTCCTCTCTTTCCTCTCCCTCCCTCTCCCTCTCTCATTTCCTCTCTTTCCTCTCCCTCCCTCCCTCTCCCTCTTCCTCTCCCTCTCTCATTTCCTCTCCCTCCCTCTCCCTCCCTCTCCCTCTCTTTCTCTCTTTTCTTATTATGTTTAATCTCTTCCTCTCCCTCTCTCATTTCCTCTCCCTCCCTCACCCTCTCCCTCTCTTTCTCTCTTATGTTTAATGTTTTTTCTCTCTCCTCTCCCTCTCTCATTTTCTTTTCTCTTTTCCTCTCCCTCCCTCACCCTCTCCCTCTCTTTCTCTCTTTCCCTATTATGTTTAATGTTTTTTCTATTTTCCTCTCCCTCCCTCTTTCCCTATTATGTTTAATGTTTCCCTCTCTTTCCTCTCCCTCCCTCTCCCTCTTCCTCTCCCTCTCTCATTTCCTCTCCCTCTCTTTCTCACTTTCCCCATTATGTTTATTGTTTTTTCTCTCTCCTCTCTCTCTCTCTCTCATTTCCTTTTCTCTCTTCCTCTCCCTCTCTCATTTCCTCTCCCTCCCTTACCCTCTCCCTCTCTTTCTCTCTTTCCCTATTATGTTTAATGTTTTTTTCCCTCTTTCTTTTATTTCTTGTTTCATTTTCTCTCTTCCTCTCCCTCTCTCATTTCCTCTCCCTCCCTCTCCCTCTCCTTCTCCCTCTCTTTCTCCCTTTTCCTATTATGTTTAATGTTTTTTCTCTCTTCCTCTCCCTCTCTCATTTCCTTTTCTCTCTTCCTCTCTCTCTCTCATTTCCTCTCCCTCCCTCTCCCTCTCTTTCTCTCTTTCCCTATTATGTTTAATGTTTTCATCTCTTTCCTCTCCCTCTCCCTCTCTCTCTCTTTCTCTCTTTCCCTATTATGTTTAATGTTTCCCTCTCTTCCTCTCCCTCTCTCATTTCCTCTCCCTGCCTCTCTCATTTCCTCTCTTTCTCTCAATACACATGAATTTTAACAAAAACAAGTAAAAGAGAAAGAGAAAACACAAAAACAAAGCAAGAAGGAACAATGCACTCACCGTAAAGGCTCGAAGAAGGGTTTGGCAGCTCCTCTTCGCGACGGCGGCTCCTCTTCGCCCTTGGTACACTTCCTCCTCTTCTTCGCGAAAGGGCGGCGGCGGTGGTGAGAATCTTTCATTCTCCCTCTTTCTCTCTTTCTCTCCCTCTCCCTCTCAAATGCAAGATGTTCGCTCTCCCTTTTGCTCTCTTTTTCGTGTATGCGTGTAAAATAACACGCTCGGGTTTTGGCCCATATTTTTTTCATCTGAGTACCATCACTATTTGCATCGCTATTAGCATCGCAACGCCGCTATTCTGTGTCGAAAACCGTCGTCGCTATACCTCCATATCCCTGTAGTGATTTCATGTGGTAATAATCATGAGGTATTTATATTATATATGTAGAAAGTTAGCTTCATCTCTCTTTTTTTATTTGGCTTTTTTAGAAATAATGATATTTATTTAATATTCATTACACTTGACTTGTGTTGCAACCGCTTAACTTTAGGAGAATGATAAATACACAATGTTTGCAAATTTTTTAAGGAAAAGTCTATCAGTGAAAATAATATAATAGAATTGAATGTAAGTATTTTTTAATCAAGTTTATATCAATATATGCATCTTAAGGTAACATTATCAAGTAAAATAGTTAATACACTTAATATGATGATTTGGTATATTTTTAAAGGTTGGAAAAAATAGTAAGATGCCTCCGAATTGTCTTCATAAGACAAATACACATTGTTCAAATATAAGTTTATTAATAATACATTAGTTTTTTTAAATTTAAAAACTAGCATACATAATATTATTTTGTATCTTAGGTTCATGCAACCTCAAAGATTGGAGTCAATATAGATTATGAGTCTAAAAAAAGTAAGTAACCACGCAAAGTAAGTATCTCATTTTTAATATTTATAGTAAAATATATTTGATATGCATAATAAGACAAAAGACATTTCAGATGACTGTAAAGATGCAGCAATGTTTATTTTAATCGACTTCTACAAATCAAAAAGTAAAGAAGTTCAAGGTATGCTTTGATTTTTTTGTTAAAATAATAATTATAATTATCTTTTAGAATAAAAATAAATGGCTTCATGAAGATCTCGGGGAAGTTACTATATGTATATCCTTTACATCATGTGTGTTCAAGGCCTATTTATAAATATCCTTATTTATGAATTTTTCCTAAATAAAACATAATCTTTTTTTATTCAATATGTAAATAATCCCTTTATATTACACCCTTTTGTATGTAAAATATATATAAAATGGTATTTTAAAAATCCCTTATTTTGAACCCACATGATGCACACATATATTCATGAGTAACTTACCCAAGATGAAGATATTGCCTTTTACTTTTTTTAAAGGCTCTTGATAATATATGTCATGAAGGCGACGAAAAGGCTCTCACTCCTATACAAAAAGTATGATTTTTTCTATAAGTTTATTCTTTTAATATTCTAATAATCCAAGTATTTTATAGCATGATTTGTTTGTATTTTCAAGTATTCAATGAACATGATCAAGAAACCACTTATATGAAATTCTTCAAAGTCCATACAGTATCAATATCAAAGATGTACAAATAGTTGAAGTTGTAATATGTTGGTTTGAGGGAGGAGATGGGTGCTTTTTGTCAAAAAGGCACTGAAACTAATATGAATACATTTAGAGAGAGCTTTGTTGATTTTTTGCTAGCTAAAAATAAAGTATGTGTGAGAAAAAGTGAAAGCTTAGCTCTCACACTTCATGATGTCAATATACTTGAGTGATTTGTTACAATTACAATATATGACAATTTATGCTAATTGATAATTTTATCTCAATTTTATCTTCATTTACTCTTGATTTTTTTTATATTTTTGAGTTTTAAATTAAAAAATGATTTGTACTCTTTATCAAAATTGACATGCCATTGAGCTTATGATAAATTTATTATAGTGTATATAATATATTTATTAAAAGTCAAATGCTTTATAAAGCAAGACTAAGATTTACTATAATGCACACTCATTTACCTTTCTAGTAATATTTTGTCACTATTAAAAAATTACATCTATATAGTGAGATCTCCACATAGTTGCATATATAGAAAAAGTATATTATCTATATAGTGATATATATCTATATGGTGAAATCACTATATAAGAAAACATTATCTATCTAAGAGCTTTATCGTGACATAGGAAATAAAAGCATATATAGGAAAATATTACTTATGTAGAAACTTTTGCTCAGCATAGGGAAAAAAAGACCTATGTAAGAAAATAAAGCTCATCTAGGAATTTATTCTAGACATAAGAAAAAAATACATATGTAGTGAAGAATTTCGCTACTCAATGATTTTGACCTAGCCAGAATCCTTGCGCTCTCAATGGAGGCAAGATGGGCTTGAGAACCAAGGTCGCTTGATGGTCTAGTTGACGAGTCAGACATGCCCTCAAGAGAGTGAAAGGGTGTTGATTGAGAGGGATTACCTTGGACCGCATTACCCTTGATGGTCTAGTTGATGAGTTAGACATGCCCTCAAGAGTGTGAAAGGGTGTTGATTGAGAGGGATTGCCTTGGGATGCATAATCAAAAAGGCTAGCATTTTGGCACCATTGTTATAGATACCTTGATTTATATTTTGAATATGATAGTTAAAGGTATTGAGAGGAGTGAAAAAGCTTATGTGTTTGCTAAAAGGAGCGAAAGAGAAGAAAGATAGATGTGGCCAAAAGGGAAGAGACGGTGTCAAGCGTTTTTCTGAAAACTAAAAAGCCCTAGTCAAACTGTAGTTAGGTTTGATTTTTGCTAGCTTAGTTGTTTGCGTGACAGTTTGTTTTGTTGTTTGGTAATTCGATTTCTTGTGATTGTTTAGCTTAGGATTTGTTTCTGTCATTTTGTTTGAATTGTTGAGTGTGGAACTTGATAGCCTTGGTTGAGCTTGGTATTTTTTTGGACAGGATGAAGTTAGGTTTGCCATTAGCTACAGAAACATTGAGGAGAAAGGTATGTTTTCTTGTTGAGACTCATGCACATCACAGGGATTATGGGTTCACGAGCACTTCATGTTACACTTGTTGATGCACTGCCCTCGGGGGTCGTCTCCTGTCCTTATCAAATATTTCCATGCCATGGGTTTGAATTATGTACATTTTGCACCATCATTGAGCACTAGCACGGCATGAGGTCCGCTGCAACTATATGCAGTAAATCTTAGATGCACGCGCATATGAGAGAGCACCTATCATTGAGCACGCGCGTTTCTTGCACACACCATTTGGGATGTTCATCACAAAGTTAGGAACCTCTGGTTGAGAGTGTAAGGTGGTTGGGAGAGTTAGAGGGTCGTAAAGGACGCCATCAATTATGACAAGGGTTATTCATATTTGGTCAACATCTTGAGGACCACCATTTTCTAGAGTGATGTGAGATTTTTGGATGGGTGGAGCGAAGTATATCATATCTTTTCTATGAGAGTTGAGAGGTGAGGATAAGGAATTTTAAATTAATAAGGAATTTTGTTTGCATTTCAAGGAAAAGAGGTGGAGTTTCACATTTGTGAATTCCAAAGATTAATGTTTAATTATCGCATCGAAGATGAGGGATATCTTATGATGTTCTTTAACATGACATTAAAAGGAAGAGCTGCGGTATGGTATCACAGCATAGAGACTGGAACCATAACCATAATCGACCAATTTTATGTAGCTTTCTGAGGAGAATATGCCCCTGAAAGAGGTGGCCAATACTGGTTGCGTGTTTTGAATATAACACGCCAAGAGCCCCATGAGAATGTGAAAGCCTATGCCAAGAAGCTTAAGGAAGTGTTTCATAAGCTACAAACTTACATTCGTATTCCGTCGGCTGCCCAATTGCAATACTTCTTGCATGGACTGGATTTCAATATTCAGGTACAATTGAGTAGTGTGGCTTTGGCTGATATAGACATCGCCATCGCGTGGGAAGGAGTAGAGTCACGATTACAAACCGCCTACTCCTCTCAAATAAATCTTCATGCGGGTCTAGTACCTAGAGGCAATTTACCATTGATGAATGGAAGTCAAGGGATGCTTATGAATAACCCTAATAGGAGAGGAAGCATGGTTCAAAATATACATTTGCTGCTAGCTCCTCCCAGTGTGACTATGCCTATGGCTAGTCAGTTGGCCCCACCAAATTTTGGAGGCCAATCTTTGAACCCTAACGTTGTTCCTGTGAGTCAACAACCAACGCCCAATCAAATTGTTAGGCCAATGGAATGACAAATAGATGATCAAGGCTATGAGTGGAGTGCCTCTAATGTCTTTGGCGAAGTTAAGGATATGATGAAGCACTATACCAACATGATTTCTGAACAATATCGGCAAATAGCTGTTGACGTCAAAAGCCATGTCTCCTTCTCAACCAAAGCCTTAAAGCTTCTAAAGTGAGTGAACACCTTACTTTTCTCACGTATAAAGTAAACCCATACTTTGCAAAAATATGATCTCATCAATGAAGGAAATATAATACCTATAACCGCTCAAAGTTACAGTCTCTGTAGGATCCCACACATCAGAATGTATCAATTCAAGTGGCTTCTTATATACATGTTTTTCAAGTGGAAACACGTACCTTGCTTGCTTTCCAAATTGACATGCTTAACATACTTTATGCATCTCATCAACCTTAAACTTGGAAAAGCCATCCACAATCTATTTTGACCACAAATCTTTCAATGGATGTACATTCACATTATCAATTCTCTTATGTCAATTTTCAATATCAACCACAATACCTAAACCTTGCACAAATATAGTAGCATCCATTTTAGGTAGACTTACATCAAGAGTAAAAAATATGCTAGCACATTTCCCTTTTGCAATCAACATACAATCATTTTTTAGATCTATATATAACAACCATCATATATGAATGGAGCCTGCAATCCTTGTTCTACCATCTAACCAACAGAAACCAAGATTTTTGTAATATTTGGTACATACAACATATTAGCCAAGTACTTAGATTTTCCATCTCGCATACTCAAAGGAACATTTTCAACATGAGTAATGGGGCGAGTTGTATCATACCCTATCTCTACATAGCCCAAAGACTCTCGACTGTGCATCTCTCTAAACTACTCTCCATGAGAAGTCATGTGGTTAGAGGCACCTAACTCTATATAACATACATCATTCTTTGATGAACCATCTATAATCATAATATTCATAAATTGATGCATAACAAACAATTGGTCATATCTACTAGATGCATAATTACCTTACTGCTTTTTGTCATTTCTAATTTTGATCTTCTTTTCAAAGTAATTTTTAGAAATGTGACCTTTTTTACCACAATGCTAGTACTCTTTGCTATAATCAAAATTACGTTGCATATTAGAATCTCCAACTTGCTCTCTTTGGCTCCCCCTTCCTCGGGACTTTCCTCCTCTATTTTGCTATGCATCATAACCTTGACCCCACAACCACCACCTTGGCCTTTGCCACCATGACCTTTACCTCTACTAGTAGAGTAAAACACCTATTCTTAAAGTCATCTTTTCTTTGAGAAGAAGAGGAACCCAATCCAAGGTTCTTCTCCTTGAATCCATGCTTTCGAGCTTTACACTCTTAATTTTCAATGGCCTAACATGCTTCTTTTGAACCAATGTGTATCGTATATGTGTCTTCCAATAGGTGAAATTTATGCCATCAAGTTTTTCAATATTGAAAATAACACTATCATTTTAAAAAATCCCATCATAATGACAATATACCAATGCAAAACCCAAGAGAATGGACTACTATACATGATTGCGAATCAGCCCCTTAAACTCCACCAAAACAAAGGCAAAACAAGAGGCAATACCAAAGTATTGAGCCTAATGTGTGTGAGTATGGATATAAAACTATATAAGGAGTCTAGGAGATTGAAGAGTTAAGGGCTTTCCCCCTTGATTTCAATTGTATTATGTGAGAGAGAAGAGTCGAGGGTCGCATGCTACAATGAGCTCTTGTCATGCCAATTCGGAAGTTGGAGCTTTTGGGTTTCAAAGCGCCGAGCATCAGCTCAAGGTTGTTAAGGTACGAGAATATATTTATCTTGGTTTGTTTTCGAATTATTGGTATTTCCATTGAGTGGTTGTGTGTTGCTCTACCCGCATACGGATTTTAAATTTTTTGTGAGCTATAAGAGGCATTGTTTTTAGTCTTGTTTCATGGTGTTTTGTCAAATATTTTAATTTTTCAAGTTGTGTTGTGCATTCAACAAAGTCAATTACCCCAACCAGCACTCCTTAACATCTCGTTATCAGGTTGTGAGAGAGGCTTGCTCTCAATCACCGCTCGCGTAACATCTCTTTTTTGGTACCCCCACTGAGGAGTGCCGAAATTGACATTGTTGTTGTTTTGAATATGAATTTGTTTTGATTTCTTGTGATTGTTGAAAATGGCTGATGAATTTCCTGAGTTCCATGGTAATCATACTGAAGATCTCGAAAGATTTTTAGAAAAAATAGAGCTATGTTGTTTGATAGAGAGAGTGACTAATCTTGAGGATAAACTCCAGATTTTTAGATATCAATTGCATGGAGAAGCACAAAATTGGTTGCTTGACTTTGAGAGAAGCTTGAAATTTAGGAGACAAAATTGGGCTATGAGACCATTAAAAATGCTTTTCTATCTAGGTTTAAAAAAAGATAAAGTCAAAGTGAGATTTGGGCAAAAATAGAAACTTGTGTTCAAAAAGATGATCAGTGTGTTGAGGATTTTGCTAGGGAGTTTGGAAGATTGTGGAATAGATGGAGTTTAACATTGTTAGAAGGTGAGATAGCCCCAGTTATATTGAAGATAATGTATTTTGTAAATGGATTAAAATTAGAAGATTGGAGAGTGAAATTAGAGGTAAAAAACCCTAAGACTTTTGAGGAAGCGGTGAAGATAGCTTAATATCAAGAGAGGAAGACCAAAAGAAAAAAAGAGTTAGGGTTTGATGAACCGAGGGAAAGGTTGAGTTCAAGGCGAGTTGAGAGAAAAGTTTTTGAGGAGCAGAGAGTTAGTTATGCCTATCCTGAGAGAGGTATACTATATTCTCTATTTAGGAGAGACGAGTTGACTTGTGAGAAATCAATTGAAGTCTGTGAGGAGAAACTCCCTAGGGTGGTTGAGGAGAAAAATACTTGTTTGATTGATTGGAGTGAAGAGTCTAGGAGTGTGAATTCATACCCATTGACCACGGATACTTCTAGTTCAGTGATTAGTGAATTAACTAAAGAAGAGGGATCGACTAATGATACGTTGGAGCTTGAGGACTATAAAGATGAGCTAGAGTTGGATCTGAGTTGTAAAGAAGAAAATGAGAGACCAGTTTGTTTTAAGGACCAAGAGTTCTCATGTTCTTTGGGAGAGGATGAGAGTCAAGAAAGTTTTGATATTTCTGATGAGGGAAGGTGTGATGAAAGTTTTTATAGTCATGGCAATGTTGAAGAGAGTAAAGAAAATTTAGAGAGTGAGCTTGTTTGCCTTGGTGATAATATAGATGGATCTGATTGTTTGAAAGATGAAGAGAGAATAGAAAATGAATTTTTGCGTTTGCTAGAAGACCGTGAGGCGGAGGGCTTAGAAACTGTAAGTTTTCAAGATGAAGTTAAGGGTTAGAATTTGTTGCCTAATGAGTTTATGGAGATTTGTTGTGAGTTTGGTTATGAGTTTGTTGATCAAGAGAGTATGGAGGTTTTAGGTTCTGACTCATGTTGTGATTTTGGTGTTGGTGTTGTTGACTTTGATAAGTCTTGTGAGTTGGTTAGTGATGTTTTGAGTAGCCTTGGAGAGGCTTTTGTTTGTGGTGTTGATGATGTGGTTTTGAGTAGACCTAACCTCATGTTTCTTGATAGTTGTGTGGATGATTGTTTGGTTGGTTTAGGCAACAATGTCAAAAAGAAAACTTCATCAGATTGTCTTATGGTTTCCTTGAGTTCTCCTTAAGTTTGTGATGATTCTGATTGGGGTTTTAAGGATCCTGAGAGTGACATTGATAAGGATATGAGAGAGAATTTGAGTAAGGCTTTAAAAAGGATTGAGAATTTGAGGGAAGAGCGGTTTAAAATCAAGAAAATAGAGTTGGAAGAGGTTTGTGAGGAGGTAGTTGGGGATTTGGTAGTTAAGGAGTCTTTGGTTGAGGTTTTAGACCCAAAATTGTTGTATTGTGAATACGTTGGTTGTGATGATGAAGATGTGAAAGTTTCTTTAGTTTCTTGTGAGGTTTCTTGTAAGGATACTATGGAAGGTGTTTACCACTCTTTGTGTGTGAAAGACTCGATAGAGTCTTGTATTGTTGATGAGTTGAGTGATGTGGCTGGGTGTCCTGGAGTGACCCCATTTGTGGATGTTTTTGGTTTTTGTGGTGTTATGAGTCTGGAGTTGACTCCTTTTGATGTTGTGTTTGATTTGGAGATTGAGTTGGGAGATCCTTACATAGTATCTTTAGGAGAAGTTGTAGATGAATCAGTGGATGAATTTGACATTTGCAACGAAGAAAGGGTCAAAACTTTATTTAGAGACTCTAGAAGTAACATGGTTTTTCCTAGGGAGGATGGGTGGGATATGAACATTTTTTATTGTGGTTATGATTTGAGGGATTTGAAGAATTTGGAGGATGATGTATTTTCCTTAGATGGTGAGGATTGTCTCAAGGATTTTGATGAGAATTTCATGGATGAGTTTTGTCTACCTATAAAGGAGTTGTTTGAGAGAAATGTGCCATTTGTGTTTGTTGAGAAGATTCTGGATAGATCATTGGATTTGATTTTTGATTGGCTTATAAATGTTGCATCGTTTTATGAAAGCAACTATTGCACATGAATGTTTGCAGACTAGGGGGAGGGCTAAATATGTCAAGCGTTTTTCTGAAAACTAAAAAAGCCCTAGTCAAACTGTAGTTAGGTTTGATTTTTGCTAGCTTAGTTGTTTGCGTGACAGTTTGTTTTGTTGTTTGGTAATTCGATTTCTTGTGATTGTTTAGCTTAGGATTTGTTTCTGTCATTTTGTTTGAATTATTGAGTGTGGAACTTGAAAGCCTTGGTCGAGCTTGGTATTTTTTTGGACAGGATGAAGTTAGGTTTGCCATTAGCTACAGAAACATTGAGGAGCAAGGTATGTTTTCTTGTTGAGACTCATGCACATCACAGGGATTATGGGTTCACGAGCACTTCACGTTACACTTGTTGATGCACTGCACTCGGGGGTCGTCTCCTGTCCTTATCAAATATTTCCATGCCATGGGTTTGGATTATGCACATTTTGCACCATCATTGAGCACTAGCACGGCATGAGGTCCGCTGCAACTATATGCAGTAAATCTTAGATGCACGCACACATGAGAGAGCACCTATCATTGAGCATGCACGTTTCTTGCACGCACCATTTGGAATGTTCATCACAAAGTTAGGAACCTCTGGTTGAGAGTGTAAGGTGGTTGGGAGAGTTAGAGGGTCCTAAAGGACACCATCAATTGTGAGAAGGGTTGTTCATATTTGGTCAACATCTTGAGGACCACCATTTTCTAGAGTGATGTGAGATTTTTGGATGGGTGGAGCGGAGTATATCATATCTTTTCTATGAGAGTTGAGAGGTGAGGATAAGGAATTTTAAATTAATAAGGAATTTTGTTTGCATTTTGCATGATGCACTATCACATCTAGATAGGCTAGGCATGATTCTTCAATGCATACATTATTTTTGTGTGTAGCATCGATTGATTGATTGCATATCATGGATCCAACATTGCATATTTTTCCAAATCATGAATGATTGGACACGGAGTTCATTTAAAAAAACCATATTCTTGCTCGGGCACATTGCATAAAAAACTGGTTCATATCCAGAGAATGCTTATTTTGAAGACTCGAGGATCAAAGGAAAAGATCGTACGTCTTACATCGTCAGCAAGTATTTCTTGAAGGAAAAGAGGAAATGTGTGGTGAAAGTGTATGCAATTACAAGAACAATAGGCCAAGGAAGGGAATAAGTCATCCAAGTTAAAATATTGAGAAAAAAGATGTGATTTACGAAAATCAATATTTTTGCTCAATTCTGATAGATTTTCGTAATTCTGCCCGCGTGGCTTGTCGGCCAGATGCGTTCCGATCGTTTTGAGTATCCAAACGACTATATTCGGAGTTCAAATGACGAAGTTATGATCCAAACAAGTTACAAATAGGCATAAAGCAGAAAAAACTTAAATAGTGAAAAGCAGTAGAAAAGTAAAAGCCAAAAGCTGAAAGCAAAAAGCCTAATGTGTGTGAGTATGGATAGAAAACTATATAAGGAGAGGAGATTGAAGAGTTAAGGGCCTTCCCCCTTGATTTCAATTGTATTATGTGAGAGAGAAGAGTGGAGGGTTGCATGCTACAGTGAGCTCTTGTCATGCCAATTCAGAAGTTGGAGCTTTTGGGTGTCAAAGCGCCGAGCATCAGCTCAAGGTTGTTAAGGTATGAGAATATATTTCTCTATGTTTGTTTTCGAATTATTGGTATTTCCATTGTGTGGTTGTGTGATGCTCTACCCGCATACAAATTTTAAATTTTTTGTGAGCTATAAGAGGCATTGTTTTTAGACTTGTTTCATGGTGTTTTGTCAAATATTTTAATTTTTCAAGTTGTGTTGTGCATTCGACAAAGTCAATTACCCCAACCGGCACTCCTTAACATCTCATTATTGGATTGTTAGAGAGGCTTGCTCTCGATCACCGCTCGCGTAACAACGGGAGCAAAATTATGGACATGCAAGGCTAGCATGCTACAAACATCAGAGCTTATGGAATATGGGTTGTGAAGGAGCTCGACTTAGCAACCAATAGACGTCTGAAAGGAGGAAAAACCAGATGTTTTAATGGCAGGCATGAAGAACATGAGATCCTGGGTTTGTTGAGAGTGGATGAAGAGGCTGCGATCGTGTGAAGCAGAGGAGGCTTTATAGAAAATACCAAATTCCTCTCTATCTAGACAGGCACGAAATCTTAAGTTTTAGTGATGACACTAAGGAAACAACCATGGCCATATATACAACGACCACCATCTACGTGAAGAGGTCTAAACAAGAAGGCCTGCAACAATGTCAATGAAATACTGGTCTATTGACGAAGTTGAAGCATTTGAAGGAGGAAAAGAAGGCTTAAAGCACGTCGGCATACTTTGGTGGAAGTACATGAAGCATTGGATAGAGCCATAGGTGTAGCGCTGATTTTGGGCAGGGTGAACAATGGAATGAGCGGAGAGCGCAGTTGGAAAATTATCCCGCTACGTGACATGGCATTAGGCCTTGCTTTCATGTTACTCTTCATGAGGAGATTCGATAGGAGGCAATGCAATCTTTATTTAGAACTTCAGGTACCTGAAGAGCAATGACAAAAGAAGAGTACATCGTTGCTGTGCATGCAAATTGATAATGTCCCATGTGTTCTCATTATCAACTGGGAAGCACAAAGGCTAGCTACACCTTTTGACTTGATGGTGCAAATCCTAGAGAGATTTCCTAAACCTTCTATTCCTTCATTCCTTCTTTTTGACTGTGATTGCCTATGATTATAAATATGAACTTTGAGTAATCCTTGTACAAAATTTGATATGCTTGTCCGAGCCATGTTAGCCTGAAGCACATATAGAGGAATTGATTTGCTTGAGTTTGTTGTGATGGAAGCCTAAGAGTTCATCGGATTGTATTACCTTGTTAAATTCTATGCAAGATGAGTTATAAGAGTGACCAAGAGTCAATGTTCTTGTGAGAGCAATATGCTAGGAGAGGAGTCGAGTTAGAGGCTAGTTGCCTTGAGTATGTTTGATGTGTATTGAGTTGCTCATAGGAGTTGACATGGCATCTATTTTAGTATTTTTTTCTAGAATTTTTGTCTTGGTTTTCATAGGTACTAGCTCTTGCCTTGCTGTGCATGCTCCATGAGACCCCACATCTTCCAACCATTAAGTGTGTAGCACCCCAATATCTTTGGTGAACTCAATGTGATGGCTAAGGTGAACAGTTAGGTATGGATGGAAATGCATATATGCTTTTTGGGCAAGATATGCAACATGTTCTGGAGCATATTATACAGTTTCTTGAGCTTAGGCACATAGATGATGTAGTTTGAAAGTAAGTTTCAATTATATATCAGATGCCTATTGCAGGGTATAAGTCCCCGGTGACATAAGACTGTCTTAGGGATGATGTAGTTTGAAAGTAAGTTTCAATTATATATTTGATGCCTATTGCAGGGTATAAGTCCCTGGTGACATAGGATTGTCTTAGGGATGAACATATGCTTTGTGTACAAAAGATATAATAAGTGATGGATTCTAATGTACATATAATTGAACTTAGATAGTAGTGGCATTAAACACAAGAACCACCAGAGCAGCCGTGGATTAAATAGCCAATGGGAGCAAAGGAGTAAAGGTAACCCAACATGGCACATGGGCGGAGAGAATGCCCCACCACTTGACATGACACATAGATAAAGAGAAGGTCCCACTACAAGTAGTAACCTATATAATGGTAGGGAGCAAAGCATGGTGGTTGTTGTTGTTCGAGCATACTTGTAGTCCTAGAGACCAAGCCATAGGAAGTTCTCTTACTGATCGATGCCATAGCCTTTTAGAGTCTTTCTTCGAGTCTTCATGACTAGCATTCTGAGTGCTCTTTCATAATAGAGCTTATATTATATTGTCCTTAGTCATTGTGTCTCGTAGTAGTATTGCCTTGGTCATTATTTATCAGTTGTCTAGTCCTTGTTCTCTCAAAAAAGTGTGATGTGACCATTTGTTCCTTGATTGATGTATTGACTTTGATTCTAGCAATACACTTCAAATTTAGTCTTGAGTACATTTTTGTGTTTGATTTCTTGTGTTGTGATTATGTCTCACTCTTCAACCCAAGCTCTAAATGTTGAAAGTGATATTAGTGTCTATTTGTATTGGTCCTAAGTGCGCCCATCTTTATTTTGGTGGTGGTTGTGCTTAGATATTGATAACACATGGCAACCATGTTCACTATTCCTTTGCACACTAGGTTGAATGCATACGTGTTTGTATGGTCTACTTGAGGCAATTTTGGCTATATGTCATACATGACAGTCTTGTCTCGACAAGGCTAGATGATACCACCTTTTGAGGCTATCCCATTCCTCAGTGAGGTCGTAGTTGAGGCATAGCAAGGTACCTTGAAATTTTGGAAGTATTGTTGCCCTCCACTCCCTCGACTAGGAACAAACTGAACCCTTTTGTATTTCCATCTATTACACCTTTAAATCTCATCAGTCGATTTCAATGGCACACCATCTTGATAATTTTCTCCCAAATTTCATGGGATCTTCCAATGAAGACTCATATAATTTTATCCAACAATATGATGTGGTATATACAATCAATTACCTTGGTCAGGTTACTGAAGCTCATAAGATTTTTGTCTTCGAATCCTTGATACGAAAGAAGGTTGTAACTTGGCTAACTGTAGAATAGGGCTAGTCATGAAGCCCTAAATGCCTTCCATATCCAATTCCAACTAGACCAATTGGATGTATAAAAACTTAAACAACTCTGCCACCTCAAGCAAGGTGACAAATCACCTTGCTTATATTGCTAAGTTCACAATATTGAACAATCCCATTGATCCAAATGCACAGTTGACGGATGAAATGTTGAATACCCTGTATATCCAATATTTCAATAAACCTACTTAAAAATCCTTGCTTTCAATTATCTATCTGGTACCAACATTGATTCATTTTATAAGAAAGCTCTCATGTTAGAGCAATTCATGTCAAAAGAGAAATCAAGAAAAGAGAAGAAATTTGGCAAGTTAGCCCAAAAACACCAACATGAGGACAATGATGAATCGACTTTTGATTTTGACCTAGGAGTAGCTTCCAACAATGCAAATTTTGATTATGAGGAAGAGGAAGAAGAAAGAGACAAAAGAGCAAGAAGAAAGACAAAGGAGAGAAAACAATAGCCAACACAAAAAAGAATGAGATTAGCAACCTTTGGTGCATATATGCAACAACCCTGGCCATGTCTGGCTTGAATCAAAGATGGTGCAACATTTGCAACATGGCCACACAAACACTAAGTATTGTTGATACAATGGTCGGTTCTAGATGGCCCATCTCGAAGAAGGATAACAAGGATTGGAGCAACCAACTCTAGCCAATGGACCAACTTTTAGGTTGATTGAGTTCCTACACTGATTATGGTGTATACCAATCAAGATTACCAACAATGCGGCAATAGCTATGGTGGGTATGGTCGAGATGGAAGAGACCAATGGAATTTCTAGCCCTTTTCTAAGCACTATTTCTTTTGTATGCAAGAAGTCCACTAGTGAGCTGAATGCCCAGATGCCCAAGCATATGATGCTTAGAAAAGACAAGGACAAGGCTTAGCACATATGCCAAAAGCCAATACAATGGAGATCAAGGAATTGTGTGAATTGGAAGTGCGTGTGATCACCCAGTCTTGCAAGACCTACAAGGATGTCGCGTTGTGGTCCATACATACTTCGTGAGCCGAGAAGGAGAAACTCCACTACCAAGTGGCAAGATGAACTATAGGCGAATCTGTGGCAACCAAAGCATTCATGCCCCACACTTCAATCCAGATATTAAACCCAAAAATCAAATGAGGAGCTCGAAGCAATAGCCAATCAATATGCATATCACACCCACTTAGGGAATGCAAAACAATGGATCAAGGACATAACCCCACCCAATGAGAAGCCAAAGGAGTTCCAAGTTGAGCATACATCTGGAGTTTGTGAAATTCATGGATCTAGCCTTTAAAACATCATAGCCACCCCAAGAGAAAATTAAACAAGTGGCATGAGAAGACCCACAACCTAGTGAAGTGAAGAAGCTAGACTATAGTCTTGAAAGTCAAAGAGGAAAGCCACTAGAAGCCCATCGTGGCAAGTAGAAAAGTTAGTTTTCAAAAGATAAACCCAAACAAGGTCAAAAGAAGAATATGGAGAATCATCCCAGATATAGAGAGAGAGCAACACCTCCGATGCTAACTCCAATGGTAGTGGAAGTCAAAATATGGAGGTAAATCCTTTAGTAGTAGAAGGGAACATGCCAAGCACTTTCACTACAACAAAAAGGCCTCTTAGACACACTTTTAGACGTGATTTTTGAATATAGAGAAAATCTTACGAGCGCGTCTACCCGCTCGTCTATTTGCGTGTCTACAAACTCGCGTCTATAATCGCATGTATGAAAAAATTTACATGTAGAAATAGACGCGTAACAGACGCGCATATACACGCGTGAATACAAGCGCATAAAAAAACCAAAATTGTTATTTATTTAATTTATTTTGTGCCTCTACCAGCACGTCTACATGGCAAATTAGACGGGCATATAGACACGCCCATAGACGCGCTTTTATAAGTGCCCATAGACGCGAACGCAAAATAAAAAATATTCTTTTTTAAAAAAAATATTTAATTTCTTTTTTAAAATTTAAATTATGTAGCACATGTACTCTGCATTTTAGAGTGCTTATAAACGCGCGTTTTCTGCAATTTAGACGCATAGATAGACGCACAAAACAGAACTGGAAAAAAAAAACAGAGAGCATGTACATGCTCTCTGGTTTTTTCTTCCCCCTCCCATACATCAAATTGTGCATTTGGGAAAAAGGCAATGGATCTGAAAGCACGAGAATTGAAAACAAATGTCCATGTATTCATTATAGATAAAAAGCATTTACATGGGGAGTTTAAGTGCTTGCGACCTAAAGCGTGGCCGCAAGCAGTAGGCTCAAAGATGGATAATAGATATACAAGAAAACAAGGCCATAGAGGAGGTATGGTGCTCCTCTACAAATCTGAAGAAGAAACATCTTAGCTAGCACCACCATGGCTACTAGCGTCGCTATCCCCCCCTCGCTATGCTCCACATCGGGGTTCGCCTACATACACAAAAGATCAAGGTTGCTTACGTACACATGGTGGAGAAAAAGTTATGATTAGCTATACTTTTAATAGGAAAGTAAAAAAAACATACCTCCTCTGGTTGTCGAATCCTCATAGCCCGATTGTATTGGTCCTCAGTGCTGAGACCCTCCTCATAGAAGTAAAGCCATGTGGCTGTGTGGTTATGGCCTCGATGGTAACCTACCTCTCTAGGAGTAGGTATCCTACCAACCATAGTATTCTACAAAACAATTATGATATATACAAAAAATTATGAGACACAATGTATTAGAACAAATTATATAAAGAATTGAAAGAAATATAAATTTTAAAAAACTAGAAATCAAAATATACTTACAAACTTTGCCTCGCACGACTCTCCCGCCCGATCCATAATGCGACGATCCCATGTTTTTTATTTGGATGCATCGCGCCTCTGCGTGCTGGCGACTCTTCACTTTCTCTGCTGCTTTCTTCTTGGCTTTCTTCCACTCTATGCAGAGGCACATAGGTGGTTGGCTATAGGCTCCACGCCCCTCCTCCTATCTCCGCAGTGAGTCCCTAGTGCGTGTCATGAGGTGAGATCTTTTGTTGTGAAGCAAATCCCTCACTTTTGTGCGTCCCCAATCATCTGAGAATCGTTGACCCTCATGATTTGGATACCTCCTATGGAATGCCCTCAACACCTCCTACCATAAGCCACTTTTCTGATTTTTGAAGTAGACAAAACAATCTTTATACGTCGCATGCATGACGCTTCTCATGTACGCCATTACATCCCTTCCTTCATCATCATGGAAGATGCCACCAATATCTGTAACTCTATAGTACTGGCATACAGGCTTCTCTATGCGATCTTTTGGTGAGGGTGATTGCTCGCAACCTCCTAGGCAACCCCCACACAAGCCTCATCCTCCCCCTCGACTCTCCCTTCTCCCTCTCTGTCGACTACCCTCTGCCTCGCTGGATGCACATGCTTCTGCAGATGCACGTGCGTCGGCTGATGCTTGTGCTTCAGCAATGCATGTACAGGTGCTGCACATGGAGTACCTGCAATTGGAGTTTGGGAAGTAGTGCCAGGCAAAGATGTCAAAGACATTCCATACATGATGCTGAACACCTCGTCTGTTGTGGGAGAGCAGCCAAGGTGTCTGGTCATCTCTCCCATGAAGTTTTCTCTACTAGGGAAACCTCCAAAAAATGCATTGACCCCTCTGCCGAACAAGCCCAATGTATCATTCATGCGATCCAAATCCAGGTCATTGCTAGATGAACCAAGATGCGACATCTGCAAAAAAAACAGAGGAAAAAGACAAATTCGTACAATTCCAGAAATAAAAAATTCCAATATGGCTCATTTTCTATTGTGTTTTGTAGTCCAATAATTCCTTGACTTCTCATTTTCCATTATATCACATTTGTTTGCATACAAAAAATCATATATTACCTTCATCCACACATAAACATTTTCAAAGATCCATAATCCTTGATCCAATCCAACATTAATTATGGAAAATCATTTAGTCAGCCTAGAATCATTATGTAAGAGAAGGCTTTTGATGTTCACACATTTTCATTTTCTTCAAGTGTATTTTGCAAGCACTTACTAAGGTCCATTTAAGTGAAACAAAGGTGTGGAAATCCCATAGAAAAAATACATGGATGCTCATGGCACTTGAAAGTGCTAATAATCTAGCTTTCTTTAGACATTGAGCATAAAACTTAAGTGCTAATGCTTCTCATTCATTGACCTTTGAACATTAAACATGGAAATTAATAACAATACTAACTTATTGTTCATTCCCTAAATTAAGCCACTTGGAGGTGAAAATTTCCCTAGATACTATATAAGAAATCCCCCCAAGTCCCACTCTCAAATATGGGGTTAAGATTTAGCCACTTGGTCAAATCTTTACTCCTTATTTGAAAGTGGAGCTTGGAAGATTCCCAAATTCTCTAATATGGTATCAAAAGTATAATGCTACCTAATTCACTATGTTGGAAGGCTAGAGCTTCTAAAAATTTGATCATGAATCAAGAAAATTTATAAACACAAATATGGGATTGGTCACATTCATCATTGCAAAAATATATTGTTGATTAAAAAACTAGATCTATACCCCATGCCCATTGTGTTTTTGTTCTTAGTTTGCTTTAGTTATCAATATCAAGAAATATAATAAGCATAATAACATTTAGGCAATGAAAATTGTTTTTTATCAGAGCTGGCTGGCACGTGTATAACCACATCTAAAATGCAGGATAGACGCGCTCTCAGACGCATCCCTAAAGTCAACCCTCTGGTTAGAGCGTGTGTATATCCGCATCTGAGATGCAGTATAGACGCGCTATCAGATGCAATTTCTAGGTCAATGCTTCTGGCTCGCATTTATCCTCGCATGTGGAATGCAGAATACACGCGCCTGGAGACGCGACTCTGAAGTCAAAGCTTTTGGGCAAGGCGTGTGTATTCTCGCGTCTCACATGTAGGATACATGCGCCTGGAGACGCGACTCTGAAGTCAAAGCTTCATCTATGCAGAGTGCGTGTATTCTTGCATCTCTGACGCAGAATACACGTGCTCTGAGACACGGCCTCAGACACAATGATAGCAAACATAGCTTCGCGTCTATCCCTGCGTCTGTACTGAAATGTAGACGCACTGGCAAACGCACTCAGTCGGCTGATTTCAGTCCGACGACCGCCATTCATGATTTATTTATGCTATAAAAAATGCAATCATAGATCCTAATACATAGATAGAGAGAGAGAGAGAGAGAGAGAGAGAGAGAAAGAGAGAGAAAGAGAGAGAGAGAGAGAGAGAGAGAGAGAGAGAGAGAGAGAGGACTCACTTTGGGTGCTTGGTGTGGTGGGTGGTGGCGCTTCTTCCTTCTCCTTCTTCCTCTCCTTAGTGAGTTACTCTCCCTTTATGCTTGCTTGCTGCTTGTTGTCTCCTCCCTTTGCTTCTTCTTCCTCTTGTTCTCCTCTCTCTTGTTCTCTCTTTCTTCCTCTCCTTGGCTTTCCTTTTTCCCCTCTTGTCTCTTTGAAATGAAAGAAGAGGTGAGTCATGAGGAGATGAGGCATGAAGAGACTGCATGTCGGCTAAACTTGAGCTTCAGAACTGCAAAAAACGCAGGAAAGAAAAGGCACAGTTTGAAAATAAATGATTTAAGTATCTTTTGAATTTTGACGTTTGCATCTATTTTCGCGTGTATATGTGCGTCTAAGTTTATGTAAATGCTCGTATAGACGCGAAGTTAGACGCGTAGGTAAACGCAGATATAGACGCGCATTTAGCTTTTATCATAATTTTTTGTTTTTAAGATAAGTTTTGATAGTAAGTTCTTATCATAAGTTTTTATGTATTTATGATAAGTTTTGTGTATTTAAAATTGAGATCTTAGAATAATTAATACGTCAGCCTGAAGTTTTTATGTAAACATATGAATGATAAATATTTTGATATTGTCATGAATTAGGTTTAATCATGTCGTCATCATCACCTGGTGCGGTGCATGCTGATGAGTCAACGAGCACATCCTCAAGTGAGGATGAAACATTACGTCTTCATAATCGAGATACATGGCTACGACGAAAAATTAAATGCATGTGTGATCGTTGTCGAGGGTGTATTTTTCAAGCACATCAAGTTGCAATGTCACACCTCAGCATGTATGGAGAATGGGACGGAGAAAAATCACCGGTATTCATTGTTTTTTTTAAATACTAAGATTGCAAGTCTATGTTACTCAATATATATCAACGTACATGAAACTCCCTATTGTGGTTGAGCAAGATGCAGTGCCACATCCTCAGATGCTCCCTCCCGAGCGTCGAGAGGCTGCAAAACGTCGATGCGAGGAGGCAGAGTCTTCAAGAAGAGTGGAGACTGACAACCATGATAGTAGCCCTCATGAAATGCCCCATCAAGTTGCAGAGGATGAGATTTTGGACAACATGGTACACCATCTATTTTCGCAACCGGTTCAGGGAGAAGGTCACTCTACAAAGCCAGATGATCCACTATACGTTGCGTCATCTACTCCGTTGTATGAAGGTTGTACGTACTCCGTTCTTTGTGCGTCCCTCGAGATACTAAACTTGCAAACAATTTATGGATGGAGTAATGTCAGTTTGAATGCGTTATTGAAGTAGGTATCAATTCAGTTTGGCTTATGAATCATATTAATTGTTCTATTTTGAAATCAAACACAAATATATGTTGGTGGTTTTTTAACTAACTTTTAAAAATATATGTAGGTTATTATCACAAATGCTTCCAAAAGGAAACAAATTGCCAACTAAGAGAGAGCAAGCAAGACATTACTTGGCATCTCTGGGAGGCCTCGATTATGTCAAGATCCATGCATGTGTGAATGATTGTGTCTTATTTTGTGGGATTCATGAGTTTGCACGAGAGTGTCCTGTTTGTGGCAAATCAAGATACGAAGTGGAGATGAAGTCAATGGATGTGCCTTGTAAGGTTTTGCAACATTTTCCAATTGTTCCACGTATTCAACTTATGTTCAAGTGTAAGTCTATTGGAAAGCTCATGTCATGGCATGCTAGTCATCGTTCAAGTAATGGAAAATGGAGGATCCCTGCTGCAGACACACCGGCATGGTAACATATAGATAATTTGTGGCCCGTTTTCAAAGAAGAGCCAAGAAATTTGAGATTTGGTTTAGGTATGGATGGAATCAATCCATTTGGCATCAAAAACACATCATATAGTGTATGGCCAGTGGTATTGGTGAACGATAATATTCCTCCATCCATGGCAATTAAAAAGGGACATGTAATGTTGTCCCTTCTGATTCTTGGAAAGCACAAGGTAAAAAACATGGACATTTACTTAGAGCCTTTGATTGAAGAGTTAGAAATGTTATGGGAAGGTATTGAGGTGCAAGATACAAGCGCATCTGCATCCTCTAGAGATTTCACGTTGAAGGCCATGTTGTTATGGACCATGCATGACTTTCCAAGATACGGAGAGTATTCAGGTACATGTATATAACTCTATATTTGAAATTCAAGACTTGAATCAATTGCATTTTATTAATTCACTTGTTTGTTCAGGTTTAACCACATCAGGATATCATGCATGTCCTATTTGTGGTCCCTCTCTAGTTTCCTCTAGGCCGGCACGTTTAAAGAAGGTTATCTACGACAATCATCATTGATTTCTTCCTATTGACCATCCCAAATATGTTCTCCCTACTAATGGAATGACTCCACAATCTCTAACCATTCGAGATTGGAAGGAGAGATGGATTAATGCCGACAGCCACCCTCCACTCGGCATGAGTCGATAAGAAGTGCATTTCTCTCGATTGACTTTAAAGTATTTAGCATGATGAATTGTTTACATAATATATTGTTTGTTTGTTAGGTTCTCTATATTTTTTCGTCTTTCGTATTGGACTGAACTCAAGATCAATCACCTGTTAGACCCCATGCACATATTCAAAAATGTTGTATCTACATTATGGGATCACTTGATAGGGGCTCGTGATTCAGTTAATGTAAGTGAGGATTTACGTAACATTGGTTGCATGAGACGAGCCTGTCCATGCATTGGACCCAAAGGAAAGATTGAGCTACCCCATGCACCTTGAATGTTGTCAAAGAACGATGAAAAAATAGTGAAGGAACAAATATGTAGCTTTCAAACACCCATAGGATGTATGAGATGTCTCAAGGGAGCCTTCATAAAGCAAAAGAAAAGAGGTATGGAGCAACTATCTGGTTTGAAGTCCCACGATTGGCGCAAAATGATTCAAGGGTATCTCTAACCATGAATATAGTAATTAGTGGAGTAACTATGTGTAAACTTTGGGGTATGATGACTTTTTCCTCAACTAATCATTTGATCTATGAATATTGCTTACATTCAGTTCGTACTTCCTACTAGCATATCCCATTGTGTATCCAAAGATGTACGTGATATCATTTACAAGATGGGAGAGCTTGTGAAGTGTGTATACATTGTATTTTTTCATTATATATCTTTGAATTTCTACACAAAAATAAACAATTCTCAAATACATCCTGAGAGATACGTGAGCTCGAAGGAAATTGATCCAAACACATTGCAAGATACTCAAGTATCATCTGTTGAGGTGGTTTGTTTGGTGGAGGAAAATTTTCATCGATCCATTTTGACTACTCAATTACATTTACTCGTACATTTGATTGATGAGATCGCACTTTGTGGGGCAATTCATGCAAGGTGGATGTTTTTTCTTGAGCGCTTCATGAAAACCTTGAAAGATTTTGTGAGGCAAAAAGAACGGCCTGAGGGAAGCATGGCTAAGGGTTGGTTAGTGCAATCATCCCTTGTTTATATCTCTGAATATCTTGCTGAAGTGGACCCCTCTCAACCACGACTATGGAAAGATGATGAAGACTTGAGGATGACCTCTATAATACCTCAAGGAAAAGGAATGAGTAAAGTGCTAACAAAAGAAGAACTTCCTAAGTTAAATAGTTTTTGTGTGCTCAATAGTGATGTAATGAGCAAATGGGTGATACTATATAATGAAGCAAGGGCAAGAAGAAAAAGCGAAAGACAAGCATTTCGCACCAGATATGGACGTGATGTCTCATTTTCAAATCATCTAAATGTGCTCCTACGTCATATTGATATAGATTGGTTACATGAGGAAATGGAGAGAATGGAAAAAGAGGAGGAAATTAATATATCTCAAGAAGAGTGGGAATACGCACGAGGTTGCTTATCAAAGGTGAGACATACTATCAATTAATTTGTTTCTATAAGTTTTATTTTATATAAATAATTGACATGTTTGATCTTTTATCTTTTACTAGTGCACATTATTCAATGCACTTTGGTATGAGGGTAAACATCTTCGAACTCAACGTATAGATGAAAAGAGAAATACCCAAGATTATGGTGTCCTTGCTCACTTCGAGGCTGCCAATGGTACCATGGAAGGTTATTGTGGCTTGATCCAAGATATTCTGAAGCTTGACTTCAGACAATTCTTTATATATGTACTGGATGTGAAGTTGTTTAAAGAAGTGGTAACAAATGGTGAGCATTGCACAATCTGACATCATCCAAGTGGTTTTGTAATCATTGACTCTACAAAATTTCTGCAAAACAAGAATGACACATTAGTACTACCTCAACAATGCGAGCAGGTATATATGCAAAGGCTAATTTCTTTATATGTATACATGTGATACATATACACAATATAATAAGTACTTAAGTTTTTTGCTTTTGTTTTTCAAATACAGGTTGTGTATCATCCAATGGTAAACAATAACCGATGGTGGTATGTCATCCCTATATCTAATCATTCAAAACCAATATATTGTAATATTACCGACATGGAGATAGCAGATGACAATCCAACAATTAATGATGATGTGCATGATGACACCATAATGGATGATATGCGTGATATAGTACAAG